>NC_056732.1:1063964122-1064069061 GCF_019279795.1 Protopterus annectens
ACTTGAGCTTGGAGGTTCTGGCAAAATCTCAAGTTCAGTTAATCCCTCAGTTTAAAAAACAAAAAGTAAACTGCAGCCTGGTTGCCTTAATTTGTATTTACTAATTATTTAATTTGTTTTACTGGCTTGTGGTCTGTTGGAGGCAAGAAACAGACAGATATCGGGTCTTGGTACCCCTACCCTCCCACCAGGCAGTTTGCAGTCACAGTGCTAACTTTGGTTGATTCATTTGTTTCACCCCTCCTTCTTAACAGTTAATGTCATACAAAGGGATGACTTCAGGTATTCCATTGGTGGGAATTCCAGATTATATGTGTATATGGTAGTTTGCAGCTGTGCACAACATTATGGTATCCCAACACTTCCAAATTGTACACACCTGCATAAAAGGCATAGACTTGTCAAATAACATGATTGCTGCTTCTCTGATCTTAGTTCTGTCATATGGCATATTATTGAGGTGCCTTCTTTAAGTCTCCATGTCCTCTATCTTGTCTGTTTTCATAAGTTGGCCCTATTTCTTCCTTCATCTGGAAGACAATACTATTCAAGTGATTTGGTAGGTCCTCTAAGTTCCTGTCAACATGCATGTGGTATGTAAATGTGTGTCTGTGTTAATGTTTGTGTATATGTCCTGTTGTAGACATGTATCTTGTCTAGAACTGGTTTTGTGCCTTGTACCCAGTGCTTTCTGGACAGGATTCGACTCCCTCTTGACTTTGAGTAAGATAATATGGGAAATTGAATGAATGAATACATCACTGAACCCCTTAACTAAGCCTTTACTCTTTTTTTTCTTTAAATGTCTGTATGAATGTGCTTGGGTCATTTTTTACCTAGAAATTCTGAACATTAAGATTTAGACTCATTATTTTTGCCTTGAAAGAAAAATAAGACTGTTTTTTTTTATTAGTATGTTTTATTCAAGCCAGTCTGTTTTTGTAATGTGTTTCAGTAGCTGCATTGAAGTGCTACTACAGTTCTGATTTTTTTTTTCTTCTTTTAGTATTGGTAGTGGCAGTATTACTTTATTTCTAGTGCTGCTACAACTACTTACTAGTACTACTCCCACCACTATACTAGTAGTACTAGTATTACTCCTACTACTAGTGAGAATTATTGGTTCTTCTGGTGATTATATTTTACTCAACATGTCTTCCATGTGTGTTTCATTTTGAGGTCATATCTCTGTGGATTAATGTCCTCAGTCTCAGAGGCATATTTTACAAACACTGAGTATAGTTGGCTAGGATTTGTGGTCTTTCTCTTTGAGCATTTTTTTATGTAAATATGCACTGTACTAGGTTTACCGGCATCTGTTTTCAACATGACTGACTTGTTCACACCGCAACATTTTAATGTTTGGAGGTTGGCATAATGGTTAAAGTGTTTGCCTTACAAACACAAGGTGCAGGGTTTGACTGTTGCATGAGTAAATTGGCTAGGCTTAAAATGACCCACAAAGGCAGTTAGCCTAGTACAAGCCTCATAATGGTACTGTAAATTCTTGCTGAAGTGTTCTCAGGTCATTATCACTGTTTTATTTCCTTTTGACCACCATGTTGCATTCATTGTACAGAAGGCTTTCTACATGGTTCACCTCAAAAGTATAAGGGTATTTTCATCCAGGAACAAGGAGGTCATACCATCCCTGTACTGCTCCCTTATCAGACCCATTATCGAGTACAGTGCCCCCTTCATTGTGTACCTTGCCAAGCACATGCAGCAGCTGCAGAGACCACAGATGTTCCTGACCTGGAAAATCCAGGGTCTCAAACACCTGTCCTGTACAGATAGGCTAAAAGCCTTGTCCTTCTACTCAAGTCTAGTATGGATTGCTCAGAGGTGACCTGTGTAAGGCCATCTCAGACCCAGCCTTGATGGAGTTGCTACATATTGGTAACTCAAAACTCCACTCGCTCAATTAGAGGACTAAATGTTGTAATTAAAGCAAAAGGTGCTTCAACAAAGTATTAGTTTAAAGGTGTGCACACTTATGCAACCAGCTCATTGTACGTTTTTTATTGTTTATATTTTTTCCCCTAAAAGATTTGTTTGTTTTTCAATTGAATTGTACAGGTTATAGGTCACATTAATGGTGGGAAAAGTTTAGAAATGATTTATTGTGGTCTCATTTTTTTATCACAAAAACCTGCCATTTTAACAGGGGTGGGTACACTTTTTATCTCCACTGTACGTAGACAGTATCTTCCTTCTCAGTTCCTGGCTACTGCTGTAAATTCTCTCTCAATTCCCCTTGCTGTGTGGGCTCGTAACTAAGGCTGTTGAGAAGTCTTCCAGCAGACAGAGGTACTCAATTTAGTGGAACAGGTTCTCCAGCTTATAGGTTCATAGGTACTAGGCTATCGGCCCAAGAGCCTACGTAAGCCTTGCCAACAAGGTTCCCTGGCTTACGCCACCCAAGAAAGTTCTTTTCCTGTGCCACTGTCGAACAGAGAGACAGAAGTGATCCCCGGGTGTATTTCCTACTTCCCATCTTGGTGAAGCTCTACTGGATACCACCATAGCGAGGCAGTCTACAGGTCATTCAAATGTACTTCAGGCATTTGTGTAACAAAAGAAATTTTGAAACCAATGTTCTTAATAGATGACATAGAGCAAACAACTGACACATATTCATTACTGATACTGAGGAAAATTAGAGGGTACTGCACGTTCATATGAGGTGTTAAACCCGAGCTGGTGGTAGCTCATATGGATGTAAAAAGTTTTTTTCTGTGGTCAAAGTGCATCCGGGTATGTGTCAGCTGTTTTGCCTATCAAAATTTTGTTATGGATAATGCTGTTGTCAGGATTTGGCTGATCAACGTTGGCCTTAAATGAGTGCTGTGCATGTCTGCCCACATTTGAAGATCCCCACTCCTCCATGGGTTCTGATAACATAACATTTATCTTTAGTAAGGTGCTTTTTTCTGGTAATCATCTCTTTTCAGCAGATCTTAGTGATAATACAGCTTGGAATAAGCCACTGAACTTTAATGTTGGAGTCTGCTAGAGCTACTTGTAATTTTGAAAGCTAGTTACAGATTGGGCACAATGGATGTTTAGCTGGGTTTGCTCTGTCATCTGTCTGTTAAGAGCTTTTGCTTTAAATTTCTTTTTCATGATTATTGATGTTTGTACATGAGGTGAAATGATTCAATTTATAAAGGAATTTTATTTATTATAAATACTTGTCATTTATTTATGAGCTTAATATGGTGTATGTATCAAATCTGGTTGATGACCTCTTTCTTATCCTCCTATTGAAGAGCGACTGGTCAGAGATGAATGCTACCATTCATATATCTACTGGTTGACTTATTTTCTTTGTTTTGTTCAGGAAGATTTGACTAGTGGCAACATTACTTTGATTTGGAGGGAAAGGATATTAGTACTGTATAGTTATGATTCACCCTGCCCTTTCTGGAAGGTGTCTGTAAGCACACATGCAAATGTTGGGACAAATTTCAGTTAATATTGGTAAGGTTGCACTAGAAAGCACTTGTGTCCACTTAATGCGAATAAAGGGCAGCTAGTGACTATAACTCTTCTCTGCAGCTGTACAAAAGAATGCTTGGAGGGAGGGGATGGCAGGTTTTGGCTATTGTACGTTTACCATATGGCCTTAAAGCCTCCCAACGCATTAACTGTTGATTTACTTCTGGTGGTATGGTTCAAGAGGTTCACTTTATAATTTCGAAATACTGAAATACCGAATTTCAGTATTTCGAAATCATAAAGTCGAAAACTGAAAATTGTAAAAGTGCATAATCGCGAATTCTCAGTTATGGCTTATGGTACGTGGCGTGCGGTGTTGGGAGTGTATTGTGTATGGATGTAGGTGCAATTGAAGGTAAGTGGGTGTTTTGTAAGGGTTTTGTGTTGGAGTTTGAGTGTGTCTGAATGTGTGGATGTATGTATATGTGCGATGTTTGTGTGTGTGCGAGGGACTGTGAAATGTGTGGGTGTGTTTCCTTTTTGTGTCTGTGCGATCTCAGAGTTGTATATAAGTGGGGGGGTGTGTGGAGGGTGCAGCCCCCCACATGGGGGGGCGCAGAGTGGCTTCCCCCCTGCTTACATGTAGTGTAGATTTGTTTGTTTCTGTTTTTGTGTTTGTGTGTGTTTTGTTTGTTATAGTGTGGGTTGGACGATGTATGTGCTGTGTGGTGTATGGTTTGTATGTGTTCGTGTTTGTATGTTTTGCAATTGTGTACTGTCGGGATTATGGACGTTTGACTTTATGATTTCGAAATACTGAAATTCGGTATTTCAGTATTTCGAAATTATAAAGTGAATCCGGTTCAAGATGCCAGATCTTTACTCACCATGTGTCTTGATGGTAGTGGGCGGTGGTAGTTATTCCTGTCCTTCACAAACTTGATTATCTGTTGTTTTCATGTGGCAAAATAATTGGGAAATGTGTAGCATGAATGGCTAGGCTGAAAAAGGCTCTAGGGCCATTAGCCTAGTATCATATTATCCTGTAGAGGCTTGGCTGCTTACAGTGCTTGCTTAAAGAATGCCTGTGTTGTGTGGCTACTTGATTATTGATGTACACCTTCACCAGGCATTATTGACTTTATTTTGACTTCAAAGTGTGAGCTTTTTGTGATATGGTCCTCCTTCATAAATTCACATTCTGAGTCTTGCTGCTTGATGTGACCCTCAGCTCCTCCCACTTCATGCTTTTGCTTGAGATTGAACCATGTCTCTGCACCTGAAGGAGTGCGCCCAAAGACTGGGTAAGAATGCATCCTGCAGTGTCAGTGGCTCAGCAGAAAACACACTTGCTTTGGATGCTGGAAAATCAGAAGGCTGTGGGTTCTATTCTCATCCCAAGTGACAGGATTAATTTTCCATTACTGATACTGAAAGGCAGCATTACATGGTACTGCACTGCTTTTGTGAGCAATTGTCATATGAGATGTTAAATTTGAGTTGGTGGTAGCCCATATGGATGTAAAAGATCCCACAGCACTTAAGAAGTGTAGGGGTTTTCTGTGGTCTCCTAGCCAAATTCTGCCTAATCAGTATAAATAGCCGACTCAAGTCTCCCAGGAAAAGAGGTCACTAGCCTTGCGGGACTAGCCCAGTTAAGAAAAATATATAAATAAATAAATTATATAATTTTATATATATATATATATATATATATATAAAGATTTATAGCTTTCTTTTACCAGGTGACTTACTAGGAATGCCCTTGTAGTGTCCCTAATACCCTTGTAGTTACGCAACTCCATCCTGCATTGACTGTTAGAAGTCCCTATATGTTTGACAAATGTATATGTGTAGGTTTCTTTTTTGAAGTGTGTGTTACTTTCTAATTTACATGAAGTATGCTGAATAGTGCTTGGGGTAAAATGGTGTGCTTGGAGAGGCTAGGCATGCTTTTTTAGTGCATGATGTTAGTGTGCACTTGCACAAGGCACATGTGCCCCGACCACAGGTGCTTCAGAAAAATTGTGCCAGCATGAGACTAGTGAAGATAAATCCAGTCACTAACCACGTATCTGGTATTGTCTCAGACTGAAGAAACATAAAGGTTGTATTTTAGAATGGGTAGCAATTATTGGCTTTGACTAAGAAGGGAAGTTATTTTTATGCTAGAGACCTAAAGAGCTTAAAGAACTTAAGACTTCTGTGGCATCTTGTGTGCAAGTAAAAGCTGATGGGATTTAAGTCAAGAAATGTATTTTACCAACACAGCACCTTAATTATCACAGTACATTATGCTACATAATGAATTTGAATGCTAGGTGAAGAGTCTGTGCAGTATCCCTTGTCTTTTTTCTTTTTTTAATAACTTGTACTTTGTGTATTGTAACAAGTTAGGTGATGTGTGAACAGTATGCACACTTAATATGCTGCTCTTGACAAGGGAATGATCTTAACCGTAATGGTTGTGCTGTGCGTTTAAAGTGTGCCACTAAACAGTTTTATTCCAGTGACATTAACACATTCACCTACAGATACGTTACTTCAGTACTTAGTTTTGTTCAGCATCAAGAGTGATGTAGCTGGATCCCTTGTGTGCTATACTGTGGAAAAGGTGTTTGACTTAAATGTTCAGAAAAATGTTTGTCAATCTTTTTTGTCATTTTAATGTTGTTCTCATTAAATAAAGCAGAATAGTTGTGGTATTCATCTTTATTAGAAATTGCATAAACATGATATGATGTTCTTCGTGCTTCACTGTTGCAGTCATCACATTTGGGTTATCTGCCTGCAGTTAGCCCTCAGCCGGCCTGAATACCAGAGTCTTCGTATTTCTGTGTCGGATGCTGTCACCTCTTC
Organism: Protopterus annectens; assembly: GCF_019279795.1. NCBI lineage: Eukaryota > Metazoa > Chordata > Ceratodontiformes > Protopteridae > Protopterus > Protopterus annectens. The sequence goes on from NC_056732.1 coordinate 1,063,970,423, forward strand.
CATGACGTCTGAGGTATAAAATATGCAGCCGACGCCATTACCCCAGTCTTTCTTGCCGTGCGATACCCAAAGCATAAGCAGTTCACAAGTGCCGGTCTCCTGAAATTTTCATTTTCGAGTTTCAGACCTTAAGTCTTCAGAAAGATGATTACCCCGTTGGGGATCCTTTTTTTCTTGTCCTAACCGATGTCAGAAAAAATGAACAATTGTCTTGCCTGTGGAAAGCAAATACCTCATAGAGATTTTCATTCTTACTGTGTCACCTGTCTAGGCCCAGACCACGATGTCCCTCGCTGTCAGTTTTGTGCCTTGTTCAATGCTTGAACTATTCGTCGTTGGGCTATTTTTGTAGCTAAATACTTTTGTTCTCGATCTCCATACTCCGAAATGGCTTCGTTAAGCCATCTTCCAAAAAAAAGCAAAGCAAGGATAAAGACAGAGACAGACCACGTAGGTCCAAAACTGCCTGTGACGCTTCCATTAAGCTAGTCGCCAGTCCACCGGGACTCAGTGAGGCGCTTTCGCAGCCCCTGATACCTGCTACTACAGATTCACAGGCCTCTACTGAGACCCATTCGGAGTCCGGTATGCTGTGAGATGCTTCCTCGACTATGGAACCTGTGGATGTCTCTACCTTGGATGGGTCTGGAGCCACGGTGCAGGCTCTGAGGGTGTATTCAGGCCTACCAATTTTCATATTAAGCAGACAACTTTGTTTCAAGCTAAGAATACCGAATTCCTCAGGCCTAAAGCTCGCTCTTCACCTAGAAAACCGACGACCAACCTGCATTCTCAGGCCCATATGCCGCAAAAACAAATTATTAGAAAGGCTTATGACCTTATTACCTTAATTAGGGGAAGCCAGCCTTCCCCCACTAAGAGACCTAGAACTGATTTTCTTTCTGATCCTTCTGACTACCAGGATTTATCCTTATCTACTTATGAGGATTCTGATGCAGAGGATTCCATTCCTTCTGGTTCCCCTCCAGAAGATTTTTCTTTTGGTGAAACCTTGCATACCCTTCATTTCCGTTGGGAAAGCCAGGATTACTCTGACTCCAAAAAGAGGCTTAAGGATTTCTTACTCCTGCCCCAACACAGGCCTTTAGCTGTCCCTCCTGTACTGGACATTGTTGATGATGCCTTCTCAGAATCTAGCCTGGCCCCTGACTCTTTACCTCCTGATAGGTATTACAGGGTTCCTGACTCTCACAAGTTCCTCTTTAAAAATCCTACTGCGGATCCTGAGACCATTTCACAGAGACCCAAGGGCATTAGGGCTACTACAGCCAAAAATCCTACCCCCTTTGATAGAGATTCTAGGGCAGTGGATAGATGGGGTAAGAAGGTATACACTTCTGCAACCTTGGCCATTAGGGCCTTAAACCTCCAGTTTCATATGTTAAAGTATCAGCAGCATATTATTGGACTGCTTAAACAGAAAATTATGTTGATTCCTGATTGTGCTGAAAATGAAGATTTACAGGATTTAATGCATTTTGCTGAACAAGTTGGAAAATGTACTTTGCAATGTGGGTTTGATTCATTAGAGGCATCTTGCAGGGCTGCCGTCACTGGGTCTGTACTTTGAAGGCATGCTTGGCTTAAGGAGCAATATTTGCCAGATCATGTTAAAGCTAAATTGCTGGATGCTCCCTTAAACCAAGACCGCCTGTTTGGCAACAAAGCAGAAAAAGTACTTAAAATGATGGAGGAAAAAGCTAAATCTATTCAAACTGTTAGATTTCCTGCAAGTACAGCCTCTCAGATTTAGTAGGCATTGGCCCTCTAAGAATTAGTCCTTTCCTACCTCTTCCAGGCCTTCTCAGTCCAAGCCCAGAACCAGCAGAACACCCAGGCTTCAGTCCCAATGTACTCACAGGAGTAAGCAGTGGGGGGCTCCCACTTCCAAAGCAGGGAGTAGTAAGACAACCCCCCTATAGTAAACTGTCTCAATGACTTAACTTTAAACTTTCCAAGCCCTGCACAACTGACTGTTCCTTTAGGGGAAAAGATTGCCCTGCAGGCAAAAAATAGGGAACTCATTACCCAGGACAAATGGGTTTTAAATATAGTTTCCCAAGCATACAGATTCCACTTCCACTCCTTATCAACCCCAATCGATTGGCAATGAAAAGTGGGCAGAGGCTCAAAAGCAAGTTCTCTCTCTTTTAAACATCAGGGCTATTTAGCCTGTTCCAGAAGAAGAATGGGGACAAGGTTTCTACTCAAGACTTTTCCTGGTACCCAGAAAAGACAATTCCTGGCATCCTATCCTGGATCTGTCTGTCCTAAACACATTTTTGGTAATCCCAAAATTCAAGATGCTAACTCTTCATCAGCTGCTTCCTATGCTAGGCAAAGATGTGCCTGGTTGCCAACACTGGATTTAATGGAAGCCTACCTGCACATCCCAATAAGGGAATCTTGCAGAAGATACCTACGCTTCAAAGCAGGCTACATGCACTATCAGTTCTCTGCACTGCCCTTTGGCTTATCTACTGTGCCCAGGGTATTCACAAAGTGCCTAGCTCCAGTCATAGCCGTTTTCAGGCAAAGAAATATTCTAATATACCCATACCTGAACAAATGTCTAGTTCAGGCAGAAAGCCAGGACATACTATTAAATCATCTGGTATTTGTAAGGAAATTGCTAGCTTCTGTGGGGTACACCATAAACGAAAAGAAATCACATCTTGTACCCTGCCAACAAATTGTATTCCTGGGAGTAAGCTTGAATACAACTTCCCAGATGGCCTGCCTCACTCCAGAGAAACTGGTTCATTTGACAGCCTACTTCAAACAACTGGCCACAAAGACCCTGCTATCTGCAAGGAAAATAGTGAAAGCCGTGGGGTTCATGACCTCCTGCTTTCTACTAATTCCATATGCAAGACTGCATATGAGGAAACTACAATGGTATCTAAAAAGCCTATGGTGCCAACATTTTCAGGATCTAGAATCAATGATTCCTATCCTACCTTGTCTACAGATAGAGTTCCTTTGGTGGGCAGAGGCCTGCCACCAAAACAAGGGACTGCCATTCACTCTACCCCCCTGCCACCCAAACCCTAACAACAGATGCATCAGACTATGCATGGGGGGCTCACTTGGCATGGAAGTGCATTTAGGGCAAATGGAACCCAAGTCAAATGCACCTGCATATCAATCAAAAAGAAATATATTAGCTGTACAGAATGCTCTGATAGCCTTCAAGGACCACAGTCTTCCAGGACAATTATTGGTAAAGATGGAAAACACCACTGTTATGGGGTACATAAACAAGTAGGGGGGAACCCACTCATACCCTCTCTTGCAGACTAGCCATGGCTCAGTGGAACACAGCCTTGAGCTGCCAGTAAAGCTAAATACATTGGTAGATGACCTAAGCAGAAATCTCATGGACCCACACGAGTGGAAACAGGAACCAAAGATATTCAACATGTTGAGAAACAAATAGGGTAGCCCAGAGACAGACCTGTTTGCCTCCCCCCAGAACTACTAATTGGACAAATTCTGCACAAGGACACCCCACAAACAAGCTTGGAAGGTGGACGCCCTGTCCTTCACCTGGAAAAACCTATCAGTTTATGCCTTTCCCCCTCTGCCTCTCCTCTCCAAGGTACTACTAAAGATCAAACAGGACAAACCAAGGATAATGCTGATTGCACCAGACAGGCCACTCCAACATTGATACCCCCTCTTGCGCAGTGTGTCCACTGCTGGCACCATGGCACCTGCCTCAGACCCCTGCCCTGCTGTCCCAGCAGGAGGGCCATATTCTGCACCCACAGCTTCAAACCCTGAACCTGGCAGCATGGCTAATTACCTGATCTCTCCGTTACCATCCCTCAGTAAGCAAGTGATGGATGTCATTCTGGAGGCAAGGAGGCCTAGTACTAGAAAATCCTATGCTGAAAAATGGAAAAGGTTCTGTTCCTGGAGCCAAACTCAGGGGATGGGCACAGCAGCGCCCAAGTTACCTCGTATTCTTCAATACGTAACTGAGATCCTTCACAAGAACCTTTCCTTTTCCTCCATCAACATTTATGCCTCTGCCATTTCAGCTCATCACAACACAGAACCACCCCACTTCTCTCATCCACTACTTAAGCAGTTCCTCAGAGGGGCCAGAAACTTAAGACCACCCAGAAGGACCCCTACTCCAGCCTGGGACCTTAACTTTGTATTGGAAAAGCTCACTCTACCTCCCTTTGAGCCAGCTGCAAATGCAGAGTTGAAATTCCTTTCTTGGAAAACAGCCTTCCTTCTAGCCATCACTTCAGCAAGAAGGGTGTCTGAATTACAGGCCTTCATGGCAGTGGAGCCTTTCATCATCTTTCATGCAGACAGGGTGTCACTCAGGACCCAATCCCTCCTTCATGCCCAAGGTGGTATCCAGTGTGGCCCTTAATTAGTCCATTCATTTGCCAACCTTCTTTTCTAATCCACAGAACAAAGGGGAACAAATACTGCACTCCTTGAACATGCACAGACAACTTAGATTTTACTTGGACAGGACTAAACCTCTCAGGAAATCTGAACAGCTGCTGGCTGCATTTGCTGCAGGGGCAGAGGGGAGGGCCATTTCAAAGCAAACCATTTCTAAGTGGATAGGCCATTGCATTCATTTCTGCTTTAAGCACCATGGAAAACCTACCCCACAGGAGATAAGACCACATTCAACCAGGGCTGCATCTACCTCTACAGCCTTTCTCAGAGGTGTCCCTACCAGGGATATCCTAGAGACCGCTACCTGAAGTTCTGTACTTAACCTTCACCAAGCATTTCCACTTGCCAATTTTTTCTAAATCCAGAGCTGGCTTTACCACTGCAGTCTTGCAGTGCCTTCTAGCTGGTCCCAATGCTATCTAATTACCTCCCCCCATCCTTAGCTTTGGGAATCTACCCAAATGTGATGACTGCAACAGTGAAACATGAACATAATACAGTTGTGTACACTTACCATAAATGTAGATGTTAGGGTGTATTCACTGCTGCAGTCCTGGTTACCCTCCCTCCACCCCCCTGACTTCTTTTGACTATACCTCTTTTCCTGTTTACTATGCTTAAAGCTTTTTGGTATATTTGCTTTTTTGTTGGTGTAACCTTCTATATAATTGCTTCCCATTATGGGGGCATCTGACATCTGGGGCAAGAAAAACTGATATAATGGTATCGGCTGCATGCTTTATACCCCTGACTACCTGACGTCATGGAAGATGAGACAGCAACCGACGCAGGACCTAAGACTTTGATAATCAGGCCGACTGAGGGCTACTGCAAGCAGATAACCCAAATGTGATGACTGCAACAGTGAATACACTCAAACATCTACATTTATGTTAAGTGTACACAACTGTACTTTACAGGTTCCCAAGAAAGAAAGAAAACTCCTGGCGCCCTCTCCTGGACCTGTTTATTCTCAATACCTTTCTAGTGGTTCCAAAATTCAAAATACTAACTCTTCAACAACTTCTCCCAGTGCTAGCCAAGGATGCCTGGCTGGTAACCCTAGACTTAAAAGAAACTTACATGCACATCCCAATAAGGGAATCCTGCAGACAATACCTGCGTTTCAGGGTGGGCTGCATGCACTATCAGTTCTCAGCATTTCCCATTGGCTTATCTACTGCACCCAGGATATTCACAAAGTGCTTAGCTCCAGCCATTGCATTTTGCAGGCAGAGAAATATTCAGATTTACCTATACTTGGACGATTGCCTGATTCAGGCAGAAAGTCAGGACTTGCTATTATAACACCTGGCATTTGTAAAGAGACTTCTAACCTCACTGGGGTACACCATCAACGAGAAGAAATCACACCTAGTACCCTGCCAACAGATTGTATTCCTGGGAGCAAGCTTGAACACAACTTCCCAGATGGCATTCCTCACTCCGGAGAAACAAATTTATTTGACAACCTACTTCAACCTACTGGCCACAAAAATCCAGCTTTCTGCAAGGTAAATCCTGCAAGCCCTGGGGTTCATGGCCTCTTGCATTCTGCTAATTCCATATGCAAGACTGCATATGAGGAAACTTCAATGGTATCTAAAAAGTCTATGGTGTCAACATTCTCAGGACCTGGAAACAGTGATACCTATCATTCCTTGTCTAAGGGCAGAGTTCCTTTGGTGGGCAGAGGCCTGCTACCTCAACAAGGGATGCCCTTTCACTCTACCTCCTGCCGCCCAAACCCAAACAGACACATCAGACTATGCATGGGGGGCTCACATGGCAGGGCAATGCATTCAGGGCACATGGAACCCAAGACAGATGCACCTGCATATCAATCAAAAAGAAATGTTAGCTGTACAGAATGTTCTGACAACTTTCAAAGACCTTTTTATTCCAGGACAACTATTGGTAAAGACTGACAGCACCACAGTTATGTCATACATAAACAAGCAGGGGGGAACCCCATTTTAACCCACTCTATAGACTAGCCATGGCTCTGTGGAACACAGCCTTGAGAGCTACCAAGTGAACCTGCAATTCAGTTCCTGCCAGGCTAACTAAATTCACTTTCAGACGACTTAAGCAGAAATCTCATGGACCCACATGAATGGAAACTGGAATCCAAAATAGTTAAGCTCTTGAGGAACAAATGGGGGAAACCAGAGATGGACCTGTTTGCCTCCCCTCAGAACTACCAATTGGACAAGTTGTGCACCAGAACTCCCCACAGTCAAGCTTGGAAACTGGATGCCTTGTCCATTACCTGGGAAAGCCTCTCAATTGATGCCTTTCCCCCTCTGCCTCTCTTCTCGAAGGTTCTACTAAAGATCAAACAGGACAAGCCAAGGACAATCCTGATTGCCCCAGACTGGCCATGCCAGCACTGGTACCCCCCACCTTTTGTACAGTCTGACAGTGCTACAACCATGGCACCTGCCTCAGACCCCTTCCCTGCTGTCCCAGCAGGTGGGCCAGATTCTGCACCCTCAGCTTCAAACCCTGAACCTTGCAGCCTGGCTAATTCCCTGAGCTCGCCTCTAACAGCCCTCAGTAAGCAGGTGCTGGATGTCATTCTTGAGGGAAGGAGGCCTAGTACTAGAAAATCCTATTCAGAAAAGTGGAAAAGATACTGATGTTCTTCGTGTTTCACTGTTGCAGTCATCACTTTTGGGTTAGGTGCTTGCAGTAGCCCTCAGTCGGCCTGATTAACAAAGTCTTTGGTCCTGCATTGGTTGCTGTCCCTTCTTCCATGACATCAGGTCGTCAAGGATGCAAAACATGCAGCCGATGCCAGTACATCAGTCTTTCTTGCCGTGCAGTGCCCGAAGCAGAAGTAGTTTGCAAGTGCTGGTCGACCGATTCCTGAAATTTTTGTTTTCGAGTTTCAGAACCGAAGTCTTCAACTAAAGCCAAGTACCCCGTTGGGGAAACTTTTTCTTGATCCTTACCAATGTCAGTAAAAGTTAATAATTGTATTACTTGTGGAAAGCAAATAACTCAAAGATTTTCATTCCTACTGTATTCCTTGCCTAGGCCCTGACCACACTTACCTTGCTGTCGGTTTTGTGCTTTATTTAATCAGCGCACTATCCGTCGTCTGTATATTTTTACCTCTAAATATTTCGGTTCTCAGTTTAATTATCCAGAAATGTCATCTGTTAGCCATCCGACATTCAGAAAAAACGCAAGGATAAAGACAGAGACAGGCCGTCCAAAACTGCCGACGACGCTTCTCCTAAGCCAGACGCCAGTTCGCCGGTACTCAATGAGGTGCTTTCGCAGCCCCTGATACCTGCTACTTCTGATTCGCAGGCCTCTACTGAGACCCATTCAGAGTCCAATATGCTGCAAGATGCTTCAACTATGGAACCTGCGGATGCCTCTACCTTGGACGGGTCCGGAGCCGCTGTACAGGCACTGGCTTCTGAGGGTGTATTCAGGCCTATGGACTTGCATATTAAACAGACGACTCCTCCTTTTAGGCCTAAATCTTGAACCATGCTTAAAAAAAGATGCCCAGGCCGCATGCTCAGGCCTCTATGCCTAAAAAACAAATGGTAAGAATGGCAGAAGATCTTATAACTTTAATCAGGGAAAGCCAGCCTCCCCCTTCTAAGAGACCTAGGGCTGAAGTTGTTTATGAATCTTCTGACCAGGATTCTGATTTTTCTGATTCTTCTGATGATCTGGATTTGCCCTTGTCTACTTATGAGGATTCTGATGCAGAGGACTCTATTCCCTTTGCTTCCCCTCCAGAGGATTTTTCTTTTGGTGAAACCTTACATACTCTAAGGGAGAATTTCCATTGGGAAAGCCAGGATTTTTCTGATTCAAAAAAGAGGCTTAGGGATTTCTTACTCCTGCCACAGCATAGGCCTTTAGCTATTCCTCCTGTACTAGACATTGTTGATGCCTTTTCGGAATCTAGTTTGGCCCCTGATTCCTTGCCTCTTGCTCCCAGAAAACCTGACCGATATTACAGGATTCCTGATTCACACAATTTCCTTTTTAAAAATCCTATTGCAGATCCAGAGACCATTTCACAGGGACCCAAGAGCATGAAGTCTTCTACTGCTAAAAATCCTACCCCTTCTGATAGAGACTCCAGGGCGCTGGATAGATGGGGTAAGAAGGTTTACAGTTCTGCAACCTTGGCCATTAGGGATTTAAACTGCCAGTTCCATATGCTAAAGTATCAACAACATGTTATTGGATAGCTGAAACAGAAAATTATGTTGATTCCTGACTGTGCGGAAAATAAAGAATTACAGGATTTAATGCATCCTGTTGAACAGGTTGGAAAACATACTTTGCAATGTGGATTTGATTCTTTAGAGGCCACTTGCGGGGCTGCTGTTACTGGTTCTGTGCTCAGAAGGAATGCTTGGCTTAAGGAGCAATCTTTACCTGATCATGTTAAAGCTAAATTGTTGGATGCTCCCTTAAATCAGGACTGCCTGTTTGGCAACAAGGCTGAGGAAGTTCTTAAAAATATGAAAGATAAAGCTAAATCTATGCAAACTGTTAAAGATTTCTTACAAGTTCAGCCTCCTAGATTTAGTAGGTACTGGCCCTCTAAGAATTGGTCCTTTCCAGCCTTTTCAAGGTCTTCTCAAGCCAAACCCAGACATGGCAGAAACCCCAGGTTTCAGTCCCAGGGGACACACAAGCCTAAGCAGTGGGGGGGAGTTCTGCACCCAAATCAGGGAGTAGTAAGACTCCCCGCTATGGAAAACCGTCACAATGACTTGCTTCTAAAACTACCAAGCACTTCCCAACTGAATGCTCCTTTAGGCGGAAAGATTGGTCTGCAGGCCAAAATCTGGGAACTCGTTACCCAGGACAAATGGGTTTTAAATATAGTGTCCCAAGGCTACAGATTTTACTTCCACACCTTACCAACACCAAGTGGGTGGCTAGATCTACCAGACCTTACCAACACCAAGTGGGTGGCTAGATCTACCCCCCAAATCAGTGGGCAGAGGCCCAAAATCAAGCACTCTGTTAAAAATGGAGGCTATTCAGTTGGTACCAGAAGAGGAAAAGGGATAATGGTTCTATTCGAGTCTTTTCCTGGTACCCAGAAAAGGCCATACATTCTGTCCTATCCTGGACCTTTCTACTCTAAATACCTTTGTGTTGATTCCAAAATTCAAGATGCTGACTCTTCACCAGCTACTTCCTATGCTAGGCAAAAATGCATGGTTGGCAACACTAGATTTAAAAGAAGCATACCTGCACATCCCTATCAGGAAGTCTTGCAGAAGATACCTACACTTCAAAGCAGGTGTATGGCACTATCGGTTCTCTGCACTGCCCTTTGGGTTATCTACTGCACCCAAGGTATTCACAAAGTGCCTAGCTCTAGTCATTGCATTCTGCAGACAAAGAAATATTCAAATATACCCATATCTGGACAATTGTCTAATTTAGGCAGAAAGCCAGGAAATACTTTTGAATCATATGCCCTTTGTTCAAAGGGTACTGACATGTCTGGGTTACATCATAAATGAAAAGAAATCAGACGTGGTACCCTGTCAACAAATTATATTCCTGGGAGCAAGCTTGAAGACAACTTTGCAGATTGCTTTCCTCACGCCAAGGAAACTGATTCATTTGACAACCTACTTCAAACAAGTGGCCACAAAAACCTAGTTATCTGCAAGGCAAATACTGCAAGCCTTGGGGTTCATGGCCTCCTGCATTCTTTTAATTCCAAATGCAAGGCTGCATATGAGGAAACTGCAATGGTATCTCAAAAGCCTATGGTGTCAACATTCACAGGATCTAGAAGCAATGATTCCTATCATATATTGTCTATGCCTAAAGTTCCTTTGGGCAGAGGTCTGCCACCAAAACAGGAGTCTACCATTCACACCACCCCCTGCAGCCCAAACCTTAACAGACGCATCAGAAATCATGGGGTCCCACCTGGCAGGGAAGTGCATTCAGGGCAAATGGAACCAAAGTCAAATGCACCTGCATATCAATCAAAAAGAAATGTTAGCTGTACAGAATACTCTGACAGCCTTCAAGGACCACATTCTTCCAGGGCAGTTAATGATAAAAGACGGACAATACCACTGTTATGTGGTACGTAAACAAGCGGGGGGGGTACACATTCTTACCCCCCTCTGCAGACTAGCCATGGCATTGTGGAACACAGCCCTGAGCTATCAAGTACATTTACAAGCTCAATTCCTGCCAGAAAAACTAAATACTCTGGCAGACGAACTAAGCCGAAACCTCATGGACCCACATGAGTGGAAACTGGAGCCAAGGATTTTTAACAAGTTGACAAGCAAATGAGGGAGCCCAGATATAGACCTGTTTGCCTCCCCCCAAAACAATCAGTTGGACAAATTCTGCACAAGGACTCCCCACAAACAAGCTTGGAAAGTGGATGCTCTGTCCTTCAGTTGGAAAAACCTATCAGTGGTATGCCTTTCCTTCTTTGCCTCTGCTCTCCAAAGTACTACTAAAGAACAAACAAGACAAACCAAGGACGATTTTGATTACACCAGACTGGCCACGCCAACACTGGTACCCCCTCTTGCACAGTGTGTCACTGTGGGCCCCATGGCACCTGCCTCAGATTCCTACTCTATTGTTTCAGCAGGAGAACCAAATTCTGCACCCTCAAATTCAAACACTGAATCTAGCAGCCTGGCTAATTAAATAATTTCTCCTTTACCATCTCTCAGTAAACCAATGATGGATATCATTTTAGAGGCAAGGAGGCCTAATACCAGAAAGTCTTACACTGAAAAATGGAAAAGATTCTGTGCCTGGAACCAAGCTCAAGGGATGAGCACAACAGTGCCCAATTTACCTCATATTTTACAATACATAACTGAGATGCTTCATAAGGGCCTGTCTTTCTCCTCCATCAAAATCCACGCCTCAGCCATCTCAGCTCATTATAACACAGAACCACCCCTCTTCTCTCATCCACTGCTTAAGCAGTTTCTCAGAGGGGCCAGAAATGTACGACCACCCAGGAGAGCTCCAACTCCAGCCTGGGACCTCAACTATGTATTGGAAAAACTCACCCTTCTTCCTTTCAAGCCAGCTGCCACTGTGGACTTAAAATTCCTTTCTTGGAAAACAACTTTCCTTTTAGCAATCACTTCAGCAAGAAGGGTATCTGAATTACAGGCCCTCATGGCGGTGGAGCCTTTCATCATCTTTCATGCGGACAGGGTGTCCCTCAGGGCCAATCCCTCCTTCATACCTAAGGTGGTATCCAGTGTGGCCCTTAATCAGTCCATACATTTGCCAACCTTCTTCCCTAATCCACAGAACAAAGGGGAACAGATTCTGCACTCCTTAGACGTGCACAGACAACTTAGATTCTACTTGGACAGAACTAAACCTCAAAGGAAATCTGATCAATTGCTGGTGGCATTTGCTGCAGGGGCAGAGGGGAAGGCTATTTCAAAGCAAACCATTTCCAAATGGATAGGCCATTGCATTCATTTCTGTTACAAACACCATGGGAAACCTATCGAACAGGGGATCAGACCCCATTTTACCAGGGCTGCATCTACCTCTACAGCCTTTGTCAGAGGCTCCTTACCAGAGACATCCTAGAAGCTGCTACCTGGAGTTCTGTACATACTTTCACCAAGCATTACCATTTGCCAGTTTACTCTAAATCCAGACCCTGCCTTTGCCACTGCAGTCTTGCAGGGCCTTTTAGCTGGTCCTAATTCTATTTTAATTCCTCTTCCCCATCCTTAGCTTTGGGAATCTACCCAAAAGTGATGACTGCAACAATGAAACACTAAGAACATAGTACAGTTGTGTACACTTACCATAAATGTAGATGTTCGAGTGTATTCACTGTTGCAGTCCTGGTTACCCTCCTTCCAGCCCCCTTCTTTTTTTTTTTTTTTTGGATATACCTCTGCTTTCCTTTGCTATCTTCAAAAGCTTTTTGGTGTATTTGCTTTTCTATTGGAGGTATAACCTTGTATATTTATAGATTTAATTGCTTCCCATTAAGGGGACGCCTGACATCTGGGGCAAGAAAAACTGATTTAATGGCGTTGGCTGCATGTTTTATACACCTGATGACTTCACGTCATGTAAAAAGTGACAGCAGCAGATGCAGGACCCAAGACTTTGTTAATCAGGCCGACTGAGGGCTACTGCAAGCAAATAACCCAAAAGTGATGACTGCAACAGTGAATACACTCAAACATCTACATTTATGGTAAGTGTACACAACTGTACTTTCCTGGAGCCAGCCTTGGGGGATGGGCACAACAGTGCCCAGCTTACCTCGTATTCTAGATTATTTAACAGAAATGCTCCACAAGGGCCTTTCCTTCTCTTCAATTAAGATTCATGCCTCTGCCATTTCAGCACATCATAATACTGAGGCTCCCCTCTTCTCTCATCCCCTGCTTAAACAATTCTACCTCATATTCTAGATTATTTAACAGAAATGCTCCACAAGGGCCTATCCTTCTCTTCAATTAAGATTCATGCCTCTGCCATTTCAGCACATCATAATACTGAGGCTCCCCTCTTCTCTCATCCCCTGCTTAAACAATTCCTTAAAGGGGCCAAAAATTTAAGACCCCCCAGGAGAGCTCCTACTCCAGCCTAGGACCTTAACTTTGTATTGGAGAAACTCACCCCCCCCCCCCTTTGAACCAGCTGCTACAGCAGATTTGAAATTCCTTTCTTGAAACAGCCTTACTTTTAGCCATCACTTCTACAAGAAGAGTGCCTGAACTGCAGGCCGTCATGGCAGTGGAACCCTTCATTATCTTCCATGCGGACAGGGTTTCCCTCTGGACTAATCCATCCTGTATGCCCATAGTGGTGTCTAGTATGGCTCTAAACCAGTCCATTCACTTGCCTACTTTTTTTCCCTAATCCTCAAAATAAGGGGGAAAGGATACTGCATTCTCTGGATGTGCACAGGCAGCTTAGATTCTATTTGGACAGAACTAAGCCTCTCAGATAATCTGACTAGCTGCTAGTTAGCTTTGCTGCAGGGGCAGAGGGGAAGGCCATTTCAAATCAAACCATTTCCAAATAGATAGCCCATTGCATCCATTTCTGCTACAAGCACCATGGAAAACCTACCCCACAGGAGATAAGATCACATTCCACCAGGGCTCCGTCTACCTCTATGGCATTTCTCAGAGGAGTCCCTACAAGGGACATCCTAGAAGCTGCTACCTGGAGCTGTGTACATACTTTCACCAAGCATTACCACCTGCCTATCTTTTCTAAATCCAGAGCTAAATTTGCCACAGCAGTCTTACAAGGCCTGATTGCTAGCCCTAATGCTTTTTAACCGCCTCCACCCTTCCTTAGCTTTGGGAATCAACCCAAATGTGATGACTGCAACAGTGAAATCCGAAGAACATAGTACAGTTGTGTACACTTACCATAAATGTAGATGTTAGAGTGTATTCACTGTTGCAGTCCTGGTTAACCTCCCTCCAGCCCCCTGACTTATCTTGACTTTTAACTTTCCTTCAGGTTTGGCATATATTATGTCATGTGTATTTGCTTTTTGCTGGGGGTGTTCATTCCATATAATTGCTTCCTATACTGGGGCACCTGACATCTGGGCCAAGAAAAACTTATGTAATGGCATCGGCAGAAATCAGAAGACTCTGGTATTCAATCCGGCTGAGGGCTACCTGCAGGCAGATAACCCAAATGTGATGACTGCAACAGTGAATACACTCGAACATGTACATTTATGGTAAGTGTACACAACTGTACTTTCCTTTTAACTGCTGTCTAGCTAATCATTGAAGTGTATTTAATTACTTTTGTGTTATTTTGTCATTAAAAATCTTCAAGCAGCTTAAAATTAGCTTTATATGTATAATGTGTATATGACTTTACCTTATTACAGCTCATGTTACCTCAGAATCTGATGGAAGAGGTGTTTTAAAACTGTTCTTTTAGTCAAATAATTTCACACAAGAAAATACCTGTAAAGTGGAAATTGCATTGGACAGTAGAAGTAATATTAATCTGACACTAGATAGATAATATAACCCTGAAAGGCCATGCAGAATGTGTTATCTGATTATTTTTTGGGTGTGCTTGTAAATAGTGGTGCAAACCATTTCTTCATGGGGGTGATATTAGCTATCTGGGACAGAGATGCAGAAAAGTTTTAGTGGTTCTCAAGTGATACAGGAGGAACTTTTACACCATGGAGTATAGTACATAGACTGCTGAAAAACAATCTGTCTCCATCAGTTAATCTTTGTAGATTCTACTGTTTGTAAACAAAAAGTTGCATTTTCATTGTGTTTGTTGCTGAGCATAGTCAGTGAACTTTTACCCTCCGTGATATCCAGAATGCATAAGGCTGCATCCATAGATTTTAGTGTCATTTATGGGCATGGATATGTTCAGTAAAGTCTGTGGATGCATTCCACACTGTCCTTAAGGTGTCAGCACTGAGGAGCACAGTAAATGTATTTAGGCCATGGTTTCATAAAAAGTTTATGAAGCTTTTTGTTAAAATATGGACCATATTTTATACATACATGTGTATATATATATATATATATATATATATATATATATATATGTGTGTGTATATACATACATATATATATATATATATATATATATATATATATATATATATATATATATATATATATATATTTTTATATAAAGTGTGCGTGTGTATACAGTGACTGATTGGAGAGAGCTTAATATATGCAGCAATGCAGGTGTAAATGATGGCAAAACGCCTTTAAGAGCTAAGATGTAGAAGGAAGTTTGAGAGGAAGATGCCATGGTTTCTAGCGGCATGATATAATGTGTGTAGTTTTTGTGAACATGTTACTGTTTGAGTACTGAACTATACACGGTCAGACTTGCATGCCATTCTGGCACTCAGTTTTCTGATTTTTATTTCAGCTTTGCTATTTGCAGCAGTAATCTTGTCAAACTGAATTAAATCTATGGTACTTGTATATTGCCAGCAAAGCAAATACAACACCAGTTCCTATACAATGCAGTGTGCAGCTGTATGCCTTTCAAAAGAGGTAAAGTAAAAGTCTTGAAGCACTGCAAGTCTGGATGTTCAGTTACTCATGAAACTGCCTGGCGACATTATTACTCGCAGTTTTCCTTGTACAGTAAGCTGATAAATATAGCTGCAACTGCTGTCTAGATCTTCAAAGTCGTTTGATTTTGAACTGTTCTAGCCCGTGTTGACAGTATTTAAACCAACATTGTATCACTAGCTTCTTCAAGATGCTGACACACATTCTGAACTTATTAGGTGAGGCCTGCCTTCTCGTACTAGACATTAAAACTTCAGAATAGGGTTTTTGTGCAGTCGTATTCCAATCTGAAAGTCATGACTCCCTTACCTTTGGGATATATAATAACTGTAATTCTTTGTTGAACAATATGAATAGTGTCCAACATACTACTTTGAGCCAGTAAGCATTTAATGTTTGACTAATCACATTTGAATAGCTCACATTTCATGCACAGCACTCCCAACATTTTTTTTAAATGCAGCATATTCTGCGTGTTGTTTGTAGATGAGTAAGCATATGTACACTGTAAATCAAGAGTCAGGGCATTTGTTAATGGCTTGTCTCTGTATAAAGTCTTAGATTTTGATTATTTGTTTCCATTTGTTCAGGATTATGTTCTTTTCAAGTTGACAACTTTCAACTGGTGTTTCTCTCCAGCACCTATGATGCCATTCCCCTGTAGTAGATGTTATTCCTTTTATGGTAAACTTCAGGAGTGAATAGTTAAGCAGCTGGGGGGGGGGGGTATGCTGTAAAAGAAACCATATGTACATAACTCTAATGAAAATGATTTGTTACAGTACTCACTGGAATTTTACTTATCAAAATAATAGCACTGATTTCCAGCCTTTATTCCTCCTGAAGGACATGGTCTAACTGAATTTGATCAGATCCTTCTAATCTTTTTTTTTATGGGTTTTTAGAGTTGTTTTCTGTAAATATACTTTTATGTAATAAGGGCTATGCTGTCTAGGTAATGTTAAACCATGTTAATTTAAGATGGCACTCAGTAATACTTGCACAAGAGTAGGGAATTTGTCACACACGAACATGTTATGTGACTTGAAAAGTAGGCTTGCAGTGTAGGCATTCTTAACTGGACTATATTGTCCACCTTGTACCCTCAACTATCTGTTAATCAACACTGTTGTGCTACCACTACCTTTTCTTTGTCTACAGTATCTTTTCTGTCGTTTAGGTACCACCTGCTTGTCTAGGACTGTCACCATAATGGAAGTTCCAGTTTCCAAAGTGTGGTGCTGTAAATGTCGCAAACCTTTTCTTTCCATCTTGGCTGGCCATTTTCAGTTTAGAGACTTGGCAAGTGTTTTGATGTATTTTTTTTCTTTTAATGGGAAGGGGAACCATTTACCATGAATGTAATAGTTCTGTAAGTTAAGGGTTACAGGGGGTGGGCTAGTGTGTAGGATACTTTCCTTACAGGTAACACCGGATTAGAGTTAGTAGGATGTATACATTTCATAAATCGTACATTTTTGCAGCCCTCTTCTATGGTTTAGAATAAAAGAAAAACATTTGATTTCTGAAAAGTGCATTCTTCACATAGAGCTGATGCTCAGAGGTGTTCTTATTATACTGCATATGGAAGGAGAGACTGCCTACCAGACACCAAAGCATTTAGACTTAATTTAGTAAGCCGAGGGCTTTCAAGGTGCCAAGAAATTCCTGTAATTTAGATGGACGTCATAGGATGAGTCATGGACCACAACAGCCTGTTATGAATCTGCCGTGGACCACCAGGAGAATGTGATGCATCTGCCATTTACCACATACCTGCAGTCTAGATAATCGCTGTAGGAACATAGGGCATCCTTTTTAAGACTGAATTTTAGACTTGTGCAGTTTAGATCATTGCACTTACATAGATAAATACTAGGCAGCCAGTCTGCAGACTACCACAAATGTTGCCAGTAACCAGTGGCCTGGATCAAACCTTTTATCTGTGAGGTGAAGCTCGCATTTGATTTAGACATTATTCCATACTGTTCTATTTTACAGATACAAGCAGTATAATTTTGTAACTTGTATGTTTATTTCTGCTGTGTTGGCTAGTCTCAGGATTAACAGCAAATGTTACAAAGGTCATGACTTTAGAGAGAGAATTTTAAGCTTAAGAAAAGGGATCATGTCAGAAGTATTTATAGGTCTGTGCTTGGCAGCACAGAGATTAAGGCACATGATTACCACCCAGTAGACCTTGGTGTGAAACCTGGTTGGGTGTTACCTGGACAGCAGCAGTATCTGTGTGAAGAAAAGCCTGGCAATCTACTTCTATAATATGTCACAATAACCCTATGGGACCTACCCTTAGAGTTGCCATGAGATGATTTCAATACTGTGGCAAATAACTTGCTTTTATAGGGTTGGGAGGTTGGCATAATGGTTAAGGTGTTTACAGACACAAGATGCAGGATTTGATTCTGACAAGGGGTAATTAGCTAGGCTTAAAATGGCCCATGAGGGCAGTTAGCCTAGTACCAATTTATGAACCTATATGTTGCTAAGCAAGTGCACATTTGTTAGAATGTAATGTAAAAGCTGTACTTAAAAGCTAAACCATTGTTAATGTAAAAAATTATCTCAGCTAGTTTGCTACTTTTTGTTTCTGTTTAACTGAGGTAAAACGCTGGCCTATTTGAGCCTTTAGCAGTCAGTCATTGACTTGACTCGTATAGTGGGCAAATAGAGGGAGAGAGGCTCGTACTGTGGTCAAGAGGAAGCAGTGTGTCAACAATTCTGTTTTTGATATTTACAGTTGTTAATGTGATTTGAAGTAATATGTTTATCAATAGTGCTGTGATACAGAACTGTTTTTACTTAGCTGGTGTTTTGTTATCTGTAGTTATTTAATTGTAAGTCTATACCTGCTTAGGTATATTTTAAATAAATTGTGTGATAAATGTTAATTGTTGAGTGTATTTGCTTGTTGCATTTGAGGTTTATTATTTTGTTTCATGTATAATGGTAAAGTTCTCCAGAAGATATTCTAGAGTAAATATAGATGAAATTGTATGCTACTGGCTGTTTTATTTTCTGATCCCTGTTATCCTGTAGGCAGAGATAAAACTAATGTATTAGTCTTTTCCCAGTTAGGGGTCACCACAGCGGAACTCCAGACCACTAATGATTGGCAGTGGATTTTTACGGTGCCAAGGTGCCAGCCTGGCACCCAACCTACAAAGAAGGCACACCCATTCATGCATGCACCTACCTGCATGTCTTTAAGCGTCACTCGACCATGGGGAGGACATGCAGACTCCACACAGAAGGCGCTCCAGCCGAGAATTGAACCGGAGAACCTCTTGTTGTGAGGCGAGGTCGCTAACCGCTACACCACAGGCAGAGATGCGCAGTTCAAATTAAGATAAAACAGAAGTATGATTTGTACAGTTATTTACTGCGTGTAAAGTCTTGTCATGAAAGGAGTATAGAATGTTCACAGTACAGGTGTTTTCTGTCTTGGGAATTGTTTTTCTGAAACTGTGTACCTAGTGCTGGTTTAAAAAATAGCCATATATATTTTTTTAGGAAATGTATATCCATGTGAATACTGGCATATGTTTTAATGTCTTGATTGACTATAATATTACAAGAATACCAGACATAGTTGGAACAGTTTTGCCACTTCACAGCAACTTGCTCTGAAGGCTATGGGCTATCCCTGTAGGAAGTGAAATCGGAAAGTCACCCTTTATTTGCCCCGTGTCTCTGATAGTTTGGGCATTACCGTCTGTCTCTACCTAACATATCCCCCTCCACATAACCTTTAGAAACTTCCTAACTTACATACCTCATCCTAAATAATGCCTGTGATACATAAGAATACAATTGAGCTGGATTGCACAGCTAGAATTAAAAGCCCTAGTGGTTATTAGCCTGGTATATACCTGGTGAGCCTATACTTCCCATTTGCAAAAGACAAAAACAGTATTACTAAACACAGCCAGTGCCAGACATTTCATTTATTTTGTAGGTCATATGTTTGTCTGTCGCTGTTTGTTGGGCAGGAAAGTGCCTCTTGTACCACTCAACTTATTTGTGTATTCCTTGCAAAGACTGCTGGTTTTAAAGTTAGGCAGTTGCCACAAGTTAGCTCAGTAAGAGGAAAGCAAATGCTTCCCAACTGCTTTAGCACTTCCAACGTGTCTGATGTATGAGGCAGTACTGGGAAGAAAAGCTAAAAGGCAACTCAACAAACCTGAGAGGTTCTCAACTGAAAATATTTCCTTTCCATTAATCTAACCCAAGAGTGCCATGTATATAACTATCATTTTCTGTTTTAGAGCTATTTCCGGAGTTTCACAACATAGCAATTTAATTTTTTTTTCTGAAATAATTTTATTTTCATTTGGTATGTCTTAGCATCTATGGCATTATTAGCAAGGCAGGGATACCTATATCTTAGTCTTTCTTGATTTTTTAAGAAAGCAGTTACTCTGGTCAGTGATACTACCTACAGGTCATTTGTTGTTCTTCTTTCGGCTTTTCCCGGTTAGGGGTCGCCACAGCGGAACTCCGGTCCGCTAATGATTGGCTGTAGATCTTTATGGTGCCGAGGTGCCAGCCCGACGCCCAGCCTTCAACGAAGGCACACCCATTTATGAGCATTTAATTTAGGTGTTGAATGCTGTCAGTTTGTGTACATGCTTAATCATAGTTGACAGGATTACATTTCTGAGCTCCACGCAAAGGGACCAAATGAGTGTATAGCAAAGAATCTAGTTCAAATTGTTTAAGACCTAATTATATTTTTTTTTAGTTATAGTGTTAGTACAAAAAGTGACCTAAAGGTCTTGCCAGTGACAGAGTAAAATATCACAATATTCTTATAGGCAGAGAAAGAGGAGCACCATAAATGTTATTAATTTGTGTTTAATTGAGGTAGAGCAGTGATCCACATGGAACTTTTCCAGACTCTGCCTGGGAGCACTGTGTAATTAAATGAGATATCCAGAGTCGCACATTAGCCGAACTGAGGGTGAGAATCAAACTCCAGACAATAGGAAGCAGCTTAGTGTTTGTCTACCCTAACTGCCAGATGAATAATTATAATAATGCTGTCTGAGCTGTCACATCATCAGAAGTCATGGCTGTAATTTATCTTTCTTGCCTGCTAGCCATTTTCTAGTAGCCATCCAGCAGGGTGGCCTGTGTCTTCTAATTTACTTGACTGTAAATAGTGTTAAAGTTATAACAAAATACTGTATATTGGAATTTGAAGTTGTGCACCACTATTGATATTGTGTATTAAAAAAGGCACACCTAACATATTAGATGTGCTTTCTGTGTAGACTTTTGAAACTTTATTTGTAGGTATATTCTGCAATTTATGGTTAAAATATGTTAAAGCCTGCAATAAAGATGTTCTTCACAGAATAGAATGCTCTTTCTTATGCCTTTTTTGTATATAACAAGTTTAGAAAACGAGACCTGCTTAGCATCACACATAGACATATTACATATGTGGTACTGGGTTTGATTCCCCTCAGCCTTAATTTCGTACAGCAAGACCTTTTTTCAGTTTTAGGGGTTGTAGGGTTCAATTACATGGCACAGCTATGCCTGTGTTGAACTAATGAAATGTTTTATTGCAAAGGTTTCTTTTTAAATTGTTAATTGCTGTGAGACATGAATCAAGGTGACCTTATTTACAAGCATTTTATCACTGCTGTTTCGGAGGTGGCTCATAAGTAGTTACTAAGCATGTGGTGTAGAAGACCATTGAGGATCCTAGCCCAATTTGTCTAATTGTCCCAGAGCACTGCGTAGATAAATAATGTACTCAGTTGCATGGTAGATAAATGTCGGCTGAAGGAATCGAACCCTGGACTACAGGAAGCAACTTGTTAGTAGCATTAACGATATGTGCTAACTACTAAACAGTCTTTAATTCCTGTTTGGTATTTTGCAGCTACTCTTCCCATGATTATTACTACCTTTATGGGCTATTTCTCCTTGATGTGAGGCTGTTGTGTTTAACATCCGTTTGGTCTTTGCTGATGTGCTTTACGCTTCATGAAAAATTAACCCCAAAATGCAAAGATAGCAACCGTCTCATAATACGTTTTACACTCACTGTACTTTTACATCTGTTGAATAGTTTTAGCATCTGGGCCCAGTTACTTTTATTTCATGTCTAATGTTCCTGTAAGCCTGCTCTGAAAATCATGTATCTGTTTTGAATAATGTTACTTTTATGTTGAAGCATGAAGTTGATTTTAGCTCAATGAAACATGCCCTTGGGTCTTGTACAAAACAATTTAATTTACTTGGTTTTCAGTTTCATTTTCTTGGTTCCTGCAAGAAATTAAACACAAGGCAGTCACTCCCTCTGCAGAAACACAGATGAGTAGCTTGCTGAATGTTTTGCATTCTGTTTAATTTTCACTGAAATTATCTGAATGCAGATGTATAATGAAGAGATTAATTTTCTAAAGTATGAAGCTATTTTCCACACTGTTGAGTATGCCTAAAATTGGCATAGCTTTCATATTCTTGGAAACTCCTTCCCTGTTTCTGTTTACAGGCCAGGTTCAACATATATTTCTGTACTTTCCATTAATGCAGTTAGAGCAGAGGATTAAGGCTATGATTTGTTAATCTGCTAATTCCTGTGGTACAGGGCATAACTGCCTCAGCCTTCATTTGCTTGGCTAAGACATGTAACCAGATATATGTTTGGTGGTAATTGTACATTTGGCTTGCCTCCTCAATGGTCTCTTGGACTACATGCCTACGAAGTACCTATGCAGTACATTCAAGTTCGGAGTCTATTTTGAGGAGGCACACTTTTTACTGTCTTGACTAGTCCATAAACTTTACAAATTATTTGACTTTGTTTTCATCTACCATTGACGCTATGAGTGTTTAGTAACAGCAGTGATGTTTTCATTCTTTTGTTTTATTAAATCTTTAGGTTAGCATTTGCATAATATGTAAATGGCCACATCCATCTTGCCACATTGTCATTTTTTTCCTGGCAGTTATTGCCAGGTTTTTGACATGAGTTTAGTGTATAAGACAGTTACAGAATTGTTTCAAGGAATCCGTGTTCCCATCATATGTAGTTAAAGGAGGAGAACACCCAAAAGTCAAGCTTTTATTTTCAAAAAGTGATTATTTCCTGCAGTTCAACAATAAACAAGTCACTTACAGAAAAAGCATCATTTAATAGTAATTCTATTAGTTTTATGACTGAATTTATTTCTGCTTGCCTTTCTTTAATGCATTTGTTTCATCATCCATTACATCACGAAGGCTACTAAGAGTGGCATAGTAATTGGGTAGGATCACTTGCTCCAAATAATACCTCTTAACCTCTTAGAGCAAGAAATCTGGACAAACCCAGAAGTAAAAGTGCGACAAAGGCCCAAAAATTGGAAACATTTTTAAATATTGTCCTTACAAACTTAGAACGTTGATAGAGTAATAGATTTTGCATTAACATGAATTTTTCTGAAGGGTATGAAGTCTGAAACTCAATTGTCTGTCATTATTTTCCAACTTCAGTTTTAATGATTTGCCACTAATTTGCCATAAGACCACAGTTTTATGAAAAACTGACCGAGGATATGAGGCCAAAATCTGCACATTCTGCAAAAATCTGTACAATTTAGAGGTATGCAAATACAAAGCCATTAAAAAAACAATGGATCTTAAGGCACATTTTAATGCTATTGTTCATCAGTCACAGATTGACAGTATCACACCTCAGATGTAGTGTGGCCTGGGGTTTGAACAAAAAGCAAGGCTTTATCGCACTATTTATTTGAAATTAGTTGTCTTTCACTTTAGTCAAACTCAAAATATGAAAGAAATATTTTCATTGTACTTTTTTGAAGTTTTTTCCAGTACTGTATTTTCTGTAAAAGTATATGTTTCTTCTGGTGTTTTGGTGTAGCAGTTTTGCTTTGCATGGAGTGTTTTGATGACACAAGTCAGTGAGTTTGGGAAAGATCAACATAAACAACTGCAATTCTGGCTACAATATTAAAATTTGTGAATGCAATGCACATTGAGAAGTGTGAGATACAAGCTCTTCATCAGAAGGGAAGAAAATGGCTTTTATTTAAATTATGCTTAAATATTTTAAATAGTATCTATAGTAATCCACCCAAATACAGGACCAGCCAACATGGATATGCAGTTTCCAAATGTCTCTGTAGCCAGCTTGGTAGGTGTGGGTATACTGAGACAATGTAGCAACTGACTCATGTTCACAGACAACCATTTATCCTTAAAACACACATACACACAGACACAATTTATGCAAGAGATGCACATACAGAATTTCACTGGAGGCAGAAATCTTGTATACAAATAAGAATGTTCTTCTAGTTTCACTGTTGCAGTCAACACACTTGGGTTATATGCCTGCAGGTAGCCCTCAGTCAGCCTGAATACCAGAGTCTTGGGATTTCTGCGTTGGATGCGGTCGCCTCTTCCATGATGTCAGGGGTATAAAACATGCAGCCAATGCCATTACATCAGTCTTTCTTACCGTGGGAAGCCCGAAGCAGAAGCAGTTTGCAAGTGTTGGTCAGCCGCTACCTGAAATTTTAATTTTTCGAGTTTCAAACCTTAAGTCTTCTAAAGTTAAGTAAACCCATTGGGGATCCTTTTTTCTTGCTCTAACTGATGTCAGAAAAAGTTAACAATTTGTCTTGCCTGTGGAATGCAAATACCTCAGAGAGATTTTCATTCTTACTGTGTCACCTGTTTAGGCTCGGACCACGACGTCCCTCGCTGCCAGTTTTGTGCCTTGTTTAACTCCCAAACTATTCATCGTTGGGCTATCTTTGTCACTATTCTTTCGCTCTCATTCTCCATATTCCATAATGGCTTCAGTAAGCCATCTGACTACCGATCTTCCAAAAAAACATAAGGATAAAGACAGAGACAGCACAGGTCTAAAACTGACGACGACGTTTCAGTTAAGCTAGTTGTCAGTTTGCCGGTACTCAGTGAGGTGCCTTCGCAGCCCTCGATACCTGCTTCTATAGATTCACAGGCCTCTGCTGAAACCCAATCGGAGTCTGGTATGCCGCAAGATGCTTCTTCGACTATGGAACCTGTGGATGTCTCTACCTTGGATGGGTCTGGAGCCGCTGTGCAGGCACCGGCTTCTGAGGGTGTGTTCCAACCTACTGATGTTCGTATTAAATAGACAGCTTTGTTTTTGGCTAAAACTACCGAGTTTTTCAGGCCCAGAGTTCGCACTACACCTAGAAAACCTACGAACAAAGAGCATGCTCAAGCTTCCATGCCACAAAAACAAATGCTTAGAATGGCTGAAGACCTTACTACTCTAATTAGGGGAAGCCAGACAAAGAATTGAATTTCCTTCTGATTCTACAGACCTGGAGTCCGATGACTCTGATCCTTCTGATTACAAGGGCATACCCTTATTTACCTATGAGGATTCAAATGCAGAGAATTCCATTCCCTCTGCCTCCCCTCCAGAGGATTTTTCTTTTGGTGAAACCTTGCATACCTTAAAAGAGCATTTCTGCTGCGAATACCAGGACTGTCTTCAGTCCAAAACGAGACTCAGAGAATTTTTAGATTTGCCTCAGTACAGGCCGCTTGCTATACCCCGTCCTGAATATTGTAGATGATGTCTTCATGGGATTCAGTCTTACTCCTGACACTTTACCACCAGCCCCTAGAAAACCTGACTGGTACTACAGAGTACCTGACTCTCACAAATTTCTCTTTAAGAATCCTACTGCAGATCCAAAGACCATTTCTTAGTGACCTAATGGCTTTAAGGCTACTACTGCCAAAAACCTACCCCTTCAGACAGGGATTCTAGAGCTTTAGACAGATGGGGTAAGAACGTATATACCTCTGCAACTCTTGCCATCACGGCTTTGAATTGCCAGTTTCACATGTTTGAAGTACCAGCAACTTATTATGGAACCTAACTAAAACAAAAAGTGGTGTTACTTCCAGATTGTGCAGAAAATAAAGATTTACAAGAGTTAATGCATTCTGCAAACCAAGTTAGTAAACACACTTTGCAGTGTGGGTTTGATGTCTTAGAAGCACCTTGCAGGGCTGCTTTCACTGGGGCAGTACTGAGAAGGCATGCTTGGCTGAAGGAACAAATCTTGCCAGACCATGTCAAAGCAAAATGACTAGATTATTAAATTATTATTAAATCAGGATCGTTTGTTTGGCACAAAAGCAGAAGTTGTTCTTAAAAAGATGGAGGAAAAAGCTAAATCTATGCAGACTGTCAAAGATTTCTTATGGGTGCAGCCACCTAGATTCAGTAGGCATTGGCCTTCTAAAAACTGGTCCTTTCCAGTCCCTTCCAGGCCTTCTCAGTCCAAACCCAGGGGAAACAGACCACCGAGACTACAGTCTCAGGGTATGCAGAGATCTAAGCAATGGAGTGCTCCTACCTCAAAAACAGGGAGTGGTAAGCCACCACCTTATGGAAAAAGTTCACAATGACTTTTCAGTCATCCTTCCCAGCCATGCCCATGTACTTGCACCCCTAGGAGGAAAACTTGTCCTTCATGCAAAAACTGGATGTCCATTACTCAGGACCAATGTGTTCTAAACATTGTATCCCAGGGATACAGATTTTGCTTCCATTCACTGCGAACCCCAAGCGGGTTGCCAGACCTTCCTCCCAACCATTGGGCAGAGGCTCAAAAGCAAGTACTATCCCTTCTCAATATCAGGGCTAATTCAACCTGTCCCAGCAGAACAAAGGGGACAGGGTTTCTACTCCAGACTGTTCCTGGTGCCCAGAAAAGAGAGCTCTTGGCGCCCTATCCTGGATCTGTCAATTCTCAACACCTTTCTGGTGGTCCCAAAATTCAAAATGCTTACACTGCAACAGCTTCTTCCTATGCTAGCCAAGGATGCCTGGTTAGACACCCTAGACTTAAAAGAAGCTTATCTGCACATCCCCATAAGGGAGTCTTGCAGGAAATATCTACATTTCAGGGCAGGCTCTATGCACGATCAGTTCTCTGCACTTCCCTTTGGCTTATCTACTGCGCCCAGAGTATTCACAAAGTGCCTGGCTCCAGCCATTGCATACGGCAGGCAGAGAAATATTCAAATTTACCCATATTTGGATGATTGCCTGATTCAGGCGGACAGTCAGGAATTGCTACTTCAGCACCTGGCCTTTGTAAAAAGACTTCTAATTTCACTGGGGTATACCATCAATGAAAAGAAATCACAACTGGTGCCCAGTCAAAAATTGTATTCCTGGGAGCAAGCCTGAACACAACTTCCCAGATGGCATTCCTTACGCCAGAAAAGCAGGTCTGTTTGACAAACTACTTCAAACTAATGGCCACCAAAACCCAGCTATCTGCAAGCTCTAGGGTTTATAGCCTCCTGCATTCTGCTAATTCCATATGCAAGACTGCATATGAGGAAACTTCAATGGTACTTGAGTAATCTCTGGTGTCAATATTCTCAGGACCTGGAAAAGAATTCCTATCATACATTGTCTAAAGGCAGAGTTCCTTTGGTGGGCAGAGGCATGCAGCCACAACAAGGGACTTCCTTTCACTCAACCCCTCACCACCTAAACCCTGACAACAGACACATCAGACTATGTGTGGGGGGGCTCACATGGCAGGCAAATGCATTCAAGGCAAATGGAGCCCAGGACAAATTCCCCTGCATATCTAAAAGAAATGTTTGCTGTACAGAATGCTCTGACAGCCTTCAAATACCTTATCCTGCCAGGACAGCTCCTGATAAAGACAGACAACACCACGGTTATGTGGTACATAAACAAGCAAGGGGGAAAGCATTGCTACCCACTCTGCAGGTTAGCCATGGCCCTGTGGGACACAGCTTTGAGCAACCAAGTGCACCTACAAGCTCAATTCCTGCCAGGAAAACAAAATTCACTGGCAGACGACTTAAGCAGAAATCTACTGGACCCACATGAGTGGAAACTGGAACCCAACTCATTTAAACTTCTAATCCAGAGGTGGGGGACACCGGAGGTGGACCTCTTTGCCTCACCCCAAAACCACCAATTGAGCAAATTTTGCACCAGGAACCCACACAGCAAAGCCTGGAAGGTGGATGCCCTATCCTTTACATGGGAAAACCTTTCAATTTATGCCTTTCTTCCTCTGCCCCCCCCCCCCCTTCTCAAAAGTACTACTCAAGATCAAACAGGACAGGCCAAGGACAATCCTTATTGCCCCAGACTGGCCAAGCCAGCACTGGTACCCACTCCTACGCAGTCTGACAGCAGTGCCAGCCTGGCACCTACATCAGACACCTTTCCTGCTGTCTCAGCAGGAGGGACAAATTTTGCATCCACGGCTGCAAACCCTAAACCTTGCAGCCTGGCTTATCCCCTGAATACATGACCAGCAACCCTCAGAAAATAGGTGGTGGATGTCATCCTTGAAACCAGGAGGCCTAGTACTAGGAAATCCTATGCTGAAAAGTGGAAAAGATATTGTTCTTGGAGTCTGTCTCAAGGAAAGGACACAGCCGTACCCACCTTACCTCAAATCCTTGATTTACCTAGCAGAGCTGCTCCACAGAAGCCTATCCTTCTTATCAGTTAAGATTCATGCCTCTGCCATCTGAGCTCATTATAATCCTGAGCCACTTCTCTTTCTCACCCTCTCAGCAAACAGTTCCTGAGAGGAGCTAACAATTTAAGGCCCCCTAGGAGAGCTCCCACCCTGGCCTGGGACCTTAACTTTGTACTGAAGAAGCTCATGCTTCCCCCTTTTGAACCTGCTGCTGCAGCAGAGTTAAAATCTCTCTCTTGGAAAACAGCCTTACTCCTAGCCATCACTTCAGCAAGAAGAGTGTCTGGTTACAGGCACTAATGGCTGTGGAAGCCTTCGTTATTTTCCATGCTGACAGGGTTTCCCTCAAGACTAACCTATCCTTTATGCCCAAGGTGGTATCCAGTGTGGCTTTAAACCAATCCATCCATTTGCCAACATTTTTCTCTAATCCTCAGAATAAAGGGGAAAGGATCCTGCACTCCTTGGATGTACACAGGCAGCTCAGGTTCTACCTTGACAGGACTAAACCTTTCAGGAAATCTGACCAGCTGCTAGTCAGCTTTGCTACAGGGGCAGAGGGCAAGGCCATTTTAAAGCAAACCATTTCCAATTGGATAGCACACTGCATCCATTTTTGCTACAAGCACCATGGAAAACATCCCCCACAGGGATCAGAACTCATTCCACTAGGGCTACTTCAACCTCTACAGCATTTCTCAGGGGAGTCCCTACCAGGGGCATCCTGGAAGCTGCAACCTGGAGTTCTGTGCACACCCTCACCAAGCATTACCACTTACCTATTTTTTTTTAAATCCAGAGCTGGAATTGCTACAGCAATCTTACAAGGCCTGCTAGCCAGTCCTAACACTTGACTATCCCCACCCTTCCTCAGCTTTGGGAATCAACACAAGTGTGATGACTGCAACAGTGAAACATGAAGAACATAGTACAGTTGTGTACACTTACCGTAAATGTAGATGTTCGAGTGTATTTATTGTTGCAGTCCTGGTTTCTCTCCCTCCAGCCGCCTGGCTTTCTCTCTCCTTTCTATCTGCTTTATGGCCATCTTTTATGGCAGGGGTATTTACTTTTTACTGGAGGGGTTCCACACCATTTAATAGCTTCCTATTTTGGGGTCTCCTGACATTTGGGGCAAGAAAAACTGATGTAAAGGTGTCAGCTGCATGTTTTATGTCATGGAAGAGGCAACAGCATCTGACCCAGAAATCCCAAGACTCTGGTATTCAGGCCGACTGAGGGCTACCTGCAGGCAGATAACCCAAGTGTGATGACTGCAACAGTGAATGGACTGTGACAGTGAATACACTCTAACGTACATTTATGGTAAGTGTAAACAACTGTACTTTCTCAAGACCACACACCCTACATCCACCGTACTTGGTGTATGCCACACAGATAGACCAACTATGCTGAGGCATTAGAAAGCAATCTTTCCAAACCTCAAAGACCTAAGCCTATAAAAGGGCAACACCTATCCTCAGCAATCTCTAAAGCACTCACCAAAAGCAACACCAAACACTACACAAATGCCTTCACCCAGTGGATTCTCAAGAGCAAAACCCATAAAGCAAGCAGACACATTACCCAGCACTCTTGTCATACTGGACTCTACTGTATGATGCTCCACTCTCCAGAGTGAACAAAGAGAAGATAGTTGCTTATATGGAGCTAGGATCCAACAAGTTACGCATGCACTCAAGTCACTACACTCCAGCTATTGGTATGATTCTGTCATAGTCCATGGAGGCATCAGTGGCCTGAGACATACTTTCCCAGACATGTATTCAGAAAGTTCAACAATGTCTTTCTACATACAGTCTCAGGCAGGTATGTAGCATTCTACCTTTACAAAAGTATGACGCCATAGTACAAACAAGATGATTGACTTTTTTTTTTGTGCCTTTCAGGTGGGATTCAGTACCTATCAGCATGGGAGGACATGGTTAACGAACCATATTGCTTTGCAAAGGATGGTCTGCACTTGTCTCCCTTGGCTTCTGAATATTAGCTAAAACTTTTTCCAGCCCCTTAAAACCATTTTTAGGCAAGGACAAACCTACCAACATAGCAAAGAAAATTCAAAGAAACCCAAATGTGTTACTGCTCAGTGCTATGAGCCTAAATAAGAAAGGCCACACCATCCAGGCTCTTCTCACTCTGGAAAATATAGACACCTGCATCGTTACTGACACACAGTTTGATTCTGCAGAAAGTACTCTGGCAGTGCAAGGCTTCAGTGCCTTCCACGTATTTAGACCATCAGCTGCACAGTCAAGAATGAAAGGTGGAGGATTCACTAGCTATATTAACAGTAAGCATAACTAAATATTGGTTAAACAGGATAATGCCTAGAATGTATCCACATGCAAATCTCCATGGGCAAACCATATTCTAGTAAGCTATAGATTACCCTTTGTCCATAGAATGCCATAGAATATATCTAGACCTACTGGAGATACACACCATTAAACCAAATACTCTAAACTGCCCCACTACAGACTGGGAAACGTACACTGCCTCGTACTCACAGGCACAATGATTCCTGGACTTTAAGGTAAATACCCTTGATCAGATAGTGTGCACACCCACCAGAGGTTCAGACATACTGGAATTGGTATTAACCAATATGGGACAGTGATGCACCCCTCCCCCTCCATAACATCATTACTGAATGATGAGGTCAGACCACAAAGCTGTCTGTTTCAAAATAAAAAATCAACTCTCTAACATGGGCAAATCCTATAGCAGTAAGGGACTATTCCAAAGCAAACTACATCCTATTAAGTGATAGTTTGTTGAAGTTCAATGACATGCCAACCCCATGTTCACAGCAACCTATGCAGAATTGTTCTGTTATAGTCCATGTGGGCATTAATGGCCTGAGACTTACTTCCCCAGACTATATGTAGAAAAACATTGTTGGTCTTTGTAAATAAGTGTCTCAGGCAGGTATGTGCCTTGCATTGGCTTTATGGAAGTTGCTGTACCTAACAGAAGTAAGCCAAAGACAGTCTCTAAAAACAAATCACACTGGTGGAATGCTAACCTAAATAGGATATATAACTAAAGGGAAAAAAAAAAGCCTTGACAAAAATCAGGAAGAGCAACTCCCACAATGATGCAAACTCTTAATTAAACTAAACAGGAAACTAAGAGGACTAAGTCCAACAAGGCCAATTATGAGGGCAGGATAACCTCATAGACTAAAGACAACCACAAGGCTTTCTGTAGCTGTGAACATAACCTCAAAGATGGCACACAGTATTGTTCTAAGCTGCTGGTCAGTGGTGGCACATTAACTGAGTAGTGTGGCATTGCAAATCTGCTGGCTGACAATTTCAGCTAAAACTTCATCCCACACTCCTTCCTGCCTCCCCTATGAAAAATCTAGTAGCATAAACACCCCCAACCATTACTAGTGAGAAAGTCATGGCAGTGCTCGCTGAAGCCAAAAACACAGCCTCAGTGGGCCATGACAGTATCCTGTGATGCCTCCTAAATTGCTTGAAACTTGACCTATCCGAACCAATTGAGTCATTTTTTCAATTATAGCCTCAAAAACGGGTTTTGTACCATGAGAAAGTAGGAATACAGCGGTTATCCCACTCCACAGGGGTAGTCCATCAACTGACCCCAGAATCTACAGATCCATTAGTCTGACTAGTTTAATATGCAAAGCCATGGAATAAATTTATTATGGAAATGATCACCAAAGACCTAGGCAACCTTTAGGCACTGCACCTTAACCCGGTTTGGCTTTGACAAGGGAAGGTCATGCCTACTAAACCTGGTGGACTTCTTTAAGAAGGTCACCAAACCAGTGGATGAGGGGAAAAAGTGTGTACTGCCTAACTGACATTCAATGCGTTACCTGCTTGGGTATAGTTGACAAACTTACCAAAGTGGGCACAAACCCCTATAACTCACTGGATTGTCAGCTAGCATACAGATAGGACCCAAGATGTCAGCATTGGTGAGACTGCCTCCACTAAGAGACAAATCATCAGCGGGGAACCTCGGAGCTCCTTGCTGGGGCCACTCCTGTTTGGCATCTACTTATCGGAGATGAAGGGTAATGTCAAGTGCCTTTGGCTGACCAAGCTTGCAGATGTCTGTAAATTGGGAGCTGTCATAGTTTCCCCCATGACACAAACATCTTACAAGAAGGTCTAACTCAGACAAGTGACTGGTGCCAAAGCCATGGACTAATATTCTGTGCAAAGAAATGCATTATAGTGCATCTTGGAAAAAAATAGCCACTCAGGTTAATTACATCTTCAGTAAGGTACACCTTAGAGGGTGGGACTTGGCATAATGGCTAAGGTGTTTACCTTGTAGACACAAGGTACAGGGTTTGATTCTCACCTTTGGGTGCTATCAGATTATTGACTAGGTATGTAGTAGTCGGTAGACTGCCTGGTATTTATGTTTTTGGGGGGAGGGGTTTGGGGTTGGTATAATGGTTAAGGTGTTTACCTCACAATCACATGTTGTAGGGTTTGATTCTCATAGGTTCATAGGAGGTTACTAGACTAATGGCCCTAGGGCCTTTGCAAGCCTAGCTGTGTAAAAACCTGTGTACCCTAATTGACCATATTTAGATGGTTGTTGTTGGAAGTGATTCTATGATCAGCACTGACTGCCCCTGTTCATGAGGGACATAGGTGCCACCCCTGGGGTGAATTTACAGTCATCCATCCAGTTATCAAGGTTGCACTTAAATAGGGTCATTGGGAGCTTATGCCAGAGGACTGGCAACTTCTGGGAGATATCTGCCTCTTCAACATGTATTGTTAATGTCACAAGCTAGGTTGAGATCTCTGGAGTAAATAGTGTGGGAAGAAATAGCCAGGGAATTGTTATGGCTAGGCTTGTGTAGGCCCTAGGGCCATTAGCCTAATACCAAGCTATGAAACTATGACTCTTGTCCCATTTGATTATGGCAGAGTCAGACTTCTCTGTAGGTCAGACCAGGCGCAGGTTGTCTTTCGTCTGTCTGTATGATACAGAGCACAGTGACAAGGCTTTCAGTCTTTTCATGCAACTCGCATTTTGGAGGCCCTGGACACTCTTGGTTAGAAACCTCTGTGGTCTCTCCAGTTGCTGCAGGTGTCTGTTGAGATGCATACAGAAGGGATCATTGTACTCATTTAGTGGTCTGGTAATGGTTGAGTACAGCAGAGTTATATCCTCCTTAGTCTTCGATGTGATGCTGTTATTTGAGATGCGCACTTTAGAAGGCTATCCTTACCAATGTGGACACATGGTAATCGAAGTTCAGATTGCTATCAACCTGTGTTCTCAAGTCTCGCACCACTGGGTTTGAGCTTAGAGGGGTACTATCTGTGTCATAATCAGCAGGGGCTACTACTTTGCCAAATGATATAAGCATTTTGTTTGTTTAGTTTTAGTCCATGACTTTGGCACCAATCATTTGTCTGTCAGCCCCTTGTATAATATGTTTACATAATTGGGAGACTCAATGACTGTACTTGGTTTGCAGTCATCTGCAAGCTTGGTAAGACATAGGCCTTCTGTGTTTGCCTGTACCTCAGAGAAACACATTCCAAACAGTAGAGGGCCCAGCACAGATCCTTGTGGTACCCAACTGGCAACTGGTCTACTGGTGGAGGTGGACTCCCCAACTTTGACAGTGTGCATTCTATCAGTGAGCCAGTTGGCTACCCATCTAGTGATGTAGGGGTTAATCCCCAGCTGGGAGAGTTTCTCAATGATGGAAGAGTTATGAGATTGTGTCAGTAGCCCTGGCTAAATCAAGATAGGTAATATGTACTGCTTTGCCTCATCCAGGGCTTTGGTAACATTCTCAAAGAGGTCCACCAGGTTTAATAAGCAAGATCTACCCTTGACTAACCAAACTGGGTCTGGTCAAGAGTTTGAAGGTCTCCTGTGTCCTTGTTGATAAGGCCCATGATGATTCTTCTATGGCCTTGCAGATTATGCTGGTTAGGCTTATGGGTCAAAAGTTTCCTGGGTTGGTTGATGGACCCCCTTTGTGCAAGGGGATCACTGTTGCTGATGTTCATCGTGTTTCACTGTTGCAGTCTGTATAAAATGGTTTATCCGGCTCCCGGTAGCCTACAGTCAGCCAGAATACCAAAGTTCTTGGTATATGATGTCGGCTGCCTTCAGTTTAGAATTGACATCAGGTACAAAGGAAGGCAGCCGATGCTATTTCCTCAGTCTTTCTTGCTGCGGAGCCCGAAGCAGAAGCTTTTTGCATGAGTGCCGGTCAGCCAAGTACCTTCTTTTTGTATTCCGACTGCTTAGTTGAAGACATCCTCAGATAAGTTCCCCATTGGGGACCCTCTTTTATTGCTTTAACAAATGTCAGAGAAAGTTAATAGCTGTCTTGCCTGTGGAAAACAGATTCCGCACCGTGATTTTCACTCCTATTGTATTACTTGTTTGGGCCTTGAGCACGACATCCCTAACTGTGTTCTCTGTGATGTTCTTCATTCCACATTGCTGCAGTCCTAACTATTGGGTAGTCCGCTGTCCAGTCGGCCCGAATACCAGATTGTATGCGGTCAGGGCGCATTAGACTGACTGGAGTCAGTATGTCAGGTCACGCGCATGACCGACGCCCCTAATCGCTCTTTCCAGTCTTTTGCTCAGTCTTTTTGCAGCGTTTTGGCGAGCTGCAGGTTGGGTTGGCGTTCTGAAATTTTCTGTCGGAGTTTCAGACCTAATCAGAGTTGTTTCAGGGCCACCCACATTTTGGCTTTTTTTTTTTTTCTTGCCTCATTTTTTAACGGATGGATGAAAAACTGTATTTCTGTAAAAGTTTGATAACCCTCCTCATCATAGGATAGGACATACCTTGTGTATACCTTGTTTAGGGCCTGAGCGTAAGTGTTGTTTGCGGCAGCTGCTGTGTTTGGTTAACGCGACTTCTAATAGAAAGAGAGATCAGCCAGGCACTTGTTTTTAAGAGAAGGTTTTGCAATTATAAATGCCGTTTAGTGTCTCTTCGGCCCAATCAAGAAGGGAGCGGATGCTCCAGGGCTGCGAAGCCTAGGGTTGATGAACGGCCGGTTCTTTAGGAAAGCCTAGGGTTGACAGAGACAGCCCCAGGGTTTTCTTTGGAGTCTCAGGCAGAGACTTTACTGTTACAGGATGTGGAGGTAGGCGGCCAGGCTGGGCTTCTCTCAGGTAACTGTTTCCCTCTCTTCCCAAGGTAGTTAGAGCCTCTCCTTCTTGTCAAAAAAACTTGTCAGGCCAAAGGGCAAAGCCTCAGTGGCTTCTCCTAGGGGGCAGGCTCTGTCTGTGCTTCTGTGCCCTATGAAATGGCAAGAAGATTTGATTAATATGATTATTGGTTCTCTGCCCCTCCTGATAAGAGGCCTAGGTGGGAACCTGAGTTTGATAGTTTTGAACAGTGTTCAAGGATTTCTTTTCTCTTCAAGTGAAGATTTGCAGAGTTCCCTCCTCACATTCCCAAGGATTGATGTGGATGATTCCACTGATTCTGCTTCTCTCCTCCCGAGTTTTTCAGCTTCTCATCTCTCCTCTTGAGGATTTTGAGGGGTAGAAGCCAGGGATTAAGGCCAGGATTTGGGGAAGAAAAGGAAAAAGGCTTTTGAATTTTTTGTTTAGGCTAATTCT
Organism: Protopterus annectens; assembly: GCF_019279795.1. NCBI lineage: Eukaryota > Metazoa > Chordata > Ceratodontiformes > Protopteridae > Protopterus > Protopterus annectens. The sequence continues at coordinate 1,064,006,121 of NC_056732.1, forward strand.
AGGCCCTACCCTATACCTCCTGTGCTGAATGTGATGTTGGATGGCTGAACTGGGCTTCTTGGTTTGTGATTCGTTTTGCCTTGTGCTGACTGTTGGGTGATAGGCCTGTGCCTCTGCCTGCAAAGGTTAAGTATAAGAGGGTAAGAGTTTTAGACTTTCACTCGAAACTGAAGTGCTCTTGCCTCTGTAGTTTAAACCCTCAGGGGGAAACCTCAGGTAAAGAGGCAAAGAGGCTCTTCCCAAGAAAGGAAGAAAGAAAGTCCTTTCCTCCACTTGTTTAGCCTGGAATTGTCAGTTTGAACGGTCTCAAAAACTATCTAAAATATCAACTTTATCAGTTTTCACTAAGGAAATTATGTTAAAAACTCCTGTTCTTTCTTAATTACTAAAATTATTGCTGGATTTAGGGTGGATGTGTCTGAACAAGTGGGTTCTTTGCTGTTGCAAGTTGGTATTGTAGCTGTACAGGCCTCCTCAGAGGGTTTGAGATACTATTGTTGTTCTTCCAGTCTATTGCAAGAGGTTGAGGGATCAGAATTTACTCCCCTCCTTTAAAAGGAGGATTTTGGATCATTTTTTAGCTGATGTTGTTAAGTTTGGTTAAATGGTGGGAAAGCATTTTTAAGAAAATGGAGGGATAAGCTAAGTCTATGGCAAACTGCTAATGATTTTTTGGTGCAGCATTATAATTCCAGAGCTATAAATGGGCTGTTGAGGGGTGGTACAGGGGCTTCTATAGGAGGGAGTTTTGGGGGGAGCAGAGGCGTCAGTTGGCAGAGACTGCTGTGGTGACCTGCCTAGGTCAGTGAGTTCACGAGGGGGACTCAGACTTCTGGCTTTAAGACGGAATCTTCTGAAACAGACCCAATGACCTGGCTCTGGCTTTCAAGAGGTCTTCCTTCACTGCTCCTTTGGGAGGAAGACTGATGGGGGGGAAGAAAAGTGGGATTAATTACAGGTTTTTATCCGGTGTTGACCCTCATTCACCACGTTACAATTTTTATTTCCATACATTAGGCTTCAGCAGCATGCCTTCCGCCTGGATGTCCAAATAGGGCTCCTCAGCAAATTTCTGTTATCACAAGCCAAAGGGCCTTTTAGTCCAAATTTTGATGCTTTACAGATTTCCACTTCGTTCCAGAAAATACAAATAGATCTCTTCTGCATAGAGTACTTATGGAGGGGAACAGAAGTTGGACTCTAATTTTCATTTACAATCCTCAGACCTTGTCTGGAAACAGTGGCACTGCATTTCTGGGCAAGCTCTTCTGGATGTACTTTCTGAAGATCTCAAGGTGGCTGCAAACTTTGTGCCTATAGATTTTTGTTGGTCATCTCACTATAAGACTGTAGAAATTGGCCTATCCTTAGATTCTCTGCATTGCTTTTTGGTTCCAGTGGCTGCTTCAGGTCTTTGGCAAAGGATCTGGCCTTGGTAGGTTCTTTAGGCTTCAGCTCTCAAGTTCATGTCAAATCATAGCTTACTTGGCAATCTATCTGATTTCGTAAATCAAGAAAAGGAAGATTTTCATGAAGCTGAAAAAGTTTTATATAAGTGAATTGATTATAGCAGATTCTGTGGACTTTTTAAATGAATCCAGCAGCCAACTCAAGACATTAAACCCTCATGTGAACATGTTAATACAGCAGCTGGGATGACCTTTTTTAACCCCGGATCAACAAAAGAGTCTATCCCTTTACTCTCCCATCTACTTCCAGGGTCTATATGACTGCTGGGATACAGTAACAAGATGAGTAGTTCAACAGTCGGAGGAGCCCTGGTCATTCCAGGATTGCAATGCGGTATATCCTGAAGCCCAAATAAGGGACTGCAATAATGGATCCAGCACTGCCATCATTTGACATTTCACTTAAAATATTTATCCCTTCAATAAGATGCTGACCAGTGGGCTCAGGCTGAGCCAGGTCTCAAAAAGTCTCTAAACACTCGTAAGCCACGTCAGCAGGAAGCCATCGACACATGTGCCTTATAGAGAAGTGCAGATGGCATTAATGCTTGCTGCTGATAGTACAAGAAAGGCTCGCCACTGTATTGAGCCCACATATCAACATGTTCTAAGGGTTAGCAGTCCAGTTGGCATGGCCATTCTTCATATGAACCTCATTCAGGCTAAAAGTGGTGGACAGTCAAGACCTTACTTGACAGAGTCCTGGCACATCATGTGGTAAAGCAAAAGAATTCTTATCCTCTATGGCAAGCAATGATTGTATGGGAGCACTGCACCAGCTTGCAACTAGCGCATTCAAGCAAGGTTTCTGCCGTTCACAAGTTTTCTCAGCAGAGAAAAAATAGAGCAGCATCATGGGCAAGCACGAAAGTGAAACTACATCTTCATGTATTTCCCCTTCATTGACAGTGGAGCTTTCAACTCCAGATCCGGGGAGTGTTCGCTTCTCTCTTAAAAACCACCAGCTGCCAAAGTTTTGCACAGTTTGCTTTCAGGGTTTCATTTGGAAGGTGATGCTTTTGGGTCCCACTCAAAAATTCATGACAATGCTCTTCCCAGGTGCTTTATTCTCTCAAAGACACCTTTAAAGGTCAGACAAATTTTTACTAGGGCTCAGGAAATAGCTCCAGATTTTGACTCTCCTTCTGTTGCCCACCAGAGACGAGTCTACCCATAACTGAGTCATGGCCTGGACCTTGATTCATGTTCTTTACTCTTCCAAAAACATAGTTATCTCAGAAAGTGCACCTAACTCAATTTTTACTACAAGTCTGGTTGATTCTGTGTTGCTTCCACCTAGATTGGAACTTCAACAACTTTCAAGAAATACTCCTTTTTAGCTTAAAAACTCCATTCTTTTGAATAGACACAACTGTCAAAGGTACAGTCTTGCATACAATAACACAGTGAGTTTTGGAGATGTGGTAGCCTAATTTACCTTGGCTCTTCCATATCTTACCTTGTTCAAGGACACTCTTTTTCTGATCTCTTTGGATAAGAGCACCAAACTTCATATTTCAGCTCAAGCAGATTGTGACAGGATTGAACTTTCAAATCTTGTTTCATGTTTAGACTGGCGCAACAGTGGTTTTGTCCAGTGAGAGCTCGGGGCCTGCTGCAAAGAAGCTGCCAAGTTTTCTAAACTTACCTGCTTAACCAATTTTTTGAGCCTGATGCAGCTTCTTATGAATGTAAAGCCTTTTCATGGAAGACTGCTTTCTTGAAATATCTTCTTCTGTTTATGCTTTTAGTGGTTCCTCCTTGACTAGGATGATTCTTCTTTGATTTGATTGGCAGCTCACTATTATGTACCTTTTGATGAGGAGTTTGGTAAGGTTTGCCATGGCCTAAGTCTTTGAGAGACTGCAAGTTATTGGTTTTCACTTCTGCTCTTTTCAATGGGTGCAGCTTTCTCAATCTCTTCATCTAACAACTTTTTAATAATGGAGTGTTTTGCTTCAGCATATCTCACACAGATTGCAAGTTTTTAATTTGAGATTACTGCTAATCCCCCATAGTACAAGGAAAGTGTACGACATAATTTGCTTTGTATTATTTATGCAACAGCAAGAATTTAAGATTTCGAGCCTAATTTGAGATTGGGTTTCTTTAAGCATTTACATATTCCCTTCATGGCTAAGTTGATTTTCTTTCTTTTTGCGGCCTATTGCAGCAAGGCATACTGCTATGATTACATTTCAGATTTGTTTATCTAAGGATATTTGCAGTTTCTTTTGGGGCAGTTCATATAAGACCCCTCTAAAGCAAGCTCCTACTCCTGCTTGGGATAAGTCTACTGTGTTGAAAACTACTTCTTTATCTTTAGGCATGCTGCTGCATTCTTGGGATACATGCCTGCTGGAAGACTGCTTTCTCTGTTGGGAATTACTGCATAGTGTGTCTTGCATATATGTATTCCTATGGCACATTTTATTCCAGCTTTTTCCATAAGGATGTAGGGTATTGAGGATCCTTTTCCTTTATGCCTACATCCCTAGTGTGGCTTAGTGTTTGATATTCATGTGCCTACTTTTATGCAGACCCCCATGTAAAGGGGAATTACTTTATTATCACCTAATGTACACTTTGGATTGGCGTATTTGGCCTTATGGACTAAGGATTTTAGGCAGACTCGTTTGTTGTTTGACTGCTTTGTTGGCGATTCTCTCCTTTTCTTTCAAGCCGTGTACCATATGCCGTAGAGCTAGGATCTTGTTCAAGCATTTTGGAGTTTGGCCTAAGTTCGTCCGTATGGCGTCTTCTGGTCTCCCAACTTCAGATGTTCCTAAGAGGCGCAAGGATAAGGACCACGACAGGCTTAGGGTCAAATTAGCTGACGACGTCCCTGTTAAGTTGGTTGTTGGCCCAGCGGTAGTCAGTGAGGTGCTTTCTTTGCCCATGCAGTCCATGGATGTTCAGCAGCAGGCGTCTGCGGAGACCTTTTCTGAGTCCTCCATACCGCAGGCTTCCAATTCATCTACAGTCCATCTGCCAGTCTCCGCCTCTGATGGATTCAGAGCCGCTAAGCAGGCGCCAGTTTCTGAGGCCTCTTTTCTCCACCTGGAGACCAGATCCAGACCGACTACCTTGATTCAGACTTCTGCAGTGGCTAGGCCTCCTGAGTCCCTCCGGCTTTCTAGCAGACCTTCCAGCTGAAAATCTACTCCAAAGCAGGCATCGGCCTCCTTGCAAATGCATCGGTCTCAGATGATTAAAATAGCTAGTGATCTCTTGAAGCTTATCAGGGGTTCTCAGCCTCCTCCTTCTAAGAGGGCTAGGGAATTGTCCCCAGCAGTTTTGTCTGCCTCAGACTCTGTTTCCAGCAACTCTGCTGATGAAGAGGGAAACTTTTTTCTGGTTTTGAGGATTCTGATGCAGAAGACTCCATCCCTTCTGCCTGCCCTCCAGAAGATTTTTCTTTTGGAGATGCTCAGAATTCTCTTGGAGTATTTTAAATGGAAAAGTCAGGACTACCCTCAGTCTAAGAAACGGATTAGGGAATTCTTGGATTTGCCACAGCATAAGCCTTTGGCTATCCCTCCAGTTTTGGAAGTTGTTGATGTTTTCATGGAGAATTCTTTGACTCCTAATTCTGTTCCTCCTGCTCCCAGAAAGCCTGACAGGTACTATAGAGTTCCTGATTCTCATCACTTCCTTTTCAAGACTCCTACTGCGGATCCAGAGATTATTTCTCAGGGCCCTAAGGGTGTTAAAGCCATGGTTGCTAAAAATCCTTTTCCTTCTGACAGGAAATCTAGGGCTTTGGATAGATGGGGTAAAAATGTTTATACTTATTCCGTCCTGGCTATTAGGTCTGTTAATTGTCTTTTTCATATGCTTATGTATCAGCAGCATACTTTGGAGGCTATTAAAGCTAAAATTGCTGATGTTCCTTCCCTGATTGAGAGTAAGGACATGCATGATTTATTGAATTCTGCCACTCTTGTCACTAAACATTCTCTACATTGTGGTTTCGACACTTTGGAGGCTTCTTGCAGGGCAGCAGCCACTGGTTCTGTCATTAGAAGACATGCTTGGCTCAGGGAACAGCCTCTTTCTGAACCTGTCACATCTAAATTACTGGATGTGCCTTTGCACAAGGACAGTCTTTTTGGTAGCAAAGCAGAAGAGGTGCTGAAAAAGTTTGAGGATATGGCCAAATCTATGCAAACTGTTAAGGACTTTCTGCAAGTTCATCCTCCTCATTTTAGTAGACATTACCCTTCTAAGAATTTGACCTTTCCTGACCCTAGTAAACAGGGTCACACTATGCCTAGGGGTTACAGGTCTTCTAGGGGACAGACTTCCACCCCTGAAAAGGCTAAGCACTGGCAGGCTTCCTCTTCAAAATCGGGGAGCTCTAAGCAAACTTTCCAGACCAAGCATTCCCAATGACTCTGGCCTTCCCCTGCCTGCCTCTGCGGGCCCAGGGTTTCCTTTGGGGGGAAGGTAGGCCATTTTTTCAGATGTCTGGTTCACCATCACAGACAACAAATGGAGTGCTCAAAATAGTATCCCAAGGCTACAAGTTCTCCTTTCGCACCTTCCCTGTTCACCAAGGATACCCAGATATCCCCCCAAATCAAAGGGCAGAAGCAATAAAGTAAGTTTCTTTTTGCTAAAACTGGGAGCAATAGAGCCAGTTTCCTACACTACAGATAGGCCAGGGTTTATACTTTTCCTGGTTCCAAAAAAAGGGGGCACCTGGCACCCTTTTCTGGATTTGTCCATTCTAAACACTTTTCTGGTGATTCCCAAATTCAAAATGCTCACTCTTCAGCATTTGCTGCCAATACTGGCCAAGGATTCCTGGCTGGTGACTTTGGATCTCAAAGAAGCTATTCTGCACATCCCAGTAAGGGAAAGCTGCAGGCAGTTCCTTCCCTTCAGGCGGGGAACAGGCACTTCCAATTCTCTGCACTGCCCTTTGGCTTATCTACTGCTCCCAGAGTTTTTACAAAATGCCTGGCTCAAGTCATTGCTTTTTGCAGGCAAAGAAACATTCAAATGTACTGTTACTTGGACGATTGTCTTATTCAGGTAAACTCTCCAGAGCAACTTCTAAAGGATTTGGACTTGGGAAAGAACCTTCTCACCTCTTTGGGCTACACCATCAACAAAAGTAAGTCAAAACTGGTATCCACCAGGGAGATTGTATTCTTGGGAGCGAGCCTGAACACAGCCTCCCAGATGGTATTCCTCCCTCTAGAGAAACAAATGAATCTTTCAAGTTATTTAAAAAATTTGGCAAGCATGACCCAGCTCTCTGCAAGGCAATTCCTGCAAGCCGTGGGATTCATGGCTTCATGTATTCTGATGATTCCATATACCAGACTGCATATGAGGAAAATACAATGGTACCTCAAAAACCTTTGGTGTCAACACACTCAGGATTTAGACTTGATACTTCCTCTGATTCCCTGCCTGCAGATGGAGTTCCTTTGGTGGGCGACTGACTGTGTATAGAACAAAGGCATGCTTTTCTGTCTACCTCCTGCCAGCCAGACTCTCACCACAGATGCCTCGGACTACGCTTGGGGAGTACATCTAGAGGGCAAATGCATTCAGGGGACTTGGAACTCTCAGCGGGTTCATTTGCACATAAATCTGAAGGAATTGATGGCAATTTAGCAGGCCTTGATGGCTTTCACACCTCTCTCTTCTGGTCAGGACAGACAACACCACAATCATGTGGTACATCAACAAGCAGGGAGGGACTCGCTCTTACCCCCTGTGTAGACAAAGCATGATACTATGGTCAATAGCAGCTTCCATGGGCATTCATCTGATAGCTCAGTTTCTTCCAGGAAGGCTCAACACCTTGGCAGACCGGTTGAGCAGGCAGGTCCTGGATCCTCACAAGTGGCAACTAAACAAGATCATCTTCTATTGCATCATTCAGTGCTGGGGCACTCCCCAGGTGGATCTCTTCTCCAGCCAACCACCTTCTTCCAACCTTTTACACCAGGGATCATCACGACAAAGCTTGAAAGGTGGCTGCTCTGTCCTTCCACTGGACACAGCTCTCGATCTATGCATTCCCTCCTCTGCCTCTTCTTCCCAGAGTGCTGTTAAAGATAAGGGATGAAAAACCAAGGGCCATCATCATAGCGCCAGACGGGCCCAGACAACATTGGTGTATCCACTACTTCGCAGTCTCTCCCAGTCTCAGCCTTGGCATCTTCCCCTGATACCAGATCTCTTGGTTCAGGAAGGGGGAAAATTCTGCATCCTAGTCTTCAGACTGTGCATTTGGCAGCTTGGCTCATAATTTAAACCTTTCCCAACAGATGGTTGAGGTCCTTCGTGAGGCCAGGAGGCCTAGCACTGGGAAATCTTACGCAGATAAGTGGAAAAGATTCTCCATTTGGATGCAGACTAGAGGAGAGGGCCCTTCTCAACCTACTCTTCCTCTTATTCTTGACTATCTGGCAGGCTTGCTTAATGGTGGACTTTCCTTTTCTTCTGTCAAGATCCGTGCTTTAGCCATTTCTGCTCATTGTTCCTTTGAGCATCCCATTTTCTCTCATCCCTTGATGAAACAGTTCCTCAGGGGAGCTAGCAATTTAAAGCCCCCCAGAAGCGCACCTACTCCTGCTTGGGATCTCAGTTTTGTTCTTGAGAAACTTACTCTGCCTCCTTTTGAACCAGCTGCCTCAGCAGACCTGAAGTTTCTCTCCTGGAAAACTGCTTTTCTTTTGGCTATTACTTCAGCTTGAAGAGTTTCTGAGCTGCAGGCCTTAATGGCAGTAGAGCCTTTTATCATCTTCCATGTGGAATGGGTTTCTCTTCGAACTAATTCCTCCTTTATGCCTAAGGTGGTTTCTAGCCTGTCTCCTAACTAGTCTATCTACCTGCCTACCTTCTTTTCTAATCCTCAGAATAAAGGTGAAAGGTTATTGCATTCCCTGGATGTGCATAGACCGCTTAGATTTTACCTGGACAGGACTAAACCTTTTCGAAAGTCGGATCAGTTGTTGGTCAGTTTTGCTCTTGGAGGTCAGGGCAAAGCTATTTCTAAGTGACCATTTCTAAGTAGATTGCTCATTGTATTCACTTTTGTTACTTACAGCATGGCAAGGTTCCTCCTCAGAGTATTAGGACCCATTCTATTAGGGCAGCCTCTACCTCAGCAGTTTTTTAAGAGGTGTACCTACTAGGGACATCTTGGAAGCAGCTACCTGGACTTATGTCCACACTTTCACTAAATATTACAATTTACCCTTGTTTTCTAAGTCCAGGGCTGGTTTTGCCACTGCAGTGTTGCAGGGGATCCTTAACCTTAAATAGTGGGTGTTCCTCCACTCTTTTGTTTTTTTTTCTGGGCTTTGGGAATTGTAAGGATTGCAACAGTGAAACACGATGAACATAGTACAGTTGTGTACACTTACCATAAATGTAGATGTCTGAGTGTATTCACTGTTGCGGTCCTGGTTTCCCCCCCTTCCATCCCTCTTTTTTTCCTAAGGCATAGACTGGATTTTTCTTTTCCTGGTCTAACCTTTTTTTTGGAGGCTCCTGACAGTTAAGGCAAGAAAAACAGAGGAAATGGCCTCTGCTGCCTTCCTTTGTACCTGATGTCAGGCCTAAACCGAAGGCAGCCGACATCATATACCAAGGACTTTGGTAGTCTGGCCGACTGTGGACTACCGGAAGCCAGATAACCCATTTTGTGAGGACTGCAGCAATGAATACACTCGAATATCTACATTTATGGTAAGTGTAGACAACTGTACTTTCTCCACTCTGCTGGAACAAAGCTAGTGTTTAGGCTATGCTTAAAGAGGAGTACTAAGTGGTTCCACTAGGTCTGGTTTTAGATTTAGTAACCAAGCTCGGATGTTATCTGGCCTCACTGAGGCCATGATGTTCATCGTGTTTCACTGTTGCAATCCTTACTAATGGGTTATCCGGCTCCCGGTAGCCCTCGGTTGGCCAGAATACCAAAGGTAAGTAAAAATGATGCCGGTAACAGTCGGTTGTAAAGGATGTCAGGGTGTCCGATACAAAGGAGGCAGCTGATGTCACTTCCTAAGTCTTCCTTGCTGCGGAGCCCAAAGCAGAAGCATTTCATGCACAAGTGCCGGTTGGCAGTTTACCTTTTTTGGTTCCAACTACACAGTTGAAGTCTAATACAACTAAATATCCTGTTGGGGATCCTCTTTTCTTGCCTTAATGAATGTCAGAAAAAGTTAATAATTGCCTTACCTGTGGAAAGCAGATTCCCCATAGAGATTTTCATTCCTATTGTATTATTTGTTTAGGCCTTGACCACTACATTCCTAACTGATCTGTGTGCCTCCTTTAATTCGCGTACTATCCGTCATCGGGCTAAGCTTTTAGATAAGCATTTTGGAGTTTGGCCTAAGTTTATTGGTATGGCATCCACTGATCTTCAGGCTTCGCATATCCCCAAGAAATGTAAGGATAAGGACTGCGACAGGCTTCAGAAAGTCAAGTCCTCGGATGATGGTAAGACGGTAGCCAATGAGGTGCCTTTGCAGCCCCTGCAGTCTGGGGAATTACTACCGCAGGCCATGATTGAGACCATTTCAGAGTCCCTTAGGCCTCCATTTTGTCTCCCAACCTTTTGCCTGTCACCTCTTCAGCTGGAGCCGGAGCCACTAAGCTGACTCCGGTGTCAGAGTCCTCCATTCTGCATTCGGACAGCAAGCTTATTACTTCGACTTCTACTGTGATGTAAGGGGTTGCCAGGCCTCCCAAGTTCTTCAGGCTTGCAGGTAAATCTTCCTTTCGTAAGCCTGTGAAGAAGCAGGCTCCAGATGTTCTTCGTGGTTTCACTGTTGCAGTCATTACATTTGGGTAATCTGCTGGTAGGTTGCCCTCAGTCGGCCTGATTAACAAAGTCTTGGGTCCTGCGTCGGTTGCTGTCCCTTCTTCCATGGCGTCACGTCATCAGGGGTATAAAACATGCAGCCAACGCCATTAGATCAGTGCCCGAAGCAGTTCGCAAGTGCCGGTTGGCCGACTCCTGAAATTTTCGTTTTCGAGTTTCAGGACCGAAGTCTTAAACTAAAAGCCAAGTACCCCGTTGGGGAAACTTTTTCTTGCTCCTTACCGATGTCAGTAAAAGTTAATCATTGCATTACTTGTGGGAAGCAAATACCTCATAAGGACTTTCATTTGTACTGTATTCCTTGCCTAGGACCTGACTACAACGTCCCTTGCTGTCTGTCTTGTGCTAAATTTAATCAACACACTATTAAACGTCTGTATATTTTTGCTTCTAAATATTTTGGCTCATGATTTAATTATCCAGAAATGTCACCTGTTAATCCAACTACTGGAATACCTAAAAAACACAAAGAAAATGACAGAGACAGACTGTCGATGTCCAAAACTGATGACAACGCTTCTAAGCCAGTCGCCGGTACTCAGTGAGGCGCTTTCGCAGCGCCTGATACCCGCTACTTCTGATTCGCAGGCCTCTACTGAGACCCATTCGAAGTCCGGTATGCCGCGAGATGCTTCAATTATGGAACCCATGGATGTCTCTACCTTAGATGGGTCCAGAGCCACTGTGCAGGCACCGGCTTCTGAGGGTGTTTTCAGTCCTACAGATTTGTATATTAGACTGCCATCTTCAAAACTAAGGCCAAAATCTAAATCTATGTCTAAAAAACCGACGCCTGAGCCACATGTACAGGCCTCTATGCCTAAAAACAAATTATCAAAATTGCTGAAGATTTAATTACTCTAATCAGGGGTAGTCAACCCCCTCCTTCTAAGAGGCCTAGGCAAGACATTGATTATGAATCTTCTGAACAGGATTCTATTTTCTCTGACTCGCAGGATTTGTCTATACCTAATTATGAGGACTTTGGCTATACCTGCTGTTCTAGACATTGTTGATGATGTTTTTCAAGAATCTAGTATGGCTCCTGATTCTCTGCCTCCGGCTTCTTGTAAGCCAGACAGATACTACAGGGTTCCTGACTCCCACAAATTCCTTTTCAAAAATCCTGTTGCAGATCCTGAAACTATTTCTCAGGGTAGCAAGGGCATTAAGGCCTCTACTGCTAAAAATCCTACCCCTTCTCATAGAGTTTCCAGGGCGCTGGATAGATGGGGTAAGAAGGTTTACACTTCAGCAACATTGGCAATCAGGGTTTAAACTGTCAATTTCATATGCGTAAATATCAACAGCATATCATGGGAATGCTTAAACAGAAAATTATGTTAATTTCTGACTGTGTGGAAAATAAAGATTTATAGAATTTATTGCATTCAGCTGAACAAGTTGGAAAACATACTTTGCAATGTGGTTTTGATTCTTTGGAAGCCTCTTGCAGGGCTGCTGTAACTGGGTCTGCTAAGAAGGCATGCCTGGCTCAAAGAGCAAACTCTGCATGGTCATGTTAAAGCAAAATTGTTGGATGCCCCTTTACAACAGGACCGTCTCTTTGGTAAAAAGGCTGAAGAAGTTTTAAAAAAGATGGAAGATAAAGCTAAATCTATGCAAATTGTGAAATATTTTTTACAAGTGCAACCTCCAAGATTTAGTAGGCACTGGCCTACTAGGAAATGGTCCTTCCCAGTCCCTTCGAGAGCCACTCAAGTCAAATCCAGACATTCCAAAGGCTCCAGGTTTCAGTCACAAGGGACTTTTAGAACAAAACAGTGGGGTGCCTCCACCTCCAAATCTGGAAACAACAAGGCACTTCCCTATGGTAAACAGTCTCAATGACTTCCCCCTACACTTACCAAGCACTTACCTTTCAGCTGCCCCTTTGGGGGGGGGGGACTGGCACTTCATGCACAAAACTGGCAACTGATAACCCAGGACAAATGAGTTTTAAGTATAGTAAACAGGGATACAGATTTTATTTCCACACGTTGCCAATCCCAAATGGATGGCCAGACCTGCCCCCAAATCAGTGGGCAGAGGCCCAAAAACAAGTTCTGTCCCTCATGAACATGGGGGCTATTCAACCAGTACCAGAAGAGGAAAAGGGACAAGGCTTCTATTCAAGGCTTTTCCTGATGCCCAAAAAAGACAAATCATGGCGTCCAATTCTGGACTTATCTACTCTAAACACATTTCTGGACATTCCAAAGTTCAAGATGCTGACTCTTCAGCAGCTACTTCCTATGCTAGGCAAAGATGCCGGTTGGTAACTTTAGACTTAAAAGAGGCTTACCTGGATATCCCAATCAGGGAATCTTGTAGAAGATACCTCCTCTTCAAAGCAGGCTACTTGCATTACCAGTTCTCTGCACTGCCCTTTGGCTTATCTACTCTGCCCAGGGTCTTCACAAAGTGTCTGGCTCCAGTAAATGCATTTTGCAGGCAAAGAAATATTCAAATATATCCATACCTGGATGATTGTATAATTCAGGCAGAAAACATGGAGATTCTTCTACAGCATCTGGCGTTTGTATAAAGGGTTCTAACTTGTCTACAGTACACCATAAACAAAAAGAAATCACAACTGGTACCCTCTCAAAAAATTACATTCCTGGGTGCAAGCTTGAATGCAACTGCCCAGATGGCTTACCTTACACCAGAAAAGCAAATTCAATTGGTGACTTACTTCAAACAGGTAACCACAAAACCCCTACTATCTGCAAGGCAAATTCTGCAAGCCTTGGGGGTTCATGGCCTCCTGCATTCTTGTAATTCCATATGCAAGACTGCATATGAGGAAACTTCAGTGGTACTTAAAAAAAAGTTTATGGAGTCAGCATTGTCACACTCTGGAAACAATAATTCCCATCATACCTTTCCTGCAACTAAAGTTCCTATGGTGGGCAGAGGCCTGCCACCAAAACAAGGGACTGTCATTCACTCCACCCTCTGCCACCCAAACCCCAACTACAGACACATCAGACTATGCTTGGGGGGGCTCATCTGGCAGGGAAGTGCATTCAGGGCAAATGGAGCCCAAATCAAATGCACCTTCATATTAATCCGAAAGAGTTGCTAGCTGTACAGAATGCACTGACAGCCTTGAAGGACTACCTTCATCCAGGACAATTAATGATAAAGACAGACAACACCACAGTTATGTGGTACATAAACAAGCAGGGGGGGGGTACACATTCCTCCCCCCTCTGCAGACTAGCCATGGCATTGTGGAACACTGCCTTGACATACCAAATACAACTACAAGCTCAATTCCTGCCAGGAAAGCTGAATACCCAGGCAGACAAACTAAGGAGAAATCTCATGGATCCACACGAATGGAAACTGGAACCATAGATTTTCAACATGTTGACCCACAAATAGGGGAGCCCAGACATAGATCTTTTTGCCTCACCCCAGAACTATCAGGTGGACAAATTCTGCACAAGAACTCATCACAAAAAAGCTTGGAAAGTGGATGCTCTTTCATTCAGCTGGAAAAACCTATCAGTCTATGCTTTTCCCCCTCTGCCTCTGGTCTCCAAAGTTCTACTAAAAGTAAGACAGGACAAACCAAAAATTATTCTGATTGCGCCAGACTGGCCTCACCAGCACTGGTACCTACTCCTGTGCAATGAGTCACACCTTCCACCGTAGCACCTGCCTCAGACACTTTACTTACTGTCTCAGCAGAACAACCAAATTCTGCACACTCTGCTCCAAACTTTGAATCTTGCAGCGTGGCTAATCACCTAAATTTACCCTTAGCATCCCTTAGCAAGCCTGTGATGGATGTCATTTTGGAGGCGAAACGGCCAAGTACTAGAAAATCTTATGCTGACAAATGGAAAAGATTCTGTGCCTGGAACCAATCGCAAGGAATAAGCACAGCAATGCCCAATATTCCTCAGATTTTGCAATACTTAACTGAGATGCTTCACAAGGGCCTGTCCTTGTCTTCCATAAATATCCATGCCTCTGCCATTTCAGCTCATTACAACACAGAACCTCCCCTCTTCTCTCATCCTCTGCTAAAGCAGTATCTCAGAGGGGCCAAAAACTTAAGACCTCCCAGGAGAGCTCCAACCCCTGCGTGGGACCTCAATTTTGTATTGGAAAAGCTCACTCTCCCTCCTTTCGAGCCAGCTGCTACTGCAGACATAAAATTTCTCTCCTGTAAAACAGCTTTCCTTTTAGCAGTCACTTCAGCTAGAAGGATTTCTGAAATACAGGCTCTTATGGCAGTGGAGCCTTTCATTATTTTTCATGCGGACAGGGTGTCTCTCAGGACCAATCCATCCTTCATGCCTAAGGTGGTATCCAATGTGGCTATTAATCAGACTATTCATTTGCCAACTTTCTTTCCCAATCTGCAGAACAGGGGGGAGTGGATCCTGCATTCATTGGATGTACACAGACAACTTAGATTTTAATTAAACAGGACAAAATCTGTTAAGAAAATCTGAACAACTACTGGCGGCATTTGCTGCAGGGGCAGAGGGAAAGGCTATTTCAAAGCAGACTATTTCCAAATGGATAAGCCATTGTATTTGTTTCTGCTATGTGCACCATGGTAAAACTATGTCGCAGGGGATCAGATCTCATTCCACCAGGGCTGCATCTACTTCTGCAGCCTTTCTCAGAGGTGTTCCTACCAGGGACATTCTAGAAGCTACTATCTGGATCTCAGTCCATGTGTTCACCAAACACTACCGTTTACCTTTCTTCTCTAAATCCAGAGCTGGCTTTGCCACTGCTGTCCTGCAGGGCCTTATAGCTGGTCCTAATGCTGTATAAATCCATCCTTCCAACCACAGCTTTGGGAATCTACCCAAATGTAATGACTGCAACAGTGAAACACAAAGAACATAGTACAGTTTTGTACACTTACCATAAATAGGTTCATAGGTTGGTACTGGGCTATCGGCCCGAAGGCATATATTAGCCCAGCCATGTTGTGTGGTATTCACCATCCCTTCAGTAGTTCCCTAGACCCTTGTACTAGCAGCTAGTACCCTTGGCCCCTATCTAGTAGTGCTGTTGGTGTGATCCCCGGTGTGAACTTTGTTACCCATCCACTCAAGGTTCCTCTTGAAGAGTGATAGTGAGGGGCTCTGTCTTATGTAGATCGGGACCCTGTTCCATAGAAAGGGAAGTCTCTGCGAAGGGAATCTATCCCTCTAGCATGATCTATTCATTGTTGTGTTGAGGTTTATATCCCTAGAGCGTGTAGCTCGAGTAGATTTGGTTTTGCTAAGATGGAGCATGTTCAACAATTCTGGGTTGGACATGGCTCTGTACGTTAGACAGAGATTGCCTCTGAGAAAGCGATATGCAACAGAGAACAGTCTTAGCTTTTTCAATCGTGCTGCATAGGGCAACTGTTTTGAGGCCAGTAATCCACTTGGTTAGGTACCTCTGTGGTGTCTCCAGCTGCTGGAGATGTCTAGCCAGGTACATTCCAATTGGTGCATTGTACTCAATAATGGGTCTGATGAGGGAAGAGTAGAGGGGCACCATTACATCCTTCGATCTTGATGCGAACCCTTTCGTGATCAGATGGGTCACATAGAAGGATTTTCTAACCACTTTGGCAACAATTTTATTAAAGGAAAGCTGACTATCTACTTGGGTCCCTAGATCCCTTATTTCTTCTTCAGATTTCAGGGGATTACCTCCTATGTTGTAGTTTGCGGGTACTCTGTTTTTTCCAAAGGGGATTACTACACATTTTTTTGAGACCATGGCTTTGACACCATGCATCAGTGTCATTTAGGCCCTTCTGGAGGATCTCCATGTCAGCCGGTGACTCTATTATAGCACCCAGTTTGCAGTCGTCCGCAAACTTAGTCAGCCACAGCCCTTCCGTGCTTGCCTGTACTTCTGAGAAGTATATGCCAAACAGGAGGGGCCCCAGGACAGAGCCCTGAGGCATACCACTCGTTACTGGTCTGGATTTGGACATAGATCCCGCTACCCTTCCTTTATGGGATCTGTCTGAGAACCACTTTGCGATCCATCTTGTGAAGTAAGGGTTTATGCCCAGGCTGGTGAGCTTATCAATAATACCTGAATGGGGAATGGTGTCAAATGCTTTAACAAGGTCAAGGTAAGCCGTGTGTACCTCCTTTCCCTTATCTATAGCCTGAGTAACTGTCTCAAAGAAATCCACCAGGTTCAGGAGGCATGATCTGCCCCTGACGAAGCCGAACTGTGTGGGGTCCAGCGACTGGAGGTTTCCAATCTCTCCATTTATGAGTTCCATAATGATTTGCTCCATAGCCTTACAGATCAGACTGGTCAGGCTTATTGGTTGGTAGTTCCCAGGGTCAGTTGTGGCCCCACCCTTGTGTAGCGGGACCACCGTTGCCATGTGCCATTCTGTGGGCACATATCCTGTGGTAAATAATAAATGTAAATAATAAATGTAATAATAAATAATAAAATAAATGTAGGTGTTCAAGTGTATTCACTGTTGCAGTCCTGGTTACCCACCCTCCAGCCCCCTGTTTTTCTCTTACTATACCTCTACTTTCTTCTACTATGCTTAAAAGCCTTTCTGGTGTATTTGCTTTTGTTTGGAGGTATATATTTTTTGTGTTTAAATTTACATGTACATATTTATATATATTGCTCCCCATTTGGGGGGGCACCTGACATCTGAGGGAAGAAAAACTGATGTAATGGCATCTGCTGCATGTTTTATACCCCTGACGACCTGATGTCATGGAAGAAGGGACAGCAACCGATGCAGGACCCAAGACTTTGTTAATCAGGCCGACTGAGGGCAACCTGCTAGCAGATTATCCAAATGTAATGACTGCAACAGTGAATACACTCGACATCTACATTTATGGTAAGTGTACACAACTGTACTTTTCTTCCCCTCAGTCCCAAATGGTTAAAATGGCTAATGACCTTTTGACTCTTATTAGGGGTTCTCAGCCTCCCCTTCTAAAAGGAGTAGGGATGTTTCTGCTGTGGCTTTATCCCTTTCAAGTTCTGATTCTTCCAGCATTTCTGCTGATGAAGAGGAAGTCTCGCAGGTTTTTTCTGCTTTTGAGGATTCATATGCAGAGGAGTCCATCCCTTCTGCTTCTCTCCCAGAGGATTTCTCTTTTGGTGATACTTTAAATACCCTCAGGGAACATTTTAAATGGGAAAGTCAAGGTTATCCCCAAGTGGGTTAGGGAGTTTCTGGATTTACCTCAGCATAAGCCTCTGGCTATTCCCCCAGTGTTGGTAGTTGTTTTTCTGGAGAATTATTTGACCCCAAATTCGGTTTGTCCTGCTCCCAGGAAACCTGATGGGTACAATAGAGTCCCTGATTCTCACTTGTTTCTTTTCAGGAACCTGTTAGCAGATCCAGAGGTTATTTCTCAAGGCCCTAAAGGTGGTAAGGCCACTGTTACCAGAAATCCTGTTCCCTCTGTCAGGGAATCTAGGAACCTGGATAGGTGGGATAAAAAGGTTTATACCTCTGCCACTCTTGATATTCGGGTTGCCAGTTGTCTTTTTCATATGCTTAAGTACCAGCAGCACACCTTGGAGGCTATTAAGTCTAGGATAGCAAGTGTGCCTCTTTTGGCAGAGAGTAAGGACATGCAGGATTTACTAAATTCTGCCAGTCTTTCAATAAGCATTCCTTATATTGTGGTTTTGACATCCTTGAAGCCTCCTGCAGGGCTACAGCTACTGGATCTGTTATTAGAAGGCACTCTTGGCTCAGAGAACAGCCACTTCCAGAACCTGTCAAAGCTAAACTTTTGGCTCTACCTTTGCATAAGGACAGTCTTTTTGGCAGCAAAGCAGAGGAAGGGCTTAAGAAGGGGGAGGATAAGGCCAAGTCCATGCAAACTGTTAAAGATTTTCTGCAAGTTCAACCTCCTCGCTTTAGCAGGAATTACCCTTCCAAGAATTGGACCTTTCCTGATACCAGCAGACAGAACCGTTATAGGACTAGAGGTACAAATCTTCTAGGGGCAAGGGGTTACCTCTCAAAGGTCTAAGCATTGGCAGGCTTCCACTTCCAAGGCTGCATCTCAATTAAAACACTCTCAATGACTTTATCCAACTTCTGCCTGTTCTTGCTTGCCTAGAGAGTCCTTTAGGGGGAAGGTTGGCCCTTTTTGCAGATGTCTGAGCTGCTATCAAGGACAACAAATGGGTGCTCGGAACGGTGTACCTAGGACACAAGTTTTCTTTCCACACCTTTCCAGTTCCCAAAGGATTCCCGGATGCTCCTCCAAACCAAAGAGCAGAAGTAGAAAAGCAAATGTCTCTGTCTCATCTGGGAGCAATTGAACTAGTTCCTGCTCTGCAGGTAGGCCAGGGCTTTTATTCCAGACGTTTCCTGGTTCCAACAAAAGAAGGCACCTGGTGTCCTATTCTAGATCTATCCATTCTTAACTCTTTTCTAGTAATTCCAAAGTTCAAAATGCTCACTCTGCATCAGTTGCTGCCAGTGTTAGAAAAGGATTCATGGCTGGTAACCTTGGATCTCAGAGGCTTATCTGCACATCCCTGTCAGGGAAAGTTGCAGGCAGTACCTTCGTTTCAGGCTGGGCAAGCAACATTATCAATTCTCTGCGCTGCTCTTTGCCTTATCTACTGCTCCCAGAGTTTTCATAAAGTGCCTGGCTCCAGTCATTGCTTTTTGCAGGCAGAAGAAAATTCAGATTTATCCATACTTGGATGGCTGTCTGATTCAAGCACATTCTCAGGCACAGCTGTTAAAGTATCTAGAATTCATAAAGAGACTTCTCTCTTCCCTGGGTTACACTCTCAATGAGGAAAAAATCAAAAAATGGTACCATCTAAGGAGATAACATTCCTGGGAGCGAGTCTGAACACAGCCGCCCAGATGACACATCTCACCCAGGAGAAGCAGAGAACTCTTTTAGTTTATTTCAAGGACTTGGCAAGCCTGTCCCAGCTCCCTGCAAGGAAATACCTGCAAGCTCTGGGATACATGGCCTCTTGCATTCTCATGATTCCATATGCAAGGCTGCATATGAGGAAATTGCAATGGTACCTCAAGAACATTTGGTGTCAACACACACAGGACCTGGATATGGTGATTCCCCTGCTTCCATGTCTGCAGACAGAGTTTCTATGGTAGGAAGCAGCCTCTCTACAAAACAAAGGCATGCCTTTTCGCACACCTCTTGCCACTCAAGTTCTTACTACACACACATCGGACTATGCCTGGGGAGCTAACCTGGATGGCAGATGCATATAGGGATGTTGGAATGCCCAGCAGATGCACCTTCACATAAATCTAAAGGAGTTGATAGCAGATGTTCATCGTGCATACAGCTGCAGTAATCACAGATGGGGTTTTCAGCCATCAGGCGGTCCCTCGGTCGGCAGAATTCCAAAGTCTTGGTCCGGCGTCGGTTGTCGTCGCTTACTCTAATGACGTCAGGAAGGCCAGAGTATATAAGACACAGCCAACGCCATGTTCTTCAGTCTCTTTTGCCGCGCGGTGCCCGAAGCAGAAGCAGTTCGCAAGTGCCGGTCGGCCAGCTCCTGAATTACGAAAATATTTGGAACCGAAGTCTTCATTAAAGCTAAGTACCCCGTTGGGGAAACTTTTCTTGCCTCAGACCGATGTCAGAAAAAGTTAATAATTGTATTTCTTGTGGGAAGCAAATACCGCATAAGGATTTCCATTCCCTTTGCATACCTTGTTTGGGCCCAGACCACGACGTCTCGGGCTGTTGCTTTTGCGCTACCTTCAATAAACGCACTATCAAGCGCCGGGCGGAGTTCGCCCAACACTACTTTGGTAAAGCTTTTGATTATAAAATGTCGTTGGATACTCCGACTACCGTTTTGTCCAAAATACGCAAGGAAAAGGACCAACACGCGAGGCCCGCGGTCCCCGCCGACACCACGCCAAAACAGGCTACACGTGGTCCGGTTCTCAGCGAGATGCCTTTGC
Organism: Protopterus annectens; assembly: GCF_019279795.1. Lineage (NCBI taxonomy): Eukaryota > Metazoa > Chordata > Ceratodontiformes > Protopteridae > Protopterus > Protopterus annectens. Next base: position 1,064,026,402 of record NC_056732.1, read on the forward strand.
AGTCCCTGACTACCGACGACACTCCTTTGGCGGTGTCCTCTGTACCCGAGACCGCTGGGTCCTCGGCCCTTTCCCAGACTACAACCGAAGCCCCGGCTAATGTCGAGCCTACTAATGTGGACAGGTCCACCTCCACCCATGGTATATTTAGGCCCTCATCTTCTTTTTCTATTAAGGCCTTTACTAAATCCAAAGCAGCCAGGCATCCCACGAGGCCTGCTGCACAGGGCCCATCTCCTGGACCCATGCCTAAGAAACAGATGCTTAAAATGGCTGAGGATCTAATTACTCTTATCAGAGGTTCTCAGCCCCCTCCTGACAAGAGACCCAGAGTGGAGAAAGAATCTCCCTCTTCTGATCAGGGATCCATTTTATCAGAACATTCTGATGCAGAGGAACACTCTTACTCCCCTTTTGAGGATTCGGATGCAGAACAGTCCATTCCTTCTGTATCCCCCCCTGAGGATTTTTCTTTTGGGGAAACCTTGCACACCTTGAGGGAACACTTCCATTGGGAAGGCCAAGACTTTTCAGATTCCAAGAAAAGACTAAGGGAATTTCTTTGGTTACCTCAGCACAGACCTCTGGCTATACCCCCTGTTTTGGATGTACTGGATGATGTCTATTCGGAGGCTTGCCTTAACCCAGATTCTCTGCCTCCTGCACCAGTAAAACCTGATAGGTATTACAGAGTACCCAGTTCTCACCAATTTCTCTACAAAGGCCATAATGCTGACCCCGAAACCATTTCACAAGGCCCCAAGGGATTAAAGGCCTCCACTGCCAAGAATCCACTTCCTGCAGAAAGGGAATCCAGATCTCTAGAAAGGTGGGGTAAGAAGGTATATACCTCGGCCACCCTACCATGAGGGCTTTAAACTGTCAGTTTCATATGATTAAATATCAACAGTACCTGTTATCACAATTAAGGAACAAAATGTCTCAACCTGAACAACCAGATTTAAAAGAGTTACAGGATATGATGCATAGTGCGGAGCAAGTGGGTAAACTCACCTGACAATGTGGTTATGATGCCCTAGAGGCTTCCAGTAGAGCAGCTGCTACGGGATCAGTCATTCGCAGACATGCCTGGCTTAGGGAACAAAATTTGCCTGATCATGTGAAAGCTAAGCTTCTTGATGCTCCTTTACAAAAGGATGTACTATTTGGTACTAATGCTGAAGAGATACTACGGAAAATGGAAGAAAAAGCCAAATCTATGCAAACTGTCAAAGCTTTCTTACAGGTCCAGCCACCACGTTTTAGCAGAAATTGGCCTTCAAAAAACTGGTCCTTTCCAGCCACTGACAAGCCCCAAAGACGTAGATACAGACGCACAAGGGGCAGAGGGTAATCACAAGGATCATATAGAGGCAGACAATGGCAATCTCCAGCACCAAGAGGTGGTGAAGACAGTGCACAACAATACAGGAAGCAAACCCAATGACTCCCTCATTTCCATGCCAAGCAAGTCTCCGCTGGCACAGCACCCTTGGGAGGGAAACTAGCATTATTTGCAAACAATTGGCATATTGTCACAACAGACAAATGGATACTGGACATTATAAACAGAGGCTACAAATTTCAATTTCACACTCTTCCAAAAATGAGAGGCATGCCAAACCTGCCACAAAATCAAAGGGCAGAGGCACAACTGCAAATTTCGAAGCTCCTAAACATGAGAGCTATACAAAAGGTACCTACGCACCAACAAGGTCAAGGTTTTTATTCAAGACTTTTTCTGGTACCAAGAAAAGGAACCGACTGGAGACCCATTCTGGACTTATCCATCCTAAACACATTTCTACTCATACCAAAATTCAAGATGCTCACATTACAGCAACTTCTTCCCATGCTGGGCAAGGAGTTTTGGCTGGTAACATTGGACCTCAAGGAGGCATACCTGCATGTCCCAATCAGACAAAGCTGCAGAAGATACCTCAGATTTCTTGCAGGTTCAATCCACTATCAATTCTCTGCATTGCCCTTTGGCTTATCTACTGCGCCCAGAGTATTCACAAAGTGCCTGGCATCAGTGATTGCCTACTGCAGACTTCAAGGGATACAAATTTACCCTTATCTGGATGACTGCCTGATCCAAGGGGACAGCAAACACATACTACTGGAACATCTGGCATATGTGACACGATTACTGCTTTCTCTGGGATATACCATCAACAAGGAGAAATCAAGGCTAACACCATCTCAGAAAATAACCTTCCTGGGTGCCAACTTGGACACAAACACCCAGATGGCAAATCTTATGCCAGAAAAACAAGGGCAACTATCTCAGTACTTCAAAACACTAGCAAAAAGTACCAGGCTTACTGCAAGGAAAATCCTGCAGGCTCTGGGATTCATGGCATCTTGCATTCTTCTAATCCCATGTGCAAAGCTGCATATGAGGAAGTGGTACCTAAAAAATCTATGGTCTCAACACAATCACAGTTTGGAAGCAATTATACCAATAATTCCATGTTTGCAAAAGGAATTCCTATGGTGGGCCCAAGCATGCCAAGTAAACACAGGCCTCCCATTCTGCAAGCCTCAAGCAAAACAAGTCATAACCACAGACGCCTCAGACTACGCCTGGGGGGCGCACATGAAGGACAGGTGCATTCAGGGCAGATGGTCCCAAAAGGAAAAGCACCTTCACATCAATCAAAAAGAAATGCTAGCAGTAATAAATGCAATTACAGCTTTCAAGGACTTCCTGCATCCAGGACAATTACTGATAAGAACAGACAACACCACAGTAATGTGGTACATAAACAAACAAGGAGGAACACATTCATACCCCTTGTGCAGACTAGCAGTGACTCTTTGGAACTTGGCTCTGGAAAGGCAAATCGAACTTCAAGCACAGTACTTGCCAGGATTGGAAAACACACTGGCAGACAATCTAAGCAGAAATATGACAGATCCACACGAATGGAAGTTACACCCTCAGGTGTTTACAGAAATGATCCAAGAGTGGGGGAGACCAGACATAGATCTTTTTGCCTCCCACAGGAATCATCAATTGGAAAAGTTTTGTTCGAGGACCTTTCATCCAAAGGCCTGGAGAGTGGACGCCCTTTCATTCAGTTGGACAGCATGGACAGTTTACGCATTCCCACCTCTGCCTCTTCTGCTCAAGGTGCTTTGGAAAGCAAGAACAGACAAACTGAAGATGATACTGATTGCTCCAGATTGGCCAGGGCAACACTGGTACCCACTCCTGAGGAGCCTAACACATAGTCCTCCCTGGTCCCTGACTCTAATGCCTCTTCTGCTGACTCAGCACAGCTACAAAACTCTTCACAGTCAGCTGAAAACACTCAATCTTGCTGCATGGAAAATTCCTTAACACCACAACAGACCCTACTCTCCAAGGAGGTGCAGGATGTCATTTTGGAGGCCAGAAGGCCATCTACTAGAAAAGCTTACTCTGCAAAATGGAAGCGGTTTTGCTCTTGGAATGAGAAAAGAGGCCAGGACCCTAGAAAACTGAACTTGCCTCAGGTATTACAGTATCTAGCTGAGCTGCTGAACAGTGGACTTTCATTTTCTTCCTTAAAAATCCATGCCTCAGCCATTTCTGCAGAATTCAACATGGATCCTCCTTTATTTTCTCACCCACTCTTATGACAGTTCCTCAGAGGGGCTAAGAATATAAGACCACCAAGGAAGCAACCAATACCAGCCTGGGATCTTAATTACATACTAGAAAAATTAACATTGCCTCCTTTTGAACCAGCTGCCTCAACAGATTTGCAATATTTGTCCTGGAAAACAGCCTTCCTTCTGGCTATCACTTCAGCTCATAGGGTTTCTGAACTACAGGCCCTCATGGCGGTGCAGCCCTTTCTCATTTTCCATCAGGACAGGGTTTTCCTTCGTACCAACCCATCATTTATGCCTAAAGTGGTATCCAGGGTAGCTTTAAATCAAGCCATACACCTACCTACCTTTTACCCCAATCCTCAAAACAAAGGAGAAAGGCTGCTACACTCTTTAGACATCCATAGGCAGCTACATTATTATTTGTACAGAACAAAGTCCTACAGGAAATCAGAACAACTCTGTGTCCTATGCTGTAGGGGCTCAAGGGAAGCCAGTTACAAAACAGACTATTTCAAAGTGGATAGGCCACTGCATACGGTTTTGTTATTCCTATCATGGGAAATCTGTTCCTACAGGTATAAGATCACACTCCACCAGGGCCACAGCTACCTCTACAGCCTTCCTCAGAGGAGTTCCTACCAAAGATATTTTGGATGCAGCCACTTGGAGTTCTGTACATACCTTCACAAAACACTACCACCTGCCTTTATATTCCAGAACAAGAGCAGGCTTTGCCACTGCTGTTTTGCAGGGCATTCTGGCTCAACCCAGTTCCTCCTAGTACCTACCACCCTGTGCATAGCTTTGGGACTCTACCCATCTGTGATTACTGCAGCTGTATGCACAATGAACATAGTACAGTTTTGTACCTACCATAAATGTAGATGTTCGAGTGCTAATACAGCTGCAGTACAGGTTTCCTCCCTCCTTCCCCACTTGGTAAAGGCATGGGGCCTAACAACCTCTTCATACTACCTGACTGGGTTATCCTGCTATGTTTTATTTGCTTGCAACCACTGATTTTGGATTATATTGCATTGCTTGTATATGCATATAAGCATTATTTATGTATTGCCTTCCTTCTGGGGGCACCTGACATCTGGGGCAAGAAAGACTGAAGAACATGGCATCGGCTGTGTCTTATATACTCTGGCCTCACTGACGTCAGAAGAGAAAGCGACGACAACCGACGCCGGACCAAGACTTTGGAATTCGGCCGACCGAGGGACCGCCTGACGGCAGAAAACCCATCTGTGATTACTGCAGCTGTATTAGCACTCGAACATCTACATTTATGGTAGGTACAAAACTGTACTTTTGGCTAACGCATCAGTGGCATCACCATTCCTAATATTTAATAAGTGTTCCTTGATTCTAAATCTTAGCTGTCTGTCAGTCTTGCCCACATAAAATGCAGAACATTTCTGACAGATAGCCAAGTAGACCACATGGTTTGTGTTACAGTTGGCTGCTACACTAAAATCATATATTCGCTTAGTGTCTGGATGTGTAAATACATTCTCATGATTTATGTATATGCATTGATTGCATCCACCACAAGGAACCGTCCCTTTTACTCCTGCCATATCTTGTCCCTTATTATGATGTGGATAGCATAGCATCCTTTTCAAAGATTTCCTGTTTTTAAATATAAAACTTGGATTTTCCCCTACAGCTTGTTTGATTTCTGGATTCTGTGTTAATATATTCCAGTTCTTTTTTATCACATTGGTTACTATATTCACATCGCTGGTAAAATAAGTAGAGAATCTAACAGATTCAATTTTATGTTGAACATAACCTGTTCTATCATTATTGGGCATTAAAAAATATGGCTTACCTATACTATCTCTCCATGAAGTAGATGCATCCAGGATACCTGAGGTCATACTATCAGTGTAACCCCTTTCATTAAATCTGCGTTTCAGACTAGTTAGTTCTTCCTTAAATTCATCATCCCTGGCTGTTAGCCTTGAAGTCCTAAGGGTTTGCCTTTTTACTACATTCTTAAAGATATGTCCTGGATGCATACTGCTTCTATGAAGTAAAGTATTTCTATGGCATTTCTTCCTAAACAAACTTGGTGGTTATCCCATTCACATCATCCATACGAATCAGTACATCAAGAAATTCTATTTCCTGTCTAGAGTATTTCATCTCAAATTTTAGAAAGTTAGTGTTGTTATTAAATTCTGTAGTGAATTCTTTTAACGTTGCATCATCACCACTCCATAACAGGAAGAGGTCATCAACAAACCGTTTATAAAATTGGATCTGGGGCCATCTTTCATTAGTAAGCACATTCCTGTTTTACCATGTGGCCATGACGAGATTGGCATAGCTATTTGCGCTTGCCATCCCCATGGCCACACCATCTTTCTGCTTATATAACTTACCATCAAAACTCAACACATTATTGGTTAAAACTAACTCCATTAATAAGCATATTAGATCTATTTTCTTTCCATCACATGTCCCTTCTTCCAGCAAATATTGTCTTAACAATTCTAATCTGGTTGTATTCGGAATACAAGTAAACAACGAGCATACATCTAGTGTCACTAATAGAAGGTCTCTATCTTGTCTTTTATATGCATTATTAAACACATATAGGTCCTGCAAGAATTGCTTAGCGTCTCTTAGAATATTCCTGTTCTTATTTATTAACATTCTTAAATTCTTCTCAACATATATGGAGATAGACTCTGTAGACCAGTTACGTCCTGACACTATAGGTCTTAAAGGAGGTTGATATGCATCCTTATGGATTTTCGGCAGACCATGTATGCTAGGCACTAGAGGTTCTTTTACCTTAAAGTAATCGTATAGCTCATTTGAGATGGTATTATCAAATAAACAATCATATAGTATCCCATCCAATCGTGATAACATCCTCTCCATATCAGCTTGGCTGATATTTTCATATACAGAGGTATCCTGTAGCATTTCCTACATCGCTGTGTCATAATGCATTTTATCCATTAAAACTACACGGCCACCTTTATCTGATTGCTTAATGATAACATTTTTGTCAGACTGCAATTGTTTTAAAGCATTCCATTCATCCCTGCTAAAATTGGAGAAAGTTTTAGTTCTGGTTTTACCATTCACATTTTCAAATATTTCATTTTCACAAATGTTAATAAAAACATCAATAACTGGATGGCTGGGTGGAATAAATAAACTAGGTTTCTTATATACATTAACATCTTTAGGCTCACCACCCTGATTTTTAAAAAGCATTTTTAGCAAAACATTCTTACCAAACATGTGCAAATCTAAAATGGTATCAGTTACCTCAGTCTATTGTGATGGAATAAAAGAAAGTCTCCTTTCCAATACATTTCTTTCATGTTCAGTCAGATTCCTTGAGGAAATATTTAAAACTATACTTCCTTTCTCTATGACTTCTTGGATACACCCAGGGCTGGAGGGCTTGTAGGTATTTTCCTTTTGTTGTGGTTCATGCTGTATGACCTGCCTCTCTGTAATTGTCTCTCTGAAGTATTCAGTTTTATTGGAAACGTGTGAAAAACCTGTTTTGATGTACCTTCTTGTCCATCATTTTGTATTCCTGATGTGGCTTTCTTTTGTTGCACTTCCTCGGTGGACTCCAGCCTTCGCCTCTCTTCCACTTTTTCACTAGAGTGAACAAAAGTTGTTGACACTTGCTCGATGGATTCCAGCCTTCACTTTCTTTCCATTCCACCATTTAAACGAGCTGTTGAAGTCATCGTTGAAGGAATGCTAATAGTTGGAGGAGCGTTAGATTTAGTTCTCGTTCCTAAATTCCTCTCCTCTTCAAAACTCTCTGTAGTGATGTCATCGTGTTGTTTAGCTTGCCCCCCCCCTCATTGTTTAAGGTCGTACCTTCTTTAATACTATCATAATTGCTATTTTTGGGCCATACAAAGATGTGCCCTTCCTTAAAATCCCTTTTGTCCCTTTCAAGTTTGTGAAATTTCTGTCGTAGCAGTCTACGTTCAAAAACTGCTACAGATTCAGCTATCGAAGCATATTTCTCATCCACTAATTTATGTGGATATGAAGCAAATAATGATTCCTGTTCAGAAATTACATTGGTCATTATTTCTTCCTCTTCTTTAACAGAGGATTCCAATAATAGGCAAATATAGTTAAAGCTCAGTTCTAAATTGAGCTGCTGCCATTTACTTAACAACTCAGGTTGCCTTTCCCCTTGATTTGGCATTTTCAGGATTCTCCTCTGGGAATGACATGATTTTTCAAAAATGCTTCAAAATAACATCTCTGTGTATATAGCTTCTTAATCTTGTACAGGCCATCCTCTAGTCTATGTGTTGCCCTCAAAAAGGCAGCATAGTCTATTTCTTCATGTTCTATACAATTTCCATCAAAAAAAGTCTCATTAGATAGCAAAGGATTACCTTTTTTTGTTTAGCAGTTCATGTAGTTTATACGATGCTTTCTTTGGTATTCCAGTTTCCACTTTTTGGAGAATAATCAAGTTCTATCTCAGGTGCAACAGTTACAGTTACACATTCTTCAGCCATTGTTCCCAACTGTAACCAAAAAATAAAAATCCAAGAAAATGCTAGACCGGAAACAGCTAGGATAAGTACTCCACCAAGGTACAATAAAGTCATAAAAATCCACAAAGAAATGGTAAAGCAACCATGGCACAGAATGTCCTAGTTTAAACACAGTCCGAGGATAAATAAAAGGTAGGTAAAATCCAAGGTAAACTTATTCACTCAGGTAAGCGCTTTCATGATACACAAATCACTTCTTCAGACCTTCAAACAAACACTTCCTACTCAACTATATTTAAACAGTATTCAAACCAATCAAATCAAACCAATTAATGCTTGAAGTAATTAGCACTTAAAGTAAAACCAGTCATTCTACAATATGTACAAAGTCATACTGGAAAACATTTCAAGTATAGATACTTAATAAATATTGTAACATAAAATGCATTAGTTAAAAATGAATTGGTTAAAAATGATTAAAATATATATTTAATATGTTTATCTGTCTTTCATTAAAATAATTTAATTTCATTTGAACAACCTCCTATTCTTCAAAACTGGTTTCAAGGGTATTCTATCATTAAGGCCCTTTCCTTTATTAGCTCTTAATCTGATAATCCACCTAGTTTCAGAGGTCTCTGTATGGTTCCTTATATCACCACATCTCTCATTAGGAATAATTCTCTCAATAACTGAGAACATTAAATTATGGTCATTGCCTTCGGAGGACACATGTTTGGCTAACACATCAGTGGCATCACCATTCCTAATATTTAATAAGTGTTCCCTGATTCTAAATCTTAGCTGTCTGTCAGTCTTGCCCACATAAAATGCAGAACATTTCTGACAGACAGCCAAGTAGACCACATGGTTTGTGTTACAGTTGGCTGCTACACTAAAATCATATATTCGCTTAGTGTCTGGATGTGTAAATACATTCTCATGATTTATGTATATGCATTGATTGCATCTACCACAAGGAACCGTCCCTTTTACTCCTGCCATATCTTGTCCCTTATTATGATGTGGATAGCATAGCATCCTTTTCAAAGATTTCCTGTTCTTAAATATAAAACTTGGATTTTTTTTTTTTGGATGTTATGCTATCCACATCATAATAAGGGACAAGATATGGCAGGAGTAAAAGGGACGGTTCCTTGTGGTAGATGCAATCAATGCATATACATAAATCATGAGAATGTATTTACACATCCAGACACTAAGCGAATATATGATTTTAGTGTAGCAGCCAACTGTAACACAAACCATGTGGTCTACTTGGCTATGTCAGAAATGTTCTGCATTTTATGTGGGCAAGACTGACAGACAGCTAAGATTTAGAATCAGGGAACACTTATTAAATATTAGGAATGGTGTTGCCACTGATGCGTTAGCCAAACGTGTCCTCCGAAGGCAATGACCATAATTTAATGTTCTCAGTTATTGAGAGAATTATTCCTAATGAGAGAGGTGGTGATATAAGGAACCATACAGAGACCTCTGAAACTAGGTGGATTATCAGATTAAGAGCTAATAACGGAAAGGGCCTTAATGATAGAATACCCTTGAAACCAGTTTTGAAGAATAGGAGGTTGTTCAAATGAAATTAAATTATTTTAATGAAAGACCGATAAACATATTAAATATATATTTTAATCATTTTTAACTAATTCATTTTTAACTAATGCATTTTATGTTACAATATTTATTACATATCTATACTTGAAATGTTTTCCAGTATGACTTTGTACATATTGTAGAATGACTGGTTTTACTTTAAGTACTAATTACTTCAAGCATTAATTGGTTTGATTTGATTGGTTTGAATACTGTTTAAATATAGTTGAGTAGGAAGTGTTTGTTTGAAGGTCTGAAGAAGTGATTTGTGTATCATGAAAGCGCTTACCTGAGTGAATAAGTTTACCTTGGATTTTACCTACCTTTTATTTATCCTTGGACTGTGTTTAAACTAGGACATTCTGTGCCATGGTTGCTTTACCATTTCTTTGTGGATTTTTATGACTTTATTGTACCTTGGTGGAGTACTTATCCTAGCTGTTTCCTGTCTAGCATTTTCTTGGATTTTTATTTTTTGGTTACAGTTGGGAACAATGGCTGAAGAATGTGTAACTGTAACTGTTGCGTTTGAGATAGAACTTGATTATTCTCCAAATGTGGAAACTGGAATACCAAAGAAAGCATCGTATAAACTACATGAACTGCTAAACAAAAAAGGTAATCCTTTGCCATCTAATGAGACTTTTTTTTGATGGAAATGGTATAGAACATGAAGAAATAGACTATGCTGCCTTTTTGAGGGCAACACATAGACTAGAGGATGGCCTGTACAAGATTAAGAAGCTATATACACAGAGATGTTATTTTGAAGCATGTTTGAAAAATCATGTCCCAGAGGACTCCAGAGTCCTGAAAATGAAAAATCAAGGGGAAAGGCAACCTGAGTTGTTAAGTAAATGGCAGCAGCTCAATTTAGAACTGAGCTTTAACTATATTCACCTACTATTGGAATCCTCTGTTAAAGAAGAGGAAGAAATAAGGGCCAATGTAATTTCTTAACAGGAATCATTATTTGCTTCATATCCACATAAATTAGTGGATGAGAAATGTGCTTCGATAGCTGAATCTGTAGCAGTTTCTGAATGTAGACTGCTACAACAGAAATTTCACAAACTTGAAAGGGACAAAAGGGATTTTAAGGAAGGGCACATCTTTGTATGGCCCAAAAATAGCAATTATGATAGTATTAAAGAAGGTACGACCTTAAACAATGAGGGGGGGCCACGCTAACCAACGCAATTACATCACTATAGAGAGTTTTGAAGAGGAGAGGAATTTAGGAGCGAGAACTAAATCTAACGCTCCTCCAACTATTAGCGTTCCTTTAGCGATGACTGCAACAGCTCATTTAAATGGTGGAATGGAAGGAAAGCGAAGGCTGGAATCCATCGAGCAAGTGTCAACAACTTTTGTTCACTCGAATGAAAAAATGGAAGAGAGGCAAAGGCTGGAGTCCACCGAAGAAGGGCAACAAAAGAAAGCCACATCAGGAATACAAAATGATGGACAAGAAGGTACATCAAAACAGGTTTTTCACACGTTTCCAATAAAACTGAATACTTCATAGAGACAATTACAGAGAGGCAGGTCATACAGCATGAACCGCAACAAAAGGAAAATACCTACAAGCCCTCCAGCCCTGGGTGTATCCAAGAAGGCATGGAGAAAGGAAGTATAGTTTTAAATATTTCCTCAAGGAATCTGACTGAACATGAAAGAAATGTATTGGAAAGGGGACTTTCTTTTATTCCATCACAACGGACTGAGGTAACTGATGCCATTTTAGATTTGCACATGTTTGGTAGGAATGTTTTGCTAAAAATGCTTTTTAAAAATCAGGGTGGTGAGCCTAAAGATGTTAATGTATATAAGAAACCTAGTTTATTTATTCCACCCAGCCATCCAGTTATTGATGTTTTTATTAACATTTGTGAAAATGAAATATTTGAAAATGTGAATGGTAAAAACAGAACTAAAACTTTCTCCAATTTTAGCAGGGATGAATGGAATGCGTTAAAACAATTAGTCTGACAAAAATGTTATCATTAAGCAAGCAGATAAAGGTGGCCCTGTAGTTTTAATGGATAAAATGTATTATGACACAGCGATGTATGAAATGCTACAGGATACCTCTGTATATGAAAATATCAGCCAAGCTGATATGGAGGGGATGTTATCACGATTGGATGGGATACTATATGATTGTTTATTTGATAATACCATCTCAAATGAGCTATACGATTACTTATGGTCTGCCGAAAATCCATAAGGATGTACATCAACCTCCTTTAAGACCTATAGTGTCAGGACGTAACTTGTCTACAGAGTCTATCGCCATATATGTTGAGAAGAATTTAAGAATGTTAGTAAATAAGAACAGGTATATTCTAAGAGACTCTAAGCAATTCTTGCAGGACCTATATGTGTTTAATAATGCATATGAAAGACAAGATGGAGATCTTCTATTAGTGACACTAGATGTATGCTCGTTGTTTACTTGTATTCCGAATACAACTGGATTGGAATTGTTAAGACAATATTTGCTGGAAGAAGGGACATGTGATGGAAAGAAAATAGCTCTAATATGCTTATTAATGGAGTTAGTTTTAACCAATAATGTGAGTTTTGATGGTAAGTTATATAAGCAGAAAGATGGTGTGGCCATGGGGACGGCAAGCGCAAATAGCTATGCCAATCTCGTCATGGCCACATGGGAAAACAGGAATGTGCTTACTAGTGAAAGATGGCCCCAGATCCAAGTTTATAAACGGTTTGTTGATGACCTCTTCCTGTTATGGAGTGGTGATGATGCAACGTTAAAAGAATTCACTACAGAAATTAATAACAGCACTGCCTTTCTAAAATTTGAGATGAAATACTCTAGACAGGAAATAGAATTTCTTGATGTAATGATTAGTATGGATGATGTGAATGGGATAACCACCAAGTTGTTTAGGAAGAAATGCCATAGAAATACTTTACTCCATAGAAGCAGTATGCATCCAGGACATATCTTTAAGAATTAGTAAAAGGGCAAACCCTTAGAACTTGGCTAACAGCCAGGGATGATGAATTTAAGGAAGAACTAACTAGTCTGAAACGCAGATTTAATGAAAGGGGTTACACTGATAGTATGACCTCAGGTATCCTGGATGCATCTACTTCATGGAGAGATAGTATAGGTAAGCCATATTTTTCAATGCCCAATAATGATAGAACAGGTTATGTTCAACATAAAAATGAATCTGTTAGATTCTCTACTTATTTTACCAGCGATGTGAATATAGTAACCAATGTGATAAAAAAGAACTGGAATATATTAACACAGAATCCAGAAATCAAACAAGTTGTAGGGGAAAATCCAAGTTTTATATTTAAGAACAGGAAATCTTTGAAAAGGATGTTATGCTATCCACATCATAATAAGGGACAAGATATGGCAGGAGTAAAAGGGACGGTTCCTTGTGGTAGATGCAATCAATGGATATACATAAATCATGAGAATGTATTTACACATCCAGACACTAAGCGAATATATGATTTTAGTGTAGCAGCCAACTGTAACACAAACCATGTGGTCTACTTGGCTGTCTGTCAGAAATGTTCTGCATTTTATGTGGGCAAGACTGACAGACAGCTAAGATTTAGAATCAGGGAACACTTATTAAATATTAGGAATGGTGTTGCCACTAATGCGTTAGCCAAACATGTGTCCTCTGAAGGCAATGACCATAATTTTATGTTCTCAGTTATTGAGAGAATTATTCCTAATGAGAGAGGTGGTGATATAAGGAACCATACAGAGACCTCTGAAACTAGGTGGATTATCAGATTAAGAGCTAATAACGGAAAGGGCCTTAATGATAGAATACCCTTGAAACCAGTTTTGAAGAATAGGAGGTTGTTCAAATGAAATTAAATTATTTTAATGATAAGACAGATAAACATATTAAATATATATTTTAATCATTTTTAACTAATTCATTTTTAACTAATACATTTTATGTTACAATATTTATTACGTATCTATACTTGAAATATTTTCCAGTATGACTTTGTACATATTGTAGAATGACTGGTTTTACTTTAAGTGCTAATTACTTCAAGCATTAATTGGTTTGATTTGATTGGTTTGAATACTGTTTAAATATAGTTGAGTAGGAAGTGTTTGTTTGAAGGTCTGAAGAAGTGATATGTGTATCATGAAAGCGCTTACCTGAGTGAATAAGTTTACCTTGGATTTTACCTACCTTTTATTTATCCTTGGACTGTATTTAAACTAGGACATTCTGTGCCATGGTTGCTTCACCATTTCTTTGTGTATTTTTATGACTTTATTGTACCTTGGTGGAGTACTTATCCTAGCTGTTTCCTGTCTAGTATTTTCTTTGTCCTGGAAAAGCTTACACTGCCGCCCTTTGAACCAGCTTTTTCAACTGATTTAAAATTCCTTTCATGGAAAACTGCCCTACTACTAGCAATAACCTCAGCTAGAAGAGTCTCAGAGCTACAGGCACTAATGGCAGTGGAACCTTTCCTCATTTTTCGTCAAGACAGAGTCTCTCTATGAACTAATCCTTCCTTTATGCCAAAGGTGGTATCCAGTGTGGCCCTAAACCAAACCATTCACTTGCCCACCTTCTTCCCAAATCCCCAGAACACAGGAGAAAGACTCCTGCACTCTTTGGACATTCACAGGCAATTACGTTACTACTTGGATAAAACTAAGGCTTTCAGAAAAACTGACCAGCTCTTTGTAGCCTATGCTACAGGATCACAAGGAAAAGCTATCTCAAAACAGACCATTTCTAAATGGATAGGACATTGCATACGTTTCTGTTACACACATCATGGGAAACCAGTACCTGCTAACATTAGGTCCCACTCCACCAGGGCTACAGCTACATCAGCAGCCTTTCTCAGGGGAGTGCCAACCAAGAATATTCTGGAAGCTGCTACTTGGAGTTCAGTGCACACCTTCACGAAACACTATCACTAAGACTAGAGCTGGTTTTGCTATTGCAGTTTTGCAAGGCCTACTAGCTTCTTCTAACCCTGTTTGACTCCACCTCCCCTCCTTAGCTTTGGAATTCAACCCAAGTGTGATGACTGCAGTAGGGTAACACGAACATAGTACAGTTTTGTACCTACCATAAATGTAGATGTTCGAGTGTTCACCCTGGTGCAGCCAGGTTACCCTTCTCCATCCCCTCTGAACTAGCTGAACTTATCTCTACCACTTTATCCTATTCTACCTCTGTGGTGTATTTGCTTGTACCTAAGGGTTTTGTTTTATTTTTATATAGTCATATGTATATAGGCAAGAAAAACTGAAGAAAATTGCGTCGGATGCCTCTTGTATATCCCTGGTGCACTGACGTCAGTGAGGAAGTGACAGCAACCGACGCCGGACCAAGACTTTGGAATTCGGGCCGACTGCCGGACTGCCTGATGGCAGGATAACCCAAGTGTGATGACTGCAGCAGGGTGAACACTCGAACATCTACACTTATGGTAGGTACAAAATTGTACTTTTCCTTATTTATAAGGTCCATGATGATGCGCTCCATAGCCTTACATATCAGACTAGTCAGGCTAATGGGGCGGTAGTTCCCAGGGTCTGTAGTCACTCCCCCTTTGTGGAGTGGGATGATTGTAGCAGTGTGCCATTTGGTAGGAACAAAGCCTGAAATGAGGCTGTGATTGATCAGGGTACTCAGGTGTGGTGCCAGTTCACTTTGTAATTCATGTAGAACACAGCCAGGGATATTATCAGGTCCCATGGAAGCTGTATTCTTGGCTTTGGACAGTTTGGGTTTTACCTGTGTAGCTGTGATAATGGGGACATGGCATTCCTCAGTTATTGTGATAGGCCCTTTAGGCGGTGAAAAGGTGGTAAAGATCACACTGAACCTGTCAGCCAATATGTTGGCAATATCAGTTGGTTATGTATATGTATTGCCATTGTGCTGTAACTCAGAGTAGATCTGAGTATTGCCATTGTAGATTCTTGACAGAACTGTAGAATGCAGTGTGGTTGTCTTTAGAATCTGCAGCAATTTTGTTTTCATAGCTAGCTTTAGAGGATTTGATGATGGATCTCAGTTTTTTGCTGAGGCTAACAAAGGAGTTTTTCCAGTTTTGAGACATCACGCTTTTCTGCAACAGTTTTTTCCTTCTGTTATAGAGTTTGTTTATGGTGGGGGGACCACCAGATTGGCTTCCTTTTTTTGGAGGAGAGCGTCTTGGTTCTGTTTGCTATGGCCCATTCCATGCACTTGTGTATGTGCTCATGCAGTGCACTGTTGTAAGATTCAGCAGTCATGCACCTATTTTCCATTTGCATGGATGTTTTGAATTTAGCCACCTCTGTTTTTAGAAGCCCAAAATTGACTTTGGAGAAGTTTTTTTACGAAATACATTTACCAAATGCATTTCTCAAAACATTAGCAATTTGTGGTTTGTTATTAATAATGTAACCTTAAACTTCAATTCACTGGTAGCATTAAATATGAGATCCTTTGTTGATAATGTGTGTAAAAATTCTCTTTTGTCCACATGTGCAACATACAGATGTTTCTCATAATGGGTTTTATTCGTGCTCTGCCGTGCCTATTTGGAACTGGTCTGTAACCTTCCCTTGTTAACCAAAGTAGGATTTTTTTTTTTAATAAATTGCCTACTTTAATTCTAAATTCGCCTCCATTCTAGATTCCCATGCTCCTGTCTGCACCTACAGAGCCAAAAGTAAGACTGCCCCCTGGCTCTCTAAAGTAACCAAAATCATAGCAAGAAATAAACCATTGGACAAATGTCTCACCTCCAAAGACCCACTTGACCATATTAAATTCCGACAACTAAGGAATGATACCAAGAAAGCCACACTGTTTGGCAAAAAAAACTTTAATCAATACCTTCAGCAAAAACACCAGAACAAACCTCAAAACCTTTGGGCAGGCATAAACAAACTGCTCCACCTTGGCCAAACCTCCACCCCCACCCCTCAACTTGCGACCTTAAAACTCCAGAGGAAATTGCTAACATCATTAACAATTTTTTTTACCAAAACCATCCAATCACTAGCTAGCCAACTACCCCTCACCAGCTCCTTTCAAAACTCCTCCACAACCACTACCCCACTCCCTTTCGCCTTCCAACCTGTATCTACATCCACCATCCAGTCTCTAATTAACAAACTAAAGCCCACTACCCTGGCAGCTGATCTTCTCCCACCAGAATATTTACAAAAAGGGGCAGATGCCATTGCATACCCTGTCTCGATCATAATAAACTGCACCTTGACAGAAGCCACTATCCCTTCTCTCTGGAAGGTTTCCCATGTCGTTCCCCTTTGTGAAGGCTGCCAGCCTAGCTAGATAGAATTTTATAGATAATTCTGTTATCTGTAAATATTAATGTAAACCACAGGCTTGTTGTCTTAAATGGTAAAAATAGTGTTACAGGTTGAACTGGAAAAAATGTAATAGTGCACTCTACTGACCAAGTAAAAGCATGTTGTGTCCCTTTGATCTAAAGTCGGCTCCAGCCTGTCTAGATGAAAGACATTCTTTCTATTGTTTTAACCAATAGTTAAATTGCTAGATTTAAACATGCAAATGTATTTTTATTGCTTTGCTTCTTGACCAACTGCAAGATAACAAAAGGAGATGTTAAGAATATAAATGTAGTTTCTGTTAGCCTGGGAACCCAGAGAAGTGTGATGAATGATGTAATGGGAACCAGGAATGTGATTTTAAAAACAGAGAGAATCAGAGGGCATTAAGCATTTTTGTCTTGACCATCCAACTCATCAGCACTCTGCCTGTGTTCTATATGTAAGTTGTCTTAGACTTGTGTTTTCTCTTAGAAATAGTTAGAAACTAGAAAGATTAGACTGTTTTTCTGTGATGTCAGAACTGTACTACTGAAATATTTTAAGTATTTCTCTGTTATCTCTGAACTCTTGACTAGCACTGTGTAGTAAGAAATAGTGTTTTTATTATTTATTATTAAATATTTTAAAACCTTTCAACTATGGCTGTTTTAGTGTAGAGATAAGTTGAGCTCTAAGAGTACATTGCATGTATACAAGGGTCCTGTACCAAGTCACTCTAATAGGCCTTGACTGTTTAGTTATACTATCAGTTGGATAATAATATTGCACGGTAATAATTGAAAACCCTTTTAAGGGCCTTTGGGTAGCTGATAAATATTAGCTGGGTGGTGGCAGTGATTACTACTCTATAGTCTGGGTAAAAGGGGTACAGCTGGAGAACCTGTGCCAGCCTTCCCCAGAAGTGTCTGTGTGGTTGTATAAACTCTTATCTCAAAGTGTGTGTGTGTCCACTTAGGCAGGGACACGAAGCACTGGTTGGACAGAGAGGGTGCTGGAGATTTTAGCTTGCCCAGCTGGCTGAGATCTGGACCCTGTAGCTGTGCCAGTGGGGAGTCTTATTGGGGACCTGGAGAGCAAGGGAGCGACCAGCCCTGGACCGACTGTGATCTCTGTGTGCTCTTAAGGGAAAGTGCACTTTACTGTGTGTATTTGTAATCCTTTCCCCCTATATGAGACGCCCCTCACTGGTGTTAGTGGTGAAGATTGAGGCTCCTTGATTGCTGGGCCAGGGCATGGGTGTCGCACCCTTCACAAAGGAGGGAATTCTTTAGACCTCTCAAACTTCAGAACAATAGCCATACTATCACCACTGGCCAAAATTATGGAAAAGTGTGTCCACAACCAATTAATGCACTATCCCACCCAAAATAAACTACTGGCCAACTGTCAGCATGGTTTTAGGCCACACCACAGCACATCAGCAGCCCTCCTATCCTTCTTTAACTCTGTCAACATCAACCGAAACAATAACAAACTTACCTCTGCTCTCTTCCTAGATCTCTCTAAGGCCTTTGATATGATCAGTCACCAACTACTTTTCCGTACCCTGAAGGAACTGTCACCGAATAGTAGCTCTATTAAATGGTTCCAGTCTTACCTGTCTGATAGACAACAAGCAGTTTTATGGCAGAATACCCTGTCCACACATCTACCCATTACTCTAGGAGTCCCCCAAGACTCCATACTAGGACCACTACTCTTCTCAGTCTTTATCAATGACCTGTCCACCGTCACTCCCAAGGCCACCTGCATCCAATACGTAGATGACTCTACTTTAATATGTACTGCCTCCTCCTCAACTGAGCTTATGACCCTAACCCAGAATACTTTCAATGATGTAGAAAAATGGTTCACAAACCGTCAGCTTCTGTTAAACCCCAACAAAAACTGCTCATCTTTTCCCCCACCTGCAAATCCTCCTCACCATTCTTTACTATAAGTTCCAACAATGGCACTATTATATCTCCAGATACTCGCACAAAACTCCTGGGCGTAACAGTTGATAACGCCCTAAAATATGATATCCATGTCAATAAAACCATCAAATCTGTCAACAAAAAAACTGGGCTCCTTATACAGGATCAAACCCTTCCTCACTCCTTTTGCAAGAACCACTATCGCTCGGTCCCACTTACTTTCTACCCTCCTCTATGCCTCCCCCCTCTTCACTAACCTGAACCAAGCCACCCTTAACAAACTTGCTAGTTGTTACAACCATATTGCTAGATTTGCTACTGGTGTTACCTCTAGGACCCACCATTGTATCAACCTAACTCAACTAGGATGGCTGGAGTGGCCCAGTCTTCTCCGACACAACCAACTTGTAATAACCCACAAAATACTATGTCAACCCTAAAAAACACCAGCACTAAATAAGATCATCAAACCGTACAGCAACCTGAGGTCACTACACTCTGCTGACAAACTGCTGGTACAAACAACTAAGAGCATAAATGTGGCTGGGGACTCTCTATTCACCAATTCAGTAGGCAAAACTTGGGAGTATGCTGCCTGCCGAACTTACTTAGCAATCCTCCTTAACCCAGTTAAAAAAAAAAAAAAAAGCCTCAAACTACACTTCGAACAGCATTGGCAATGTCCCTGCTTAAACCCCAACTAATCACCACCCACTGTTCCTGCAAACTCCCCCTAAGCATTTCAATCTTATACTCTAATAAGTGTATGAATTCTTGAAGGGACTTAGCCCATAACTGCAAATATTATTGTCTGAAATTGAAGCCGCATGATTTTGATGTTGTCTACTATGTTTTATCTAAGTTTGTAACCCTACTGAAAACTGCATATTATACTTATCTCTAAATGTTTCTATTGTTCCTAATGTTATTTGTACTCTGCTTTCTGGAGATTTTCTCCCCAGGTCTCTTCTGAAAATGGACATCTATCCAGTCGGACTTTCCCGGTAAACAAATGTAAAATAAATAAATAAAAAATAAATGCCCAAATGGTACCTTTTACACTGCATCATATTGGTCATAGCATTTCAACAAGGTGGCTTAGCTGCTACTGTTGTTCATCATGATTGCTTCAATATCAGACTTAATCAGGTACTGGAGAAGACTAAATGTTAATCCATAAGTCAGACAGAGGACATATGCAAATAGCTTGCTTGTGCCTTTAAAGAATTATTCATACCGTTTTAAAGTATGCCATGTTGTATTTTCTTGATGATGATGAATTTATTTTCTGGAGTTTAGTTAAAAACTCTAGTAGTAACTATAGAATGGCCTAAGGTATTTAAAGGAGGACTGGAATGAGAGCTTGGTATACATGCACAACATACAATTAAGTTCAACCACCTAGTAGCGCCATCAGCCGATTGAATGTAAGGCGTTTGTTGGTAATAAAAGTTCATCTCTGCTTCAAAGTGAGAAGTACAATGCCCATTTGATATCTGGTAGATGTAAATCTGTTGTCAGAACATGATCATGCTTTGTATCGGCCTCGGGAGGAGGTAGACTGGGGCTTCTGTAACATCCAGTGACTTTAAATTGGTGTTTTGACTAGATTGGCATTTTGAATAATGTTAAGTTAACCTTACTGTCTGCATCATCTGAACTGTGTAGCAAACAGAATAAAAAGTTTTTTTTCCCTTTTCAAAAACCGTGTGGCAGTGGCATCAGTTTGTATTCCCACTGCTTTTATTTTAAGGAGTACACCTTGCCAAATCAGAACATCTTGTTGGATTATTTCTTGTAATTAGCATGAGTTTCCTCAAAAGTGGCTCTGGCTAAGTCAGCAACTTTATTATTCAGATTGTGGGTATTGAAAGTGGTAATAACATTCTGCAATCCACAGTAAATATATAATTGATGAATAAGCTGTGTAGCATTTTCTTCATGATAAAAAGTAGTTGCATTGATTTCTCAAGAGTTGTGAAGTGTACTAGAAACTGATCTCACCTGAGTGGAGATGCTGTTGATTTGCCATTTGTGATCACGGGAAGGCATTTGAAGTTAATGTGGGGAAGCAGCATGCAGGATTTTGTTCTTAAAATTGTATTAATTTCACAAGCCCTGTCACAATCACTAGCAAGTATTTGAAACTGAGAACACAATTAGAAAAAAGTCATAGGGAAGCACCATACAATAGTTTTCTCCTGTAAATAGTTTTCTGTTACTTTCACATGCACTGACAGAACTGCTAGCAAACTGAAACTGATATAAACTGAGCTGCAGTGAAATATTCTTGCCTGATAATTTGATTCTGGTGAAGGAACATATAATTTTGTTCTTGATTTAAAATAGATATTTTCAAAGTACTACCAAACAGCTGTCAAAGGTTTGAAGCTTAAGTAGCATATACTGCTGTATTAAAAAAAAATAATGCTGCCAAACAGTTGCCACACACATGGATTAAGGGGCCACTTCCTGTATAAAGTGAAAGTGAACATATATATTTTATCTGGTCATAACATTCACTGCAGTCAAAACCTACCTATAGAGCAATAAGAAATTTTAACCTTCCTAGACTATAAGACATCATGTTGCTGTCGGAATGCGTGTCCCCAGGATGGTATGAGCCTTGCATTGCAGCATTTTACTTTCTCCAATGATGATGCCACAATATGAACAATAGATGACTAATTTTCAAAATTAGCTTAGTTTCTGGTGTCATTCTAATGGAGTGCTATACCTGTCAGCATGGTAGGAGATGGTCAACAGACCATGCTGCCTGCACCTCTCCCCTCTAGGCTTTCAAATATTAGCCAAAACACTGTCCTACCTTAGGCAATGCCAAATTGAAAGTACTTATGCCATAGCAAATCAAAACCAAGAAAATCTAAAGGTGTTACTGCTCAATGCTAGGAGTCTAAACAAAAAACTCCACTCCCTAGAAGCGGTCTTCATGCTAGAGAATGCTGACGTCTGTGTAGTCACTGAGATATAGTTTAAAACCATACACAGCATACCAACAGTGCAAGGTTATAATGCCTTCCACATATTTAGACCAGCTACTACATAGTTGGAGACTAAAGGTGGAGGTGTCTCGATTTACTTCAGAAGTAAATATACCTCAAGGGTGGTCAAACAGAACAATGTCCTTGAGCTTCTCCGTGTTCAAAGTACCATAGGCAAATTCCAGTACCACTTCTTTGCAAGCTACAGGCCCCTTTCTGACCCAAGAAACCCATACTATGTTTTTAAACTTATTGGAAACATTCACCATCCAACCCAGTGCCATATTCATGGGCGACCTTAATTACCCCAGTATTAATGGGAATCCAGTACAACTTCAAATGTACAGACACAGAGATTCCTGGATTTTGTAAACACAACTCCCTGAACCAGATTGTCAATACACAAACCAGGGGTGCAGCTATAGTGGATATGATTCTCACTAATACGGTAGAGTGCTGCACATCCTCTAGTGCAATTTCTTCTCTGGTAAGTTCAGACCACATAATGGTCTTCTTTGAAGTAAAAATAAAACCTGGAGCCACAGCTAACTCTGGAATATTCAGTAACTACTCTAAAGCTAACTTCCTACTGTTAAGTGATAACCTGGCAAAATTTCAACCCCCTACAAACCCTGACAACAATGCTGCCTATGCGGAACTGGTCACAGAAGCTTTATACTAGCATGTTAATAGCTGCAATATAGGCAGCTGTACACACTAGGGACAAGTACAGAACTCTCTCTCAAAAAGCAAACCAATAGGCTGTATAACAGAAGGAAGAAAATCATGGAAAAAAATTAGGAAGTGCAGCACCCAGCAGGTTAAAAGTACTCTCATCAAACTAAACTCAGAGGACAAATTCTACCAAAGCCAAATTTGAGATAAATTATAATTCCGATTCCAAGATGGCTGCCGACTAGATTGGTCCCTACACTGAGCTCCTCACAGATATTTAAATCTAGTGATTTTATAACTTTATATCAAACTTTTTCCTCAGTTTTTTTTTCAAAAATCATTTTATAAATCCTCTTCTACGTATTTGGATTATTTTTGGCTTGGAACTTCTGATCCTGGGACTTATTTTACCTCAGAACAGCTCTGATACTACAACTATTGGGCCATCTGCTGCTTCAGGCTATTCCTGGATCCTGACATCCTGTCAAGTGCACTTCATTCCGGAGCATGGCTACAAAATCTGACTCCATGGAGACTCAACCCACAAAGGCCAAATTTTCTTCAATGCTCTCTCCTGAAAAAGACTCTAGTTCAAAAAGATTAAGGACATCCAAACAATTACTGAAACTTCCAAAGTAAGTAATAAAGACTCAATTGACTCAAACTTTTACTTATTAAAAGTAGCATTAAAACCTATCCAAAGTGCCATCCAAAACTTTTCAGAACAGTTTGCAGATTTTAGTAAAACCTTAAAACAAATAAATGACAGAATGGACATGATAGAAAATAGAAATACAGCTCTAGAGATAAAAACTGACACTTTGGAAACTGCTCTTAAATCTAAAGATAAGATTATTTCTGATATACAAACTAAACTGCTGGATTTGGAAGCCAGAAGTAGAAGAAATAATATCATTATCCGTGGCTTGCCAGAATCTTATGACAATAAAAATTTATTATCTGTGACTAAAGACATTTTTGAAGCACTGTTAAACTGTGAAACATCCTCAAAATCTATAATTGTAGAGAGAGCACATAGAGCTTTACGTTCCAGACAAGATTCTTCTACACCAAGGATTATCTATACTAAATTATTAAACTTTCAAGACACTTTCCAAATGACAGCGAAAAGTAAAAAACAATTTATATGGAAATCTCACAAACTGTCATTTTCCCAAGACCTTCCTTCTCAAATAAAACTAAACAGACAAAAACTTGCACCTTATTGTGCTGATTTGATAAAAAGAGGAATAAGATTTCGTATGTCTTATCCAAATACTTTGTCTTTTATAGTTAATGAAAAAAGATTTGTGTGTTCTGAACCAAAAGAAGCTAAAGACATTTTTGTTAAAACTTTTAAAAAGCTACCAGACAATGTGTCATAATGTCACTCTGAATGAATTTTAATAATATGTTACATTGCAGTCATTTCATGAATTTTAATAATATGTTACATTACAGTCATTTCATGTCTTAAATCACATATGTTGGTTATCATCTAACTTTATTTTTCTTTTTCCCTAAATATGGTAAACAGAAATGGAGTTAAAATGTTAATTGTGATTAACAAAATCTAATATACCTTACATACATATATTTTAAAGACTTGGGAAATGTGGTCATGTTGTTTTTATTTATTTAGAATGCCATATAGCTATTTTTCTCTTTTCTCTCATTATTTATCAAGAAAATCCAGTTTCTTTTTAGTTTGTGTTAGTAAGATCTCTTTGCAATAGTGCGATTGATGGAGGGAGAAATTTGCGCACCTCGAGACCTTCAGAAGAGAAAATCTTCTCCTGAAGCGCCAGCTGCAACTGTGTGCAGCACGCACCATCTAGGAATGCTCCGAAGATGTGGGTGACGTCATCATTCACTGCGAGCAGCTGATAGCACCGCATATGTAGTGGTGTGTAGCCTAAACAGACTGTAAGCGACGAATAAGTATCTACTTCTGTGTACACACTGATAGTTTTACGGCAAATATGCGATCTGCATTTTTTAATTCAATTGAGGTTATTTGCATCTCTTTTACAAGGATTACCCATATTTTCCGTTTTAAGACACCAATCCGAGTAAAGCCACTCTGTGTCAAATACGGACATATGTTCATTCTTTGAGACAGGTTAGTTCTATTGTTTATAACCATATAAGAGTGAAATAACATACATAACTATTTTAATGCTATAGTAGTATTAAATAAGACATTTATGCTTCACTGATTGCTTGTTTATTTAACAATTTGACATATTTTAACAAATATAATGTGGAGAGAATATGCTTTCAAGATATGTTAAAGAAAATATTTCACTCGGTTGAAAATTTAGTGAGAGTTGAGCTTGACGGCTATACTGTATATGTTATGAATGACTTGATTGAGTGTCCTAGATTTTGTTTATTTTGTTTTGGATTGGCAAGAGAGACGCAGAAGAAAATGTATTTAGTGAAGGAAAATTTAATATCCTGTTGTCATGTTGCTTTTTATATTTTTTAAAAAAAGGGCAGTTTAACCTTATATGAAGAAGACTTATTGTCACTAATATCTTAAATAATTCTTTCAAAATATATTAATTTGCAACAGTTTACAAGAGACTAGGTACTGTTCAGTGGTTTTTCTGTTTGTACATATTATGCCACTAGATGGCGACAAATTACATGCATTACACAGTAAATGCTGTGAGATATTACCTATACTAGCAGTCTTGTCAGTCAGCACTCATTCATATGGATTTGAAGTATAAAATCCAAGTCTCATAGAGAAAATACTTGCCACATTAGAAGTAATTTTAAATAACTATACTTTGATTTCAAATATTTCTTATAATAGCTATTCTTTAAATGTATACTGACAGTCATTATAGTTAATTATATGATTATAGATAGGTTTATATTTAACTAAATTAATAGCTTATATTTGATTTATTTACAGTGAGTTTCTCATAGGATTATTAATTTAGACAGTAATGTGATTATATTGGTCTTTTCATAGTAACATATGTTATTTTAAATAGGTTTGATTTTTATCATAAAGGTTCATTATATGGATATGTTAAGTAATTGAGGAAATTCATTTATCACTATATATTTTTTTTTTATCTAAGAATAAGAGCTTGTAGTTAATTATATTAAGTAGGGATCGAGTATGTTGGACATCTTGAATTTAGTTTGTATTGTAAATAGGTTTAGTAATATAGTACTGATTTTAATTTTTGTTAGGGTAACATTCAGTATTCTATATACAAATTTCATATTTTTACGACCTAAAATTTCATTATTTAATATAGTTACATTCCATCTCCCTTTATCATTAGGTGTTTGGTGGGTAGGCACTAGGGGTAGGATAAAGGATATAAATAATTCTCATAATACTTTTGATTATATTTTTCTTTTACAAGAGATTCTTACTAATGTGATGTCATTTTTAAATACGGTTCATTTAAAATCTGTTTTTTTTAGCTTTTTCAAATGTAATGATTTAACTGTGGTTTGGACTCTAATCTATGGTTTCAGGGCAGTATCAATAACAATGGTAAGCTTAGAATATAACAATTGACTTAATTTTAGATTCCTGGAATGTTAGAGGTATTCAAGACAAAGCAAAAAAGTCATTATTGTTCCATTTGATTTTCAAGTCACAAGCTAATATTTGTTTTATTCAGGAATCCCATATTCCTCGTCTTGATTGGGGTAAAGAGAGTAACAAAAAATGGATTAGGAAGATTATAGCTTCAGGGGATTCATCAAATTCCAGAGGAGTAGCAATAATTATTAAACAAACATTTTTGGGGAACATTATAGATGAGAAATTTGATAATGATGGTAGATGGTGTTTTTTTACTACTTCCATTAATGGTCTTGATAAACCTCTTTTAGTTTTAAACTTATATGGCCCATGTAACGCACAACATTTGTTTATTTTAAAGATTCATAAAATTCTCACATCATACAAAGACCACTATATTATAATAGGTGGGGATTGGAATGCAGTAATAAACCCAGAAATTGATCGTTCTCGCACTGTTGTCTCCGACAACTATCAATCAACTAAGGCCCTTAATGATTTGATGGAAGACTATAGTTTAATGGACCCAATACATACTGTTAAATTCCCAAATAGAAGTGATACTTACACATACTACTCTAAATGCTACCATTCATGGTCCAGATTGGATTTTTTTTCTAATTTCTGATTCTATTTCAAAATATATTTTAGATTTTAATATTGAACCTAGATTCTTTTCTGATCACTCAAGAATTTTATTAAGTCTAAACATAAATAATAATACTAAAAATAAAAGCAATATATACAAATGGTCTTTAAATAACAATTTATTACAAAATGAAGAAATTTATAAACAATGTTCTGAAATTTTACAAGAATTGGAGACCAATTTGGAAACATCAGATATCCCTTATGACATACAATGGGCAGCTTGTAAAGCTAGATTAAGAGGTTTATTTATCAGTAAAGCGTCCTATTTTAAAAAAACTTTACTTTAAGAAAGAGGAGTTCTTAAAATCTAGAATTCTATCCTTGGAAAAACAACTTGGAACGAAATATGATTATTCTATAGAAAAACAAATTCTTGAAGATCAAAAAGATTTAATCTTACTGCATCAACATAATTTATCTTTAGCTGAACAAAAGCTACTAGCTTTATACTCAGAATGGGCTCAGGTTCCCTCTAAATTACTAGCTAGAATTATAAAAATTAACGTTAATAGACCTAATATAACATCTATGTCTTATAACAATAGATTATATAACACAGATGAAGAAATTATTCAACTCTTTACTACTCTTTTTACTGATCTATACTCAAATTCTCCTAATACTAATAATGAGAACAATATAGAAACCTTCCTAAAATCTCTGCAATTTCCTAAACTAAATGATAGCCAACAAAGTTTACTTTCAGCACCTATATCCTTACAAGAAATCTCAGATTCTATTGACAATCTCAAATCAGCTAATCCTGGTCCGGACGGATTCACTCCGGAATTCTTCAAAACCTTTAAAATGGTAATTCTTCCCTTTCTTTTCAAGGTGTATAACTATATAAGACTTAATAACATCTCAGATATTCATTGGAATACTTCTAAAACTATCCTAATTTTGAAAAATAATAAAGAAAAGTCTGACCCAGCTAACTATAGACCCATTTCTTTAATAAATGTAGACATTAAGATTCTATCTTCTATCTTAGCTAATAGATTGAAAAAAATTTTACCCTCAATTATCTCTAAAGATCAATCTGGTTTCATGTCTCGCAGACATGCTTGGGACAACACACTGTCCTTGGAGTCTATCATTCACCTCATTAAAAAAGACGCAAACCCATTATATGCACTGATCATGGACGCATCAAATGCTTTTGACAGAGTTTCTTGGAATTTTCTTTTTCAGACCATGTCTTGCTTTAATATTCCTTCATTCTTCCTAAACTTCATTAAAATATTATACAAAGATATGTATACTAGAATCTATATTAATGGTCTTTTTTCTTCTCCGATAAAGATCACTAGAGGAACAAGACAGGGATGTCCGTTATCTCCTTTTCTCTTTAATATTTATTTAGAACCTTTATTGCTATATATTATTCAAAATACTTTCCACAATGTCCCTCGGATACTCAATACCAAAATTTATTTTTCAGCTTTTGCTGATGACCTAATAATTTATTTTCAATCTCCTATTTCTGACTATAGAAAAATAACTAACTCTATTAATTACTTCTCTTCAGTTTCGAATTATCTTTTAAACTCTTCCAAAACCTTTATATTTCCTTTAAACCATCTGGTACACAATACATGTCTGTTTTTGGATCATCACTACCAGTTTACCTATAATATAAAATATTTAGGCATCAACCTAGAGCATAATAACAAATCATCTTTTCAAAATAATATATATAAAGTTTGGAATTTGTTGTTATCTGATGTAAGCAGATGGCAGCTTCTAAATCTTTCGCTCTTATCAAAAGCTGCAATAATAAAAATGAATATTTTGCCTAAATTCCTTTATCAATTTATGTCATCTGATCAGATAATTCCAAAATCTTTCTTTGATCACGTAGACAAGGCATTGGCCAAATTTTTATGGTTCCCCAAATCTGTCAGAATTTCATACTCCAGACTATCAATTTCTAAGGACAAAGGTGGACTATGTCTTCCTAACTTATATCTCTATTATCTGATAGTTTCCTCCAATAAGCTCCTCACCATATCTAATTTCAAAACTATTAATCATATAAATCACTCTTTATGGACAGAAATATGGTATAAATACATCATTTCAAAAAACATAAATTCCCTTTATCTCTTTAGATAATAGTTATACCAAAAACGTATCTATCTTTATTAAGCAAAAAATTAATGCCTTTCAAACATTATTAAAAATTTGCAAGTTAGATAAGATATCTCATTATATACAACCACTCCATCTAAACCCAAATATAATGATTGATAATAAACCTTTTGATTTAACAAAATATCCCCTTATAAAAAATCTAAAAATTGGAGACATCTTGAATCATCTTGACCTTCCTTTACCTGTTTGGCGTGAGTCACTGAAAGTTAATTGGAATTATTCACCTATTCTTCGTCAATTAAGACAAATAATCAAAAATAAGTTTTTATGTATAGACCCAACAGAAATTCAAATGAATAATCTCAACACAATTATCAAAATGATATCTTCATCAGATAAAATGCTCTCAAATTCCTACAAATTGATAAAAAGCTTAATGATAGTAAACAAATGTCTTTTATCTAATACTTGGCTGAATTATAATCCTAAGATTTCTGAGTCTCAAAAACTATTGGCCATCAGACATACAAAGGAATTTATCCCTTTCAAAAAACTATTATATACCCAATTAATGATTTATAATGATGCCTATTACACCCCTTATAAATTAAATAAATTCAATCCAAGCAAATCTTCATCATGCTCTTGTTGCTATCATCCCCAAGCTGATATACTTCATATTATGTGGTATTGTCATTTTTCTCATAGATTATGGACATCTTTGAAAGTCAGACTACAAAGAATGGGATACCATAAATCTACGCTATCCTGGGAATTCGCCATCCTACATATTCCTTTAACTCATCTATCAAAATTAGACACTCATGTTATCATTTTTATTTGCTCTTTAATAAAACTTTACATTACACAAAATTGGCTTGATCGCACCAAACTAAATTGGATAACCTTTCAAAAAATGGCTTACTCATATATTGATGCACAGGGGAACATAGTTAGAAGTCCAAAAAAAAGGCATTAAAGAAGCTAGTATTGGAAAAAGTGTTAAATATTATCAATAGTTAAAGTCATCACATTGATTACTGTTTCATGATGATATCTTTTTTACAGTGTTTTCTTTTTTCTTTCTTTTTATCTGTTCAGGTTACCTAACATGTATATAGTGTATATATTTAGTAATGTTTTATTATTATTGTTATATGTAAACTCTCCTAAATGATTGTCTTTTAGATATGAGTTGTAATATTCCTATTAAATTCTACGTACATGTACAAAACTCTCAAATGTTTGTTTTATAAAACGAATAAAAATTTATTGGAAAAAAAAAAAAAAATTTGAGATAAATTTGGCCTTCCAAGCCAAAGACAACCACAACGCATTTGTTAGCTATGTTCACAACCTCAACTGCAGTACACAATTGTGTGCAGAGTTCATTGTTAATGGAGCCACCTATACTGAGCCAGACAGTAGAAGAAAAATGGCAATAGAACAAAAGGGTAATAAAAGAAAGTCGTATGGAACAAAGGGTCATTTGTTGTTAAATAAAGTCATAATAGAAAACTGTAAAAAGGTGAAGAATCTAAGTATGACATGGATAGACTATGGCATGGATAGACTACAAAACAGCATTTGACGGCATCCCATATAAATGGATAAGAGTGCTTAAAATGTATAAGATACACCCTACAGTAAACTCTCAGTTAACCAGCACCCATGGGGATTGGTATATAACTGTAGTTTCTGATTGCTTGAGAGTTGCTATTAAAAATAGGCCTGACTAATACTAAACTATTTGTTTGGTTTGACTTGTTCTCAGGTTGGGGAGAGAGGGAATGTATTCCTATTTTCCTTTTAAAACTCAAACTCAAACTCTAAAAATGTAAGGTAAGTTTCTGCGGGGGAAAGTCCAGTTCATGAAAATTGTACTGTATTTCTTCGATATTTTTTTTTGTTTGCTTGAGAGTGCTGATTGCTCGAGTTCTAGTTAACTGAGAGTTTACTGTACTTTGATTAAATTGTAGCGACCTTGAAACAGTGACAAATTACTTTGTACTTCAGCAATGATAAAGGACAAATTATTATTCCAGGGATAAAAAGCCAAAGGGGGATATTCCAGAGTGACTCAATCATTGCTGCTCTTTTGTCTTGCCCTTAACCCATTAAGCTGTCTACGTAACAGATTAGGTCATGACTACAATTTGGCTCCCAGAAAACAACAATGTGTAAAGACTTCTCCTCTTCTTTTTGTGAATGATTTAAAATTGTATACCTCATCAGATGAGGAACTGAAAGCACAACTGGTCAAAACTTTTTCAGATGACATAAGAATGTCATTTGGTTTTGATAAATGTGCAAAAACAACCTTTAAAGCAGGAATGCTGCAAGACCAAGAAAATTTCAGTTTGGGAGAGGAATGTGAAGTGAAAGAATATGAGCAAGAGGGAGTATATAAATATTTGAGAACTGATGATCAGCAAAACGTAAACAAATGCGAATAATGCTTATTTTAGTATTAATACTGAAAACCATGTTGATATCTGGGAATGAAATCCAAGCTATAAACCAGTTTATTATTACTGTCCTTCCGTACAGTTTTGGAGTGATTGACTGACCCCAAAAAGTGTTGGATAGGTTGGACAGGAAAACAAGAAGGATGCTCATGCTCATCAAATGATTTATAAAAATCAGTGCATACCAAGACTATATATTCTCTGTTCTGATGGAGGTATGAGCCTCCTTGAAATTGTTTACATATATAGGTCTGCAATTGTAGGACGGCATACATATCTGCAGACCTCACAAGATCCAAACATAGTGAAAGTTTTAAAACATGAAGAGAATAAGTCTAAGATGACGTCCCTGCTTAGTTTACCAGTAGCATATTGACGTCCAGCAGGAATGGAAATCAAATCAGAAGTAGATAAAGCTCAGGCAGCAACTGAATGTGCTAAAATAAAAAAGAATATAAGGTGAGGGATCAGATGAGAAGGCAAGAAATGTGGAATATTCATAAATATAAACATGGAAAAAGAGGGGCTGAAAAAATCTTAGATTTCCTGTATCAGGTTACCCCTTTCATTATATTTTTTAATCGCCACTGCAGCAGAGGAGCTAAAAACTAAATCTCTCTCCAAAGGGCAATTTAAAAATATAATTTTAACATCATTTGGTAAGGTTTGAGAATGCAGACATGCAAATCACCTTAAGACAGTACCAATGGCTATAGCCCTGGAAGAAGTAACCATAGTAATATAATAATGACGTATTTTTATACATTTTTATTGTTTTTTTATACTTTTATGCATTTTATGAAGTTTTATGTCATCAGTGTGTAGTGTTTTATAGATTTATTATTCATTGTTAAAGCCGCGGTGGTACAGCAGTAGCGTTGTTGCCTCGCAGCAAGAGGTTCTCCTGTTCGATTCTCGGCTGGAGTGCCTTCTGTGTGGAGTCTGCATGTCCTCCCCACGGTCGAGTGGCCTCAGAAAGACATGCGTGAATGGGCGTGCCTTTGCTGAAGGTTGGGCGACGGGCTGGCAACTCAGCACCATAAAAATCGACTGCCAATCATTAGCAGACCGGAGTTCCGCTGTGGCAACCCCTAACCGGGAAAAGCCGAAAAAACAAACATGATTCCAAGTATAGAAAACTCTTGGAGCAACCTCATGTTGATCAGGATCAAATAAAAGAGTGGTTAAGGAGAGGTGAATTTAAACCAAAATACAAAAGGTTAATACTGGCAGTCCAAGGTAGTGGACTACATACATGTTGGTTTAGAAAGTCCATTGAACATGTGGGGAAAAACAGATAAATGTAGGTTTTGTAAAACAGCATTGGAAACAGTTACACATCTTGTTGCTGGTTGTGATATACTCATGACCAAAGGACTGTATACTGAAAGGCATAATAATGTGGTAAGACTGTTGCATTGGGGATTCTGCAAACATTATAATATTGATGTAGCTGAAAAACCACTGGAAACACGAGCTGCAAAGCTTTATAGAAAGTGATGAAGTTCATATCACATGGGATCACCCATTACAAACAGTTCAAAAATAGATGCAAGAAAACGAGCTGTAGTAGTCTATGAAAAGAAGACAAAAGTAGCATTGATCACTGAAACTGTTACACCCAGTGACTACAGTCTCTTAAGTACAGAGAGAGACAAACTCAACATACCAGGATTTGCAGGCAGAAACAAGGGCAATGTGGAAGAAGGATACCCAGACAGTTCCAGTAGTAGTAGGAGCAATGGGTCTTATAAAAAAAATTTACAGTTGTACTTAGAACTATCCACGGTGGTGGTGCTGCGGTAGCGTTGTCGCCTCACAGAAAGACACTGTCCGGTTCGATTCTCAGCTAGACCGTCTTCAGCGTGGAGACATGCATGAATGGGTGTACCTTCTTTGAAGGTTGTGCATCAGGGCTGGGAACTCGGCACGTAAAAATCAACTGCCAATCATTAGCAGATCGGAGTTCCGCTGTGGAAACCCCTAACCGGGAAAAGCCTAAAGACACAACAACAACAACTTAGATACATTACCAATGCATGTGACTGTATGAATTGCAGGAGGAGTCATTAGTGGGCACATTGCAGGTGAGAAGACCATTTCTGGCTAACAGCAAAGATGGAAACACTATTAATTTCATGAACTTTAATCATACTTTGACTTAGGAATGGTGTCCAGTTTCATCATGGTAGAAACTCAAAAGACTTGGAGAAATTAAAAAAATCTATAAGATATAGCAAACCTAATGGCTGACAAATTCAGCTCCAACTTTACTCCTGTCTCCTGCTCAATCTTTCTTCAGGAAATGCCATCAAATATAACTCCTAATGCTATCACTAGGGAGCAGGTCCTTAATGCTGTCTCTAAGGCGAAGGACACTGCATCAGTGGGCCCAGACAGTATCCCAGGATGCCTTCTAAATGGCACAAAGCATGACCTATCAGGCCATCTGGAATTGTTATTTAACTGTAGCATTCAAACAGGCTTCATACATCATGAATGGGAGAACAGCAACAGTCATCCTTCTGCACAAATATGGACCATCTACAGACCCTGGAAGCCAAAGACCCAGAAGTCTCACTACTCTCATATTCAAATGCATGGAAAGAATTATTTAAATGAGCGATAATGACATAAATCTCCAGACAATGGACTCAACCCAGTTTTATTTTGTCTAGGGCAGTTCATGCTTACTTAAGCTGGTAGACTTCAAGAAGGTCACCAAAGCAATGGATGAGGGCAAAATGGTTCATACTGCCTGCTTTGACATTATCAAGGCATTTGACACAATACCCCACTCTGACATTGACAAATTCAAGAGGTTAGGTACAAACCCTTATGTCACTCGATTGATAGCCTGCTCTGAAGTCAAGACCAATGGAATTGGCCTCTGGCTGACTAAATTTGTAGATGATTTCAAATTAGGAGCTGCCATTGAATCCCCCACCAGTACAAATGTTTTCCAGGAAGGGCTAACACAGACAAACAATTGGTTTCAGAGCCATGGACTAAAACTAAATAAGAGTTACATAATGGTATTCTGTGGGAAGTTGTCCATCCCTGGTAACTTTCATATTGACAACACACCCCTGAGAGTTGACCCAGTAGTCAGGGACTTGAGGACACACACAGACAATAATCCAGCCTTTGACCATCTTGTGTCTACACTATCCTTGCATGTTGTCAATTTATAAACAAAGATATGGCATCTAGGTCCAAGGAAATCATTCCAGTGCATTCAGCATTCATCAGATGCATCGAGTACAATGCCCCCTTTGGTATGCACCTAACCAGGTAAATGCAACAATTTGAATGTCCACCGAGGTTCCTTCCTAAAAGAATGCAGGGTGTAAATAACATGTCGTATGCAGCCCACCTCAAGACCCTATCCCTGTATCCTGTCTCCTACAGGCTGTTTGAGGGGAGATATATGCCTGGCACACAAAGCATTGTCAGTCCCCATTCTGATGGACCACCTGCATATCCACAAAACAGCACCCGAATTACCCATTCTAAAATCTTAAACCTTGCCTGTGATATAAATAGGACCTGCTGGAGAGACGAGTATGTATCCCAGAGACTACTCCTCCTCTGGAATTGGCTCCCCATCCGTGTGTGGCAGAGTTCCTCTCTAACCCAGTTAGTGTAACTTGGAGAGTTGGACGGGTAACAGGAAAGTCATCCCTGGTTTGGCAGCTATGTCTTTGATGGATGCAGGCAGCCTATAAATGGGTAAGCACAAAGGCCCCTGCTTGTAAATGTTTCATCTCCTAAGCTCCTGCTTATACTTATCAAGGGTACCAAAACCTGTCAGAGATTGGAGATGCATGGCTAGGCTTAAAAAGGCCCTTGTGGCCATTAGCCGAGTAAACACATGTGAACCTTTTATTTTTTTCCAACACTGAATATCCCCATAGAGACATATATTCTAACATTATCTTATTTTCATAAAAAGTTAATTTTTTCCTATGATGTCAAGTGGGGCATAGCTGAAGAAATTACAAAGCCCTAGTGTCACCTAACAGATTGCAATTCCATTCACCTAGAATGGAAAGAGTGGGAAACACTGTTTAAGAATCCACAGTAAAAGTGTCAATGACTGGTTTGCAGTGACTCATGTATTTGTTTTCTACATATGTTACCACACACAGGGATCTCAAACTCATGTCCTTCTGGTGTTAAGCAACCAATAAACCAACCTAAATGCTTTTGATGAGGAAAGCCACTATGCTGCTTTCCTAGATTCAATGACAGTATTTCTTACTGATTTGGAGATTGTAGTCCATGGCCTAGTCTTCATGTAGGTCTCGTGCTTGTTTGAGTTTGTCACTGATGGTGCAAAGGTATCACTCCCCTCTACTGAGATCTTGGGCCCATATTCATCTGTTGATCATACAGATTATATTTGTAGCCTAACCTCAGGATCCAAAAAGGGACAAAATGCCAGTGTATGTCACCTTCAGTCCTGCTGGAAGCTGTGAGAAAATATCAGGGTTTGTTAAAGATGAAACCCCCTCTACAAAGATTTCCCTTGACCCACAAACAGAATCTATCAAACTTTGTTATCCTAAACAATGCAAAGTGTCATTTCATAGCCTGCTAAGGACTGTGAAAAATGTTTAGACATGCTTAACTCCACAGAAATAAAAATGCCTTTTTGATTGTTTATTTCAACTGTCCATCAGTTATCTGGGGAATGGCCATACCCAATATGTGGTATACAAAGATTCCTAGATTTAGTAGTCCCTTGTACAAATAGTTAACAAGCCCATTAAGGGTCAAAATCTTGATGACCTAATCCTCATGAACACTGCACCTAGTTGCACTAATCCTGTATCCTAATCTCTAGTCATATTCAATCACAAATCAATCTCTTGACATTTAAACCCTTCAAAACAAGCACCTCTGAAACCAATGACTGTAAAAGACAAAATATTAAGCTATATGGTAATATTTAAAGTTCAGCTGCAAGATTTCTAGCTAACATGTAACCTCTGTTATCACTTAACACCAGTGAATTTACCCCCATCTGACAGTAATAAATAGCATAAAGTGTAAAAGTAAACCATGTTGACGGAATGCTGGCATTAATAATCTATATTATAAAAGCATAAAATCTAAGGCCTATTAATAAAATAAAAAAATTCACAGTAAAGACTCCATCAAAACAATTGATCTTCCTCATGGTGACTTTCAAATATTTTGACAAAGTAGGACACATTATAATTTCTATGGCTTCATGTACTAATTTTAAATCCTTCTTTACCTGCATTAGATTGTCACCATAAGATCAACATGGGACACTGATTAAAATTGGCTGTAAAACCAAGGAAATTGTACATCCTTTTTATCAGTGTCAAATGATAAATAACACACATCAATGCTGTGAAGTAATTCATAATTGATATTAACCACTCTGACTGCAAATATATTGCCAACATTCTTGCAGATAAATTTAGTGCCAACTTCATCACAAGGAAAATGTCTTGCCCCTACCCCACCCCAGATTATTATGGAACAAGTCCTAATAGCAATATCTAAAGCTAGAAATGCCACCACTGAAAGCCCCAGCAACTTACTTGGTTGCTTAATTAACAGCCCAAAACACACGGTCTCTGAATTCCTCTTAAAACTGTTCAATTTAAGCATAGCTATGAGGTGTATTCTTGAGATATGGAAAATATTATGCCATTTCGCAAAAGAGCGACTCCCCTCAGAATCTGTGAATTTTATCCCATTCAGCCTAAGTATAGTTCGTAAAGTCATGGAACATACTGTAAACAAATTTCATAAGCTGTGTTGTGTGTGTTTGTGTGTGTATATCAGTGCAGAGACTTATGCATGCTTGTCAAGCCAACAAACAAAGGGCTGTGCCCTACCCCTAGTAATGTCACTTTTCCATATAGACAGTTTTAATTTATTGAAGTGAAGCCCCCACATGCCATTATAAACAGTGCTTTGAACAAGGTGAGGTGTCCAAGTTTAGATGCCATGCATATTAGTATGATGTCTGATCAGCTACCAAACTTTCTAAAGTACTTAAATGTTTGTCATCTGATGTCTTTTATTTTAGAGATTGTTAAATGCAGAATGATAACATGGATTGTGCCAAAGGAAAAGCACTAAGCATCAATGGCTGTAAGCATTTAGCTTAGTTTGTAGCCTTGCTGCTGCTGAGGGAAAAGGGATCCAACAAGCAATAACTGTAGTTAGCAGGGAAGAGAAAAACTGCCGTAAACAATTCTAGGTCAAAAGCTACATTGTTTGTGTCTTTTGGCTTTCCCCGGTTAGGGGTCGCCACAGCGGAACTCCGGTCCGCTAATGATTGGTAGTTGATTTTTACGTGCCGAGTTACCAGCCCTGACGCACAACCTTCAATGAAGGTACGCCCATTCACGCATGTCTCCACGCAGAAGACGCTCTAGCTGAGAATCGAACGGGGCAGCGTCTTACTGTGAGGCGAGGTCAAAAGCTGCATACTGTTAGTAAATAGTAAAGCTGAAACACAGTGGGTGTGTAATCTGTTTACAGATGGTTAATTTGCACTGCACCAAATAGGTTGGATAAGAACGTCTAGTTATTCGAAATGTTCAGCCAGGTAAATTAAGTGGCCTTGGCAAAGCAGAGGAAACAATATAGGTGTAGTAGTAGTACAAGAGAGTACAACTCACTGAGCACAGTAACAGACAGCGAGTTGTGATTTAGTACAGTCTCTTGCTGTTGGTACACACTGTTTTGTGAGTTTTTAGTATTGGCTTGCACTGTAGGTTCTGTACTCTTTGGCACTAGACTACTACGACAGAGTGCAAACTGCTTACAGTAACAGAAGTAGTCACTAGCAAATGAGCAAAGCTTAACTGTTCACTTAATAGTTCTATTGGTATGTCAGGCACAGGCAGTCAAAACAAATGTTCGGGCAGTTGCAGAAATGAAAAGGTTGGAACAGCAGCACTCACTTTATGTAGTCTCCTGAAACTGGCATAGAAGGAAGCTCAACAGAAGTAGCATTCAGTGAGATGTAAATTCATATGTAAACACTCATTGATGTCAGCACCACCTGCGAAAGATAAGCAAGTGTACACTGAACACACACACACACACACACACACACACACACACACACACACACACACACACACACACACACACACAAAGACAAATTTCATGAAGGCTTAGGAATTCCCCATGGGTACTTCAGGGATAGACACAGCAATCTTTAGGTGAGCAGGCTTGCACTGCATCCTAAAAGTGGCTTTCCTTCATAGTCACAGGATACAAGAGAGTTAGTGTAAGAAGGGACAATGCTGGCAATCTGTAATCTGAGAGGAATGACTCAAAAGGTTTGACCAGCATAAATGCCATTGTTTTAACATTCATTACTGTGAAATGCATGTTAGAATTAGTTGCATGCTTTCAATTTTTTAAATGTTTTGGTAACCTGTGGGAGCTGTTCTGTCTAGGCTTTGTCTGTAAATGGACTGCATCAGCACAGTAGGGCTAATCCATGTAAAATATAAATAAACCCTTGCATGGCAGATTTGTCATCCATTTGTTTAACAAAGGATGACATCTAAAAAAATAATTATATTTGCAAGCAATTTTGACTGATATTCTGTACATTTTACAGAAATATAAACATTAGTGAGGAGTTGTCATTGAACTGATGTGCAGAATAAACAGACTGAACTGATCACTGTTGAATTGGCAATATTGTAACAAGAATAGGAACAGGAAGGACCTCGAGTACCCAAATCATAGATGCAAGGATTTAGTATTAATGTGCTAATTTACATTGCATTCAATATAAATATTAGCCAGCATCAATTCAGAGAACTTGGATGTAAATTACCTGGTAAACGCAGTTTATATTCAGTCTCACAATGGGATTGAATAAACATTAATCAGTATGTAGATCAAGCTAATTTGCTATACAATGTAATGCAAAGAAGTTAATGTGTACTAGCATATTGTCAAGTGCAAGCAATACCCGAGAAAAATTGTATGTAGTGGAAAAAATAGTTGGTAGTAAAAGTATGTTGCATATGTTCCTGTGGGAGATGGTCTCAAAATGAAGCTGGCTGCAAGGTATAGAGGGATAAAGCTTTGACTGTGACCCAGGATCAGTTAGAGGTCAGGGCTTTGGAGGATCCAGTTAGTGAATAACAGAAGTGAACAGCTGACATCAGTAATCCATCCTGGGGAAAGATTTTTGTACAT
The DNA here is from genome assembly GCF_019279795.1 of Protopterus annectens. Lineage (NCBI taxonomy): Eukaryota > Metazoa > Chordata > Ceratodontiformes > Protopteridae > Protopterus > Protopterus annectens. Next base: position 1,064,066,078 of record NC_056732.1, read on the forward strand.
TCCCCTTCAGGCAGGAGTTACAGCTTTGGATCAGACTGCAGGTATAACTCTAGTGTCTGTGGAGGCAAATCCTGTGGACGTCAGCCTTACCAGGGAAAGCATCACCATCTAGTTAATCATACCATCCCTGTGGAAGTGTCCCCTTGAGAAGCTGTACATAGCAGACATTGGACCCCATCTGGCATCCAAATTGGGGTGGGGGGGGGGGGCAAGTAGGTGCAGAAGAACATTTGGTGTCTCCTTGAAGGAAGGCAGCCCATGATCCTCGACTCTGCCCTTCCCTGTTCTTATGTCCCTAGATGCTGGAAAGCATGATGATTTAATCATCTGTCAGTGGTGAGACTAAGCAAGTGCAGGCTGAAAGGTGTGGCAGAATGAATATTAAAAAAGGAATCTTTGATAGGTAAAGTTATTCCACAGACATGCATTAACAGGTTAGTGTAAGTGAAGTACTGTGTGGGGATGCAGTATAAGCAGAGAGTGAAAAACATGTTGGTGCAGCTAAGGAAACAATTGACATTTTGTGGGTAGTTGTCAAGGTTACGGAGTTAAATACACCATCTGGTAGGCATGATATACAATGAAAACAAATTCAGTAAAAAAGGTGCAGTAATGTCATAACAAAAGCCCAAAACATACTATCTGCTTTCTTTAAAAAATGCAGGGAAACTTACTTTAAAATAAATAAATAAATAATGAGGCTGAAAGCCTTGTAACAACAATGTGCCAAAACAGCAGGATTTGTCAAAGTTGTTAAAATAGGAAACATCCACAAGGGGGGAAAGGTTTGCAAATGCCTGAGGTAGCATTTCCCATAAAACTGAAATGCTAGTAATGGAGTGGAGCTAAAAAAAAGAGAAAAACAAAACAGGATAACCGTATGAACTACACATAAATGTAATTACATCATATGAGGCAATATTTAGTAAATTGAGTAATTGCTTTACTTTTGCAATTAGGTAGCAGAAATCCTTTTTGATTGCATCTTCCAGTGAATGAATCTTGCATTTTTTCAGTGTCATCTAGTGCTTAATAACAAAATGTTGTAGTTTAAAATGTGGTTATTCTAAAGCCATTCATTAAAACTGAACTGAACTGCACTGCAGAGAGTATTTAACAGCATACTTAGGGCAGATTGAAAGACAACAAAACATTTTATTTTGTACTGATTACAGCTGTTAAACTGGCTTCAGGTAAAATTATGCTATAGGCCAAGGGCTCTGTGGTGCCATAGGCCAAAGACCCTGTGGTGTTCCATAATGATGTGACCTTATGAGATTTTTTGAAGCCTTTCCTCCATTGTGCTGCTGCTGTTGGTTTTAGGCTCCGGACCACGCACTTACTGAACAAGTGAAATGAAATGAACGGAACACTTCACTTGGTCTGTAATAATGAGGACAGTTTTAAAACATTACCAGTTTAGTATAAGGCTTGTAATATTCCTTCAGGTGCAAACAAGCAAGTACACTAGGCAGTTGGCTTTCCTGGCTGTAGAGTCTTTGTAGAGTACAGATTCGTACTTAAACCTCTGGTAGTAAATGTGTTTTTTTCGGCTACTAGAATAACCACTCTGAAGTTTGGAGTACAATTTTTATTTCAGTATGCTTTCAGAGCACTGTACCATACCACCTCCTTTAACAGAAGGTGAGGGATTAGGGAAGGGGAGAAATCATGTATATAAAGCAGCAGTTACTCCCACCCAAGGACATAAATAAAGGTAACATTTGAAGTGTGTACATGTATTTGGGCAGGTCTTTTTTTAAACTTTTAAAAGTGAAGCATTAAACCATTATGTGGTTAAATGTGCATCTGAAATAGAGTTCAGTATCTAGGGTTAGTGTCATTGCCAGAAGGGACATAGCTATTATTTGGGAATTGTGCTGGAAATCCAGCAGGGTCAATAAAGTTAGAAGAACAAAGAGCTGCAATGTGGCTTTCTTTCTTGGCCACTAACTTCAAAATATGATTGGGATGATGTAAGTGTACAGTGATAAGTTTGTAAGACAAAATATAATGTGATTTAGTTCAAATTGGAGAAACCAAATAGGGTGGGGATGCCAGAAGGAAAGAAATACTGATTCATGTTTTTTAAACTGGTTCAGGCACCTAGGCAGCAAGACATTTCCCTGTGGTACATTTGACTTGGGGACACATGGCTGAAGTGAAATTCAGCTGCAGAGAAGTATGACTGTTTGCAGATTCCCTGTGGGCAAAGAGAAGAATGTGTTGCCATGCCCACAGCTTCAATAACCAAATGCATAGGGTTAAGACAATGTCCATGGTTCCCAAGGGAACATGAGACAGCAGGCAATATGGCAGGCATCAGCAGCAGGCTGGCCCATGGGGCATGTCACTGGTAGTAAGAATGCAGTGCATAATGAGCAGTGCCTTTTATAATCAGTGTGTGTGGACCATGTCCCCCTTCACAGTGTCTAGGGAACATTACCTAAAACGCATACTGGAGCACAAATGTGTGACTACAGTAACCTGCAGGATTTCCTCCATGCTGTAGCACACTTCTACATGTTTTAGTTACATAAGCATGTACTGTACACTGAGCACAGCTCTCATTACTTCTTCTGCCTCCATGCATTTGGTTATTAAAGCTGTAAGCATGGCAGTGTGTGCTTTTCTTTGCCCAAATGGAATTTGCAAACAGCCATATTTCTCTGCAGCTGAATGTCACTTCAGCCATATATCCCCAGTCAAATGTACCACAGGATAATGTCTGGTTGCCTAGGCACCTGAACCCTTTTTAAACATCTGGTAATTTAAGGATAATTTCATAGACAGGAAAATGCCCTCTGGGGAAATATATTTGTTGCTTGGTGTGTGTAGTTGTCCTTGAACAGTGTTTTCACACAGCTGAGAAACCATTACAGTTATTCCCCCCCAAAAAAAAGGGGTACCCCACCCCAAAACCCAGGGGGGTTAAAGAAAGGTTTTTATCCCCCGGAAAGGAAACTTTAAATATTGGTTGGCTT
>NC_056732.1:1064655879-1064680879 GCF_019279795.1 Protopterus annectens
ACCAAAAGAATGAGACAGCAGCCTAGTGTTAATGGGTCAGTAGTGGACTGACTATGTGGGACTGTAGCATATAAAGTTGTATTGTTTTTTCAGACAAACAAAAAAGCACCTAGTTCTGTTTTTTTATTGGTGGGTTCTAAGCAGTGGTAGATTAGACAACAGTAAGCATAGCTTTGGCGGATCATCAATACTGGCAAATCAAGTGGGCACAATGTCATTTTTTAAATGTTGGGGGATTTTAGTGTGTATGTGTGTGCTTATGTGTTGGGAGTGCTGCAACAGTAGATGATTATTAAAGACAGAGACTTACGGACTGTGGATAATATGTTTCTTTGTTTCAAAACCTAGTACTTGGGTACGCATACCAGAAGTAGATTTTTTAAGACATAGCTTCTTGCCATTTACAGTGAATGGATATTTAAATTTAATGGACAATGTATTAGCATGGGCCTGTGGGGTTCTGAAGGATGCCAAGTCTACCACTGCCAATGTCTTGTAAATTGACCTGGAAATGGATATTGGGATGTTACTGAAAAATATAGTAAGTGGGCTTAGAAATATAGTTTAATTAAACAAAGTGTACTTTCAATTTACAGGCCATAATTTAATTTATTTCAGGTAGTCCAGATACTGGTAGATTGTATACCATTAGACTTAATTAGGGAGAGCTGTCATTCTGGGGAAACAAGCAGTCGTAGTTTCAGTAAAAGCTCTGTGGTTGCTTGCAGGTAGGAAGTTGCAGGATGTTGATGCAATGTGTTTTATTTATTATTTTTAATGTATTTGTCATTTCAAAGTATGGTTTTCTTTGGTGCAAAAGAAGGCAGGACTGAATGAGCCATATAATGTATAACTGACAGTAATGGGATAGAAAGATTATAAGATAAGATAAAGATTATAAGATTATATTATTATCCAAACACCATTATATTGGGCGACTTCAACTACCCAAACATAGACTGGGAGCATTACTCTAGCTCCAACACCCTAGCCCAAAGGCTCCTAGAATTTATAAACTCAAATGCTATGGAACAACTTGTTACCACTCCCACAAGAGGGGAAAACATACTGGGCCTGATCATCACCAAGATGGGGACTCTATGCTCCAGACCAGAAGTGTATCCCTCACTGGTAAGATCAGACCATAAACTAATCTCACTGGATATTCACATCCCGATCCCACCCCCTGCCCAGAAAACCACAGTGAAAAACTTCTCTAAAGCAAATTTCACACTCCTCAAAACGGAGGTGGAATCCTTTAAAGCCCCCGGGCCTGTGGAAAATACGGTCCAGACCGCAGAATCCTTTATAAACGCATTCTATGAACACCTTCAGGAATGCATGGATCATGCGATCCCAAATAAAACCAAGACCCAATCCTCCAAAGGCAGACGTCCTGTCTGATGGACCCCAGCCATAAACAAACTATACAATAGAAGGAGGAAGCTACTAAATGATAGAGCAAAATCCCAAAAAGGAAGGCATCACTGATCAGTATTAGCAAAACTGTGCACACACACAAAATTGTCTAAGGCCAGCTTCGAGAGACAAATTGCACAGGACACTAAGGATAATCACAAGGCTTTCTTTAGTTATGTTAGGAACCTGGGTGGTAATTCCCAGATATGCTCAGAATTAGTCCAAAATGACAAAAAATACACCGAACCCACAGACATTGCCAACATCCTAGCTGACAGGTTCAGCGCAAACTCCCTCCCACCAAAAGGCAAATATCTATCCCAGAAGAGTGCTGCCCCATGACATCTCAGATGCTCAGGTAAGAGCCGCCTCTCCAAAGCAAAACACAGCATCAATGGGACCATACGGTGTCCCGGCTGCCCTACATGAACTCCAAGAAGAGCTAAACCCAAACATAAAACTACTGTTCAATCTCAGCCTTACTACAGGATATGTGCCCAAAGAGTGGCGTACAGCAACAGTGGTCCCTCTCCATAAAGGTGGTGCCTCAACGGATCCTGGAAACTATCGCCCCATAAGCCTGACTAGCTTGGTCTGCAAAGCTATGGAAAGGATCATCATGGACCTCATAAATAAAGATATTGGGGACCTACAAACACTGGATCCTACCCAGTTCGGCTTTGTTAAGGCCAGATCCTGCCTCTTAAACCTGGTTGATTTCTTTGAAACCGTCACCAAGGCCATTGACGAGGGGAAGGTGGTCCACACAGCCTACCTGGACCTCAAAAGCCTTCGATACAATACCCCACTGGCATTATAGATAAGCTCACCAGCTTAAATATAAACCCCTATGTCACTAGATGGATTGCAAATTGGCTCAAGGACAGAACCCACATGGTTAGAATTGCTGGAGCCATGACAGACTCCAAACCAGTTACAAGTGGTGTCCCACAAGGCTCAGTCCTGGGACCTCTCTTGTTCGGTATATATTTCTCAGAGGTACAGGCCAGCACGGAAGGATCAGTGGCTGACCAAGTTTGCAGATGACTGCAAACTGGGCCTATAATCGACTCTCCAGCCGACACAAGCATCCTCCAAAAGGGCCTCATAGAAACTGGTGCCAGAGCCATGGCCTCAAGCTAAATGCCAAAAAGTGTATAGTCATCCCCTTTGGCAAAACAAAGTGCCCACAAATTACCACATAGGTGGTAATCCATTAAGTACAGAAGAAGTAATTAGGACTTGGGGACCCAAGTTGATAGCAATCTCTCATTTGACAACCACGGCCAAAGTGGTTAGAAAACATTTTATATAGCCCACCTAATCATGAAGGGATTCACATCTAGATCAGGGGACGTCATCGTGCCTCTTTACTCATCCCTCATCAGGCCCATAATTGAGTACAATGCCCTTTTTGGGATGTACCTTACCAGACACCTGCAGCAACTGGAAAGACCCCAAAAGTACCTCACCAAGAGGATCAAAGGGCTCAAACAGATGCCATATGCAGGCCGGTTAAAGAAACTCCAGCTCTACTCAGTGGCATACCGCCTGTTCAGAGGCAATCTGTGCCTGACGTATAAAGCCATGTCCAACCCGGAATTAATGGACATGCTGCACCTCAGAAAATCCAAATCCCATCGAGCCACGCCAAAGACTTGAACCTCAGCACTGAAATAAATAGGACATGCTGGAGGGACAGATTCATAACCCAGGGGCTCCCTTCACTCTGGAATAAAATCCCAGTCCAGGTTAGGCAGAGTCCCTCATTGACTCTCTTCAAGAGGAATCTTGATGAGTGGATGGGAGATCGTAGGTTTACCCCGGGTATCACTTCTATGTCACTGTTAGACAGAGGCACAGTATATTAACCTCGAAAAAGGGTATAGCAAAATAAATTTAAAATGGGTGGCGAAAGCCAAACACATTCTGGCTAGGCTTATAAATGCCCTAGGGCAGATAGCCTAGTATGAACCTATGAACCTAAGTGATGTATAATGTTTGCAGCTACAGTTGTTTCAATGGTGTCTGTGATGCATAACTATTTTTGGGCCTGAGCCCCACTTTTATTTTTCGCTTTGTCCAGATTTCTTGCTCTAAGGTTGAGAGGTATGGTTCCATACTAAATCAGAAGCTGTATTTACCTTGGAGGACTTTTCAGCATAATTATGAAAAAAAGAGCCTTTTTAATATCTCTGCTTATTTCCAATATAAACTGTCATGTAACCTTGCAAATAACCTTCTTATTAAGCTACTTTACATCTTTTGGAATTGACCGGTATGATTCATCTGTTCGGACATAAGTATAGAGTGCTAATGTGACTTTGATTTCTTGCAGCAGTCTGTGGTTTACATAATCATAATAACTTTTCTGTGTTTCTGGGTGTGTAATCAATTTAACAGTTTTAAAGATGTTTTCCAAAAATAAATAAATATATAGTAAATAAATAATCCTCTCTACACTTTGAGCTATTGACAAAGTCTGGGAATTAGTTTTTTTCAAAAGCGAAGGTCAGCATTACAGCTCAGTAAACTGCCAGTCTGTGAGTAACTTCTGCACGAATTAAAATGTCTGAATGTCAAATGGCTTTAGATTGGAGGGAAGTTTATTTTTATTTATTTTATTTTATTTTACATTTGTTTACCGGGAAAGTCCGACTGGACACAGGTCCATTTTCAGTGGAGGCCCGGGGAGAAAAAGCTCCAAAAATAACACAAAACAATATAATACAATACATAGAGAGAGAGAGAGAGCAAATTATGTATGTAGTACTCATACAATATGGCAGGGATTACATCTCGTAACAGTGAGAATCACTGAGGTACAGAATAAACTTAAAAACATTTTTTTTTTACAGTTATAATTACAGCAAGGCAAATATCAATGAGTAAAGTTTTTAGGAGAAAGCTGTATGAACATAGCTGAAGCTCTGAAACAATCTTTTGGTATGGATTAACCTGGGGATTGACACAAATTATATGTTTACACCAGTATGTAGCATTATAGTTTATGGTTTTCTTATTGATTTACTTTTTGCCGAGCAGTTGTTTGTTGATTTATTGATGGTCCTTTTGGTGGTGGGAAATTACATGGATGAATCCATCTCTATTATGATTTTTTTTCAGATATTTTGACTTCCAGACAATTTCATTTAGTGAGTGGGTGTCATGTGATTACTGAGGTTGCCTATTTTACAAGTAGGGGCTTTGTGTGTGTGTGTGTGTGTGTGTGTGTGTGTGTGTGTGTGTGTGTGTGTGTGTGTGTGTGTGTGTAAGAGAGAGATTTAATATGTATACTGAATATAATTTTGCAAATGGAATTCTTAGTTAAACATGCCCCTCTTCTTGGGCAACTAGACTTGAGTAACCAATATTAGATCTTAGCCATCCAGCAGGGAAAGGGTTAGTATGTGGATTTTCCATCTGGTTTGATGAAGGCTATGCTACTTACCCAAGGACTACATTTATGGCTATCCATCCAGCCATTGTGTTGCTGAACTACATTGTTTGATAATGAGAGGAGGTTTCTGCAGAAGTTGAAGGTTTTTGTGTCAAGAACCTGTCCATAAAAAGTGGCTTGTTTATGTTGCAGTGAAGGCTGTGGTCTTTGTAGTGAGCGTTTTAAGTATAACCAGTATTTCTGAGGTAGAGGAAGTCTCTTAAGGCAGGATCTTTCTTAGCCTGGAAAGCAAGCCAATGATGGACTTTATAGGGGCCAGTGAGAGACAGAGGAAAGCAAGAAGCATTTTAGTCTGTTTGGATAACTAAGTGAACTTAGTCCTTTGACCGTTTTTTTCAGAAATGGTTGTAGTCTTTCTTTTGGCAGGGTGTTTTGCTGAGGCACATGCCAAAAGGAGCATTGCACTCAATAATGGCTCTTGTAAAGGAAGAATACATGGATGTTATGACCTCCTTGTCCCTGGATGAGATACCCTTACTAATGAAGTGGGCCATGTAAAAAGCTTTCCTTACAATGGACACAACGTGATGGTCAAAAGTCAGGTTTCTATCAACCTGGGTGCCCAAGTACCATACTTATTTGCTTACAACATTGTTATTAATATGATAATTTGTGGGGACATCACTCTCCTCAAAGGGGATGATGATACATTTTTTTTGGCATTTAGCTTGAGGCCATATTTCTGGCACCAGTTATTTGTTTGGGTGAGACCCTCTTGTAGCTTATTCAGAATTGTTTTATTAAGTCAGTAATGTGAATTCTTTACTTTATTGCAAATTTGTTGGGTTATTTTTGTGGATTATAGTGTTGTAGGACTGCTGATGTTGACATTTTACGTAGTTGGACTGCTGGAATGGTTTTTCCAGTGAGATATGCTAGTGCTGTAGTGAATATCTGTTTATTTGTAAGAAAAAAAAATTATATATATATATATATATATATATATATATATATTAACTTAAGATGTTAGAGTTAACTGTTAGATTAGAGAATTAGAATGAGAATTAGAATTTTAAGGCAAATATTAGGCATTTATTACACTTATTCGTACAGCCAGGAGGTCGACTGTGGTCTTCCGGAGCAACAAATGAGTTAACTATATGATATATTTTATATGCGGCCCCAAGACCATTTCTGTTCACTCAGTGCGGCCCCAGCAAGCCAAAAGGTTGGACACCCCTGCTCTACTGCATGCTGGTTACTAAGCTGCTTTCAGGTAAGTGTCTTGCTGGGGTTTCTTGACTCTTTTTTTCAATATTTTGTCTTGCATTTCTGTTCTTGTCATCCAGGAAGGGAAAATGTGAGTGTGGGAGGCACATTCCCCATAAAGATCTTCACGCAGTGCTCCTTTTTTCCCCTAAGACCCTATGTAGTCACATATCCTCCTTGTCCATATATCTTGAGAACCAACAGCTTAAGCTGTAGGCTTACGGTGCTATAGTTGAATCCTCCTGTCCTGAGGGACAGACCGCTACCAGGAAGCAGGCCAAAAAGATTTGGTGTGATATAATTGCTGTCCATTCTCTCACGGACATCTCTGTAGAAGCTAGTGAAAGCCCTGAGGGACCGGCCAATGCTTGCCTCAGATTCCTCTGCTGCAACTTTGTCGGAGGCCAGCATGGATAAAAACTCCTGCACATCCTTTGGAGGCTTTTCCAACGTCTGCCCCAGATGTTGTTGTGGGGCACCTCTACTGATTATTTCCAAGGGACCAAGGATTATTCCTCAAATTTTAGTGATGGAGGAGATCCCTACTACCATTATTGAATCTTGCCAAGGGATTTATTCAGGGTCTGTTCAATGCTTTAATGGCCCTGAAGCCTCCTCAAGTGAGAGTCAGTCCATGCCACTTCCTGATCTTCCACCCCTGTCAAGAGGCCTAGGGAGTTTGATTCCTCAGATGAGGACTTGCATTCTGGGGAGGAATCGCTTGCTTACCCTTGTCAGATTTCTTCTCCTCTTAGACTGTGGTTTGGAGGAAGAGGAGTCCAGATTCCCTTTTGGAAGAATTATCCTTTAGGGGTACTATTGCCCACATGATGGAGTATTTTAAGTGGGATTGCTCCCAGGTTTCTGATAACCAAAAGAGGTGATATGAGCTTCTACAAATGGAGTCTCCCAAGCCATCTTCTGTTCCTTCTGTTTTGGCATCCCTTTTGGACACTTTTAGTGCTGCCTGTGTAGTTGCTGATTGTCAGTCTCCTGCCCCCAAGAAACTCGAAAGGTTCTACAAGGTCCCTGAAGGTTGCAAATTTTTATAAAAGTGCACTTCTGCTGGTCCTTCACTGGTCTCAGTTACCTCTGGTATACCTTCTAAGCTTTTGCTAACTACTAAGCTCCTTCCTTCAGATGAGGACAGTCGAGTTATGGAAAGATTGGGTAGGAAAGTGTATACTGCTTCCACCCTGTTTTTCAGGGCTATTAATTACCAGACCCACTCGACCAGGTATGTTTTAGGTCTGCTTTCTCAGGTTACTAATGTGAATTCTGACCTTCCTGATTCTGATGGGAAGGCTTCAGCTCTTTCCTGCTTGGGTCCACTTCCAAGGTTGCCCATCATTTCATAAAATGCAAGTGACGACTCTTCCAGGGCTACTGCCTTTGTTTCTGTAATGAGGTGTTATTCTTAGCTATGTCTTCAGGCTTTACCCAATGATATTAAAGCCAAGCTGTTGGATGCTCATCTGGATAACAAAAATCTTTTTGGGACACCTGCTGCTGACCTATTTAAGTCCCTCCAGGATGAGGGTAAACCATTGCAGGAACTCGAGCATATTTTTGTCTCCCCTGTTCCCATATAAGTCTGCCTTTGTTGTAGGCAGACTGCCACCCCCCTGTAGGCAGACTGCCTCCCTTCAAAGGTAAGATGGCGTCTAGGTGCATTGCTTCTACTAAATGCACTCAGACTCCATCTCAGAAACCTTCTTTTCAGTACAAGCTTGTCTCCATTCGATGTTTGGCCTTTCCTTCCCCTGGGCGAGGTAACCTTGTCTCTCTACCTTTCTCTTTTTCTTCCATATTTGGCATTGGATCACCTCAGACTCTTGTGTTGTCTGTTGTTCGTCAGGGGTATTTCCTGGTTTGGAAATCCCCTCCCCCCTTCAGACATTCCTCAACCTCCTCTAGAACAACTTCTTCATTTCTTAGAGGCTGTGCCATCCCTTTTGGATCAGGGCACCATTCAGCTCATTCCACCCACCCGTGTGGAAAAGAAGTTTTACTCCATAATGTTTTTGGTTCCTTGGAAGGAGAGGACATGGAGACCAATTTTGGATCTTTCTCTACTCAACACCTTTCTCAAGATTCCTTCTTTTTTGGATGTTGTCTCTTCAGACCTTGTTTCTTCTTCTGCTTCCTCAGGCCTTTTTGATTTCTCTAGACCTCAAGGATGCGTACCTTCACATTCCCATTCAATCTCTGTTCAGGAAGCTTTTACATTTTCCTGATTCTTCCTCACATTTATAGTTCCCTGCTTTGCCCTGTGGCCTTTCCTACTGCCCCAAGGGTATTCATCAAATGCTTCATTCTTTGGATACAGATTTTACCCTATCTGGACAACCTGATCATTCGGGCTTCTTCTCCCAGCAGTCTTGTACAGGATCTACAGTTTACCAGTTGTCTCTTGCACAGTCTGGGGTTCACCATAAATCTCAATAAATCAGTCCTGATGTCTTTCCAGGATCATGTTTTTTTCAGGTGCAGGCTTTAGAATGTTCCTATGCTACCCTCTCTTCCTGCTCCCAAGATTCTGTCTCTGGCAACCTTTTTCCTGTGTCCTCTCACACAGCCAGGGAATTTCTCACGAATCTGGGATTCATGGCCTCCATTATTCCCATGCTCCTTCACACAAGGCTGCATATGAGGAAATGTCAGTGGTATCTCAAATCAGTGTGGCTTACATTGCCACCCTTGGAGTTCCCTGCTCCTTTTCTTCCTTGTCTCAAAATTGAGCTTTAGTGGTGGATTCATCAATACTCTTGGTATCTTAATCCAGGGCTTCCCTTCCAGGCTCTGATTCCTTCTCAGGAACTGTTCACAGATGCCTCAGACTTGGGGTGGGAGCTTTTTGTGGCCCCCTAAAGGTCCAGGGTCTCTGGCCTCCTCCTCAGAGGTCAGACCATATCAACAAAAGAGATGAGAGCCCTGCTTCTGGTTCTACCAGCTGTTCATTCACTGTGATGTGGTACATCAACAAGAAAGGGAGTACAAGGTTATATCTCCTTTGCAGGCTAGCTGTTCAGTTCTGGGATCTAGCTGTCTAGTATCAGGTGACTCTTCAGGTGGTTTACATTCTTTCAGTGCACAATCTAGTGGCAGACTCTTTGCTGGTCCAGAACACAAGCTAATGAATGGATGCTTCACAGACATGTGTTTCTGGACATAGTCCATCGGTGGAATATTCCTCAGGTAGATCTGTTTGCCTCCTCTCTGAACCCCTCTGAACAGACAACTTCCTCTCTTCTGTTTCATAGTTCCAAGTCCTCTGTCTTTTTCTTGGAAGGGAATGTTTCTGTATCCCCCCACCATGAGTTTTGCACAAGATCAGACAGGACTGTCCCAAAATCTTGCCAGTGACTCTTTCGGCCCAGACAGCATTAGATGTTCATCGTGCATACAGCTGCAGTCATAACAGATGTGTTTTCCTGCCGTCAGGCGGGTCCTCGGTCGACCGAATTCCAAAATCTAGGTCCGGCGTCGGATGTCGTCGCTTCTTCCTTGACGTCAGTGCGACAGGGGTATAAAAGAATCAGCCGACGCCATTTTTTTCAGTCTTTCTTGCCGCGCTGTGCCCGAAGCAGAAGCAGTTCGCAAGTGCCGGTCGGCCAGCTCCTGAGATTACGAATATTTTTCAACCAAAGTCTTCTTGAAAGCTAAGTACCCGCTGGAAACTTTTCTTGCCTCAGACCGATGTCAGACAAAGTTAATAATTGCATTTCATGTGGGAAGCAAATACCACATAAGGATTTTCATTCCCTCTGCATTCCTTGCTTAGGCCCAGACCACGACGTCTCAGCCTGTCGTTTTTGTGCTACATTCAACAGACGCACTATTAAGCATCGGGCGGAGTTCGCCCAACACTATTTTGGCAAAAAGTTGAATTACATTATGTCGTTGGATACTCCGACTCCAGTTTTGAGTAAAAGACGCAAAGATAAGGACCGACATACGAGGTCCGTGACTTCTACCGACACCACGCCAAAGCCGACTACAGGTGGTCCGGTTCTCAGCGAGGCGCCTTCATTGGCGGTGTCTTCTGTGCCCGAGGTCGCAGGCTCTTCGGCCCACACCCCGACTACAGATACCGAAGCCACTCTTGGCGGTGAAACTGAGTTTAGACAGGCCTGCCACCTCTCAAGGTGTCTTCAGGCCTTCCTCTTCTTTTTCCATCAAGGCTTTCACTAAGTCTAAAGCAGCCATGCATACTAAAAGACAAGCTCCACAGGGCCCCTCTCAAGGCCCCATGCCTAAAAAGCAGATGCTCAAAATGGCTGAGGATTTGATTACTCTTATCAGGGGTTCTCAACCCCCCCCCCCGGACAAAAGGCCCAGAGTGGAGGAAGAATCCCCTTCCTCAGAACATTCTGAAGACCAGGAACATTCTTACTCCCCTTTTGAAGATTCTGATGCAGAGGAGTCCATTCCCTCTGTCTCCCCCCCTGAGGATTACTCTTTTGGGGAAACCTTACATACCTTGAGGGAACACTTCCTCTGTGAAGGCCAAGAGTACTCAGACTCCAAGAAAAGGCTTAGGGATTTCCTCTTGCTCCCTCAGCACAGGCCTCTGGCTATACCTCCTGTCTTAGACATATTAGATGATGTGTATTCGGAGGCCTGCCTTAACCCAGATTCTTTACCTCCAGCTCCAGTCAAGCCTGACAGGTATTACCGGGTTCCTGATGCACACCAATTCCTATACAAAAGCCATGCGGCTGACCCAGAAACTATTTCACAGGGTCCCAAGGGAATTAAGGCCTCCACTGCTAAAAATCCATTACCTTCAGAGAGAGATTCCAGAGCTTTAAAAAGGTGGGGGAAAAAGGTATACACCTCGGCCACCTTAACCATGAGGGCATTAAACTGTCAGTTCCATATGTTAAAGTACCAACAGTTTCTGTTATCACAGTTGAAAAGCAAAATGACACAACCTGAACAACCAGACTTGAAGGAGTTGCAGGATTTGTTACATAGTGCAGAACAAGTGGGTAAACATACCTTGCAATGTGGTTTTGATGCTTTAGAGGCCTCATGTAGAGCTGCTGTTACAGGATCAGTCATACATAGACATGCTTGGCTCAAAGAGCAAACCTTACCAGATCATGTCAAAGCTAAATTACTAGATGCACCTCTGCAAAAAGATGTATTGTTTGGTGTTAAAGCTGAGGAGGTATTAAAGAAAATGGAGGAAAAGACAAAATCAATGCAAACAATGAAAGATTTCCTACAGGTACAACCTCCACGTTTCAGTAGAAATTGGCCTTCAAAAAATTGGTCCTTTCCAGCCACGGACAGACCCCAGAGAGGTAGATACAGGTGCCCTAGGGGTAGAGGGCAATCTCAAGGATCGTTTAGAGGCAGACAATGGCAAGCACCTACACAAAGAGGTGGTGAGGATAGTTCACAGCCATTCAGAAAGCAGAACCAATGACTTTCCCCTTTGCATGCCAAGCAAGGCTCAAATGGCAGCACCTTTAGGCGGAAAACTGGCATTATTTTTGAAAAATTGGCATATTGTCACAAAAGACAAATGGATCCTGGACATTATAGACAGAGGCTACAGATTCCACTTTCACACCCTTCCAAAAATGAAAGGCATGCCAAACCTGCCACACAATCAAAGGGCAGAGGTACAAAAACAAATTTCAGATCTCATGGACATGAAAGCTATTCAAGAGGTACCTGCACAAGAACAGGGTCAAGGTTTTTATTCCAGACTATTTCTGGTACCAAGGAAGGGCAAAGATTGGAGACCTATTTTGGACCTATCCATCCTAAACACATTTTTGTTCGTGCCAAAATTCAAGATGCTCACATTACAGCAGCTTCTTCCCATGCTGGGCAAGGAGTCTTGGCTGGTAACATTGGACCTCAAGGAGGCATACCTGCATGTCCCAATCAGACAAGATTGCAGAAGATACCTCAGATTTCTTGCAGGTTCAACACATTATCAATTCTCTGCATTGCCCTTTGGCTTATCTACTGCACCCAGAGTGTTCACGAAATGCCTGGCATCAGTAATTGCCTACTGCAGACTTCAAGGGATACAAATATACCCATATTTGGACTACTGCCTGATCCAGGTGGACAGCAAGCACATACTTCTGAAACATCTGGCGTTTGTAATAATGTTGTTGAATTCTCTGGGATACACAGTCAACAAAAAGAAATCAAGGCTAATACCCTCTCAAACAATAATTTTCCTGGGTGCCAGCTTGGATACAAACACCCAGATGGCCTACCTCACGCCAGAGAAACAAGGGCAACTAACTCAATACTTCAGAAAACTGGCAACTTTCACCAGGCTGACTGCAAGGAAAATCCTGCAGGCTCTGGGATTCATGGCATCGTGCATCCTACTAATCCCATGTGCAAAGCTGCATATGAGGAAACTTCAGTGGTACCTAAAAGACCTATGGTCTCAACACAGCCACAGTTTGGAAACAATAATACCACTGATTCCATGTCTTCAAAAGGAATTTCTGTGGTGGGATCAAGAATGCCAAAGAAACACAGGTCTTCCATTCTGCAAGCCTCAAGCAAATCAGGTCATCACAACAGATGGGGGCACCTGGGGGGCGCACATGACAGATCGGTGCATTCAGGGCAAATGGTCCCAAAAAAAAAGCACCTACACATCAATCAAAAGGAAATGCTAGCAGTAATAAATGCTATTATAGCTTTCAAAGACCTACTGCATCCAGGCCAGCTATTGATAAGGACAGACAACACCACAGTAATGTGGTACATAAACAAACAGGGAGGAACCCATTCATACCCCCTATGCAGGCTAGCCATGTCTCTTTGGAACATGGCTCTGGAATTACAAATCGAACTTCAAGCACAGTACCTGCCAGGCAAGGAAAACATGCTGGCAGACAACTTAAGCAGAAATATGACAGATCCACACGAATGGAAGTTGCATCCTCAAGTTTTTACAAAGATAATTCAAGCATGGGGAAGGCCAGACATAGATCTCTTTGCCTCCCACAGAAATCACCAATTGGCAAAATTCTGCTCAAGGACCTTTCATCCACAGGCCTGGAAAGTGGACGCACTCTTTCAGTTGGACAACAATGACAGTTTATGCCTTTCCACCTCTTCCTCTGCTGCCCAAAGTTCTATTAAAAACCAGAGCAGACAGACCAAAGATGATTCTCATTGCTCCAGACTGGCCAAGACAACACTGGTACCCACTCCTGAGGAGCCTGACGCATTCCCCACCATGGATCCTGCCTCTAATGCCTCTCCTACTGACTCAGCACAACTTTAAAACTCTTCACAGTCAGCTAAAAACACTCAATCTGGCCGCATGGAAGATTCCTTAAAATCACAACAGACCCTACTCTCCAAGGAGGTGCAGGATGTCATTTTGGAAGCCAGAAGACCTTCTACTAGAAAAGCCTACTCCGCAAAATGGAAACGGTTTTGTGCCTGGAATGAGAAAAAGGGTCAGAATCCTGGAATACTGAATTTACCTCAAATATTACAGTACCTAGCTGAGATGCTAAGCAGTGGACTTTCATTCTCCTCCATCAAAATCCATGCCTCAGCCATTTCTGCAGAATACAACACTGATCCTCCTTTATTCTCTCATCCCCTCTTAAGACAGTTCCTCAGAGGGGCTAAGAATATAAAACCCCCAAGGAAACAACCAGTACCTGCTTGGGACCTCAATTTCATTCTAGAAAAACTGACCTTGCCTCCTTTTGAGCCAGCTGCTTCAACAGAACTGCAATATTTGTCCTGGAAAACAGCCTTCCTGCTGGCTATCACCTCAGCTCGCAGGGTTTCAGAACTACAAGCCCTCATGGCTGTGCAGTCTTTCATCATTTTCCATCAGGACAGAGTTTCCTTACGAACCAATCCTTCCTTTATGCCAAAGGTAGTATCCAGGGTAGCCTTGAATCAGGCTATCCACTTACTTACCTTTTACCCTAATCCTCAAAACAAAGGGGAGAGACTACTACATTCCTTGGACATTCACAGACAGCTATGTTATTATTTGGACAGAACAAAGCCTTTCAGAAAATCAGAGCAACTCTTTGTGTCCTATGCTACAGGAGCTCAAGGGAAGCCTATTTCCAAACAGACAATCTCAAAATGGATAGCCCACTGCATGCGCTTTTGTTACTCTTTTCATGGTAAAACTGTACCTGCAGGCATCAGATCTCACTCCACAAGGGCCACAGCTACCTCTGCAGCTTTCCTCAGGGGGGTTCCTACCAAAGATATTTTGGAAGCTGCCACTTGGAGTTCTGTACATACTTTATCCAAGCACTACCACCTACCATTATACTCCAAATCTAGAGCAGGCTTTGCCACTGCAGCCTTGCAGGGCATCCTGGCTCCTCCTAGTTCCACCTAGTGCCTACCACCCCTTTTTTTAGCTTTGGGATTCTACCCATCTGTTATGACTGCAGCTGTATGCACGATGAACATAGTACAGTTTTGTACCTACCATAAATGTAGATGTTCGAGTGCTAATACAGCTGCAGTCCAGGTTTCCCTCCCTCCTTCCCCTCTTGGGACAGGCCTAATGGCCAACACCTTCTCATACAACCTGATTGGGGTATTCTTCTATGGTTTATTTGCTTGCAACTAATGTTTTGATTATATTGCATTGCATTATTACATAAATTTATGTATTGCCTTCCTTCTGGGGGCACCTGACATCTGGGGCAAGAAAAACTGAAGAAAATGTCGTCGGCTTGTTCTTTTATACCCCTGTCGCACTGACGTCAGGGAAGAAGCGACAACATCCGATGCCGGACCTAGACTTTGGAATTCGGCCGACCGAGGACCCGCCTGACGGCAGGAAAACCCATCTGTTATGACTGCAGCTGTATTAGCACTCGAACATCTACATTTATGGTAGGTACAAAACTGTACTTTCCCTCATCTTTCTCATTTGGCCATTGGCAATTACAAGTTATCTCACCCCAGGTGGATCCTCTAACATAGTACAAGGGATCTGTTATCCATCTTCACCTGTCCACTCTTCAAATGACAATGTGGGCAGTAAGATTTTAATTTTGTTTACACACCTGTTTTCTGAAAATACGCTTTGAGTTCTGCTGGACGCCAAGAAACCTACTACTGGAAAATCATATATTTCCAGATGAAGAGTTTTTCTGTCTGGTGCCTTTCTTGCCATCAGGATCCCCTCGCTGTGGCCACGGCTAGAATATGGCTCCTAGAAAACAACAAAGTGTAACGACTTTGTGTCTTCTTTTTGTTGATTTTAAAACTGTATGGCTCTTCAGATGAGGAACTGAAAGCACAACTGCAAAAACTTTTTCAGATGATATAAGAATGTCATTTGGTCTTGATACTTGATAAATGTGCAAAAGCAACCTTTAAAGCAGGAAAGCTGCAGCACCAAGAAAACATCAATTTGGGACAAGAATGTGATATAAAAGAACTTGAGCAAGAAGGATTGTATAAATATTTGGGAACTGATGAAGAATCAACAGCAAAACATGAACAAATGTGAATAAAACTTGGTAAGGAATATTTTAGAAGACTTAAATTAATTTTGAAAACAGCGTTGACATCTAGGAAAAAAATTCAAGATATAAACCAATTTGCTCTTCCTGGCCTAACTTTCAGTTTTGGAGAGATTTGACTGGCCCCAAAAGGTGTTGGATAGATTAGAAAGGAAAACAAGAAGGATGCTTCATGCTCATCAAATAATTTATAAAAATCAGTGCATACCAATATTTTATATTCCCCGTTATGAAAGAGGTATGGGCCTCCTTTACATGTGTAGATTTGCAGTCGTGGGACTTGCACACGTCTGCTAACCTCACAAAACCCAAGCCCCAAGCATAGTGAAAGTTTTGAAACATGAGGAGAATAAATCTAAGATGACTTCCCTGCTTAGTTTAGCAGAAGCATGTCGGCGTCAAGCGGGAATGGAAATCAAACCAGAAGTAGATAAAAATCAGGCAGCAACTGAATGCGCCAAAAACAAAACAAAGAATGTTATGTGAAGGATCAGTTGAGAAGGCAAGAAATGTGGAAAATGCATAAATATAGATGTTCATGTTTCACTGTTGCAGTTATCACACTTGGGTTATCTGCCTGCAGGTAGCCCTCAGTCAGCCCGAATACCAGAGTCTTAGTATTTCTGCATCAGACGCTGTTGCTTCTTCCATGACGTCAGGTTTTCAGGGGTATAAAACAGGCAACCGATGCCATTACATCAGTCTTTCTTGCCGAGGAGGAGCCTGAAGCAATTTGCAAGTGCTGGTCGGCCGCTACCCAAAATTTCTGTTTTCGAGTTTATAATCCTGAAGTCTTCTAAAGCTAAGTACCCTGTTGGGGATCCTGTTTTCTTGCTCTAACCAATGTCAGAAAAAGTTAACAATTGTCTTGCCTGTGGAAAGCAAATACCTCACAGAGATTTTCATTCTTACTGCATCACCTGTTTAGGTCCAGACCACGACGACCCTCGCTGTCGGTTTTGTGCCTTGTTTAATGCCCGAACCATTCATCGTCGGGCTATCTTTGTCGCTAATTTCTTTTGCTTTCATTCTCCGTATTCCGAAATGGGTTCAATAAGCCATCTGACTACCGATCTTCTGAAAAAAGATAAAGACAGAGACAGACTACCGTTAAGCTTGTCGCCAGTCCGCCGGTACTCAGTGAGGCACCTTTGCAGCCCCTGATGCCCTCTTCTGTGGATTCACAGGCCTCTGCTAAGACCCATTCGGAGTCCGGTATGCCACGAGATGCTTCTCTGACTATGGAACCTGTGGATGTTTCTACCTTGGATGCGTCTGGAGGTGGTGTGCAGGCACTGGCCTCAGAGTGTGTATTTCATCCTACCGATGTTCGATTCAAACCTACGACTTCTTTTTTAGCCAAAACTACCGAGTTTCTTAGGCCTGGAGTATGCACCATGCCTAGAAAACCAATGTCCAAAGCACATGCATAAGCTCCCATGCCACAAAAACAAATGCTTAAAAAGGCTGAAGACCTTATTACACTAATTAAGGGAAGCCAGCCTTCCGCTGCTAAGAGACAAAGAATTGGGTTTCCTTCTGACTCTACAGACCAGGAGTCTGATGACTCTGACCCTTCTGATTATCAAGACATGCCCTTATCAGCCTATGAGGTTTCAGATGCAGAGGAATCCATTCCCTCTGCCTCCCCTCCAGAGGATTTTTCTTTTGGTGAAACCTTGCATACTTTGAGAGCATTTCCACTGGGAGTGCCAAGACTACCCTCAGTCCAAAAAGAGACTCAGAGAATTTTTAGAGTTGCCTCAGCACAGGCCTCTAGCTATGATGTTCATCGTGCATACAGCTGCAGTAATCACAGATGGGTTTTCAGCTGTCAGGCGGTCCCTCGGTCGGCCGAATTCCAAAGTCTTGGTCCGGCGTCGGTTGTCGTCGCTTACTCTTCTGATGTCAGTAAGGCCAGAGTATATAAGACACAGCCGACGCCATGTTCTTCGGTCTTTTTTGCCACGCGGTGCCCGAAGCAGAAGCAGTTCGCAAGTGCCGGTCGGCCAGCTCCTGAATTACGAAAAAATTGGAACCGAAGTCTTCATTAAAGCTAAGTACCCCGTTGGGGAAACTTTTCTTGCCTCAGACCGATGTCAGAAAAAGTTAATAATTGTATTTCTTGTGGGAAGCAAATACCGCATAAGGATTTCCATTCCCTTTGCATACCTTGTTTGGGGCCCAGACCACGACGCCTCGGCTGTCGCTGGCGCCACCTTCATTAAACGCACTATTAAGCGTCGGGCGGAGTTCGCCCAACACTACTTTGGTAAAGCTTTTGATTATAAAATGTCGTCGGACTCTCCGACTACCGTTTTGTCCAAAAAACGCAAGGAAAAGGACCGACACGCGCGGCCCGTGGTCCCCACCGACACCACGCCAAAACAGGCTACACATGGTCCGGTTCTCAGCGAGACACCTTTGCAGTCCCTGACTACCGACGACACTCCTTTGGCGGTGTCCTCTGTACCCGAGACCGCTGGGTCCTCGGCCCTTTCCCAGACTACAACCGAAGCCCCTGCTAATGTCGAGCCTACTAATGTGGACAGGTCCTCCTCCACCCATGGTGTATTTAGGCCCTCATCTTCCTTTTCAATTAAGGCCTTTACTAAATCCAAAGCAGCCAGGCATCCCACGAGGCCTGTTGCACAGGGCCCATCTCCTGGACCCATGCCTAAGAAGCAGATGCTTAAAATGGCTGAGGATTTAATTACTCTTATCAGAGGTTCTCAGCCCCCTCCTGACAAGAGACCCAGACTGGAGGAAGAATCTCCCTCTTCTGATCAGGGATCCATTTTATCAGAACATTCTGATGCAGAGGAACACTCTTACTCCCCTTTTGAGGATTCGGATGCAGAACAGTCCATTCCTTCTTTATCCCCTCCTGAGGATTTTTCTTTTGGGGAAACCTTGCACACCTTGAGGGAACACTTCCATTGGGAAGGCCAAGACTTTTTAGATTCCAAGAAAAGACTTAGGGAATTTCTTTGGTTACCTCAGCACAGACCTAGTCCATTCCTTCTTTATCCCCTCCTGAGGATTTTTCTTTTGGGGAAACCTTGCACACCTTGAGGGAACACTTCCATTGGGAAGGCCAAGACTTTTTAGATTCCAAGAAAAGACTTAGGGAATTTCTTTGGTTACCTCAGCACAGACCTCTGGCTATACCTCCTGTTTTGGATGTACTGGATGATGTCTATTCGGAGGCTTGCCTTAACCCTGATTCTCTGCCTCCTGCACCAGTAAAACCTGATAGGTATTACAGAGTACCCAGCTCTCACCAATTTCTCTACAAAGGCCATAATGCTGACCCTGAAACCATTTCACAAGGCCCCAAGGGATTAAAGGCCTCCTCTGCCAAGAATCCACTTCCTGCAGAAAGGGAATCCACATCTCTAGAAAGGTGGGGTAAAAAGGTATATACCTCGGCCACCCTAGCCATGAGGGCCTTAAACTGTCAGTTTCATATGATTAAATATCAACAGTACCTGTTATCACAATTAAGGAACAAAATGTCTCAACCTGAACAACCAGATTTAAAAGAGTTACAGGATATGATGCATAGTGCGGAGCAAGTGGGTAAACACACCTTACAATGTGGTTATGATGCCCTAGAGGCTTCCAGTAGAGCGGCTGCTACAGGATCAGTCATTCGCAGACATGCCTGGCTTAGGGAACAAAATTTGCCTGATCATGTGAAAGCTAAACTTCTTGATGCTCCTTTACAAAAGGATGTACTATTTGGTACTAATGCTGAGGAGATATTACGGAAAATGGAAGAAAAAGCCAAATCTATGCAAACTGTCAAAGCTTTCTTACAGATCCAACCACCACGTTTTAGCAGAAATTGGCCTTCAAAAAACTGGTCCTTTCCAGCCACTGACAAGCCCCAAAGAGGTAGATACAGGCACAAGGGGCAGAGGGCAATCACAAGGATCTTATAGAGGCAGACAATGGCAATCTCCAGCACCAAGAGGTGGTGAAGACAGTGCACAACAATACAGGAAGCAAACCCAATGACTCCCTCATTTCCATGCCAAGCAAGTTTCAGCTGGCAGCACCTTTGGGAGGGAAACTAGCATTATTTGCAAGCAATTGGCATATTGTCACAACAGACAAATGGATACTGGACATTATAAACAGAGGCTACAAATTTCAATTTCACACTCTTCCAAAAATGAGAGGCATGCCAACCCTGCCACAAAATCAAAGGGCAGAGGCACAACTGCAAATTTCAAAGCTCCTAAACATGAGAGCTATACAAAAGGTACTAACACCAACAAGGTCAAGGTTTTTATTCAAGACTTTTTCTGGTACCAAGGAAAGGAACCGACTGGAGACCCATTCTGGACTTATCCATCCTAAACACATTTCTACTCGTACCAAAATTCAAGATGCTCACATTACAGCAACTTCTTCCCATGCTGGGCAAGGAGTTTTGGCTGGAAACATTGGACCTCAAGGAGGCATACCTGCATGTCCCAATCAGACAAAGCTGCAGAAGATACCTCAGATTTCTTGCAGGTTCAATCCACTATCAATTCTCTGCATTGCCCTTTGGCTTATCTACTGCGCCCAGAGTATTCACAAAGTGCCTGGCATCAGTGATTGCATACTGCAGACTTCAAGGGATACAAATTTACCCTTATCTGGACGACTGCCTGATCCAAGCGGACAGCAAACACATACTACTGGAACATCTGGCATATGTGACACGGTTACTGCTTTCTCTGGAATATACCATCAACAAGGAGAAATCAAGGTTAACACCATCTCAGAAAATAACCTTCCTGGGTGCCAACTTGGACACAAACACCCAGATGGCATACCTTATGCCAGAAAAACAAGGACAACTATCTCAGTACTTCAAAACACTAGCAAAAAGTACCAGGCTTACTGCAAGGAAAATCCTGCAGGCTCTGGGTTTCATGGCATCTTGCATTCTTCTAATCCCATGTGCAAAGCTGCATATGAGGAAACTTCAATGGTACCTAAAAAATCTATGGTCTCAACACAGTCACAGTTTGGAAGCAATTATACCAATAATTCCATGTTTGCAAAAGGAATTTCTATGGTGGGCCCAAGCATGTCAAGTAAACACAGGCCTTCCATTCTGCAAGCCTCAAGCAAAACAAGTCATAACCACAGATGCCTCAGATTACCTGGGCACATGAAGGACAGGTGCATTCAGGGCAGATGGTCCCAAAAGGAAAAGCACCTTCACATCAATCAAAAAGAAATGCTAGCAGTAATAAATGCAATTACAGCTTTCAAGGACTTCCTGCATCCAGGACAATTACTGATAAGAACAGACAACACCACAGTAATGTGGTACATAAACAAACAAGGAGGAACACATTCATACCCCTTGTGCAGACTAGCCATGACTCTTTGGAACTCGGCTCTGGAAAGACAAATTGAACTTCAAGCACAGTACTTGCCAGGACTGGAAAACACACTGGCAGACACTCTAAGCAGAAATATGACAGATCCACACAAATGGAAGTTACATCCTCAGGTGTTTACAGAGATAATCCAAGCATGGGGGAGGCCAGACATAGATCTTTTTGCCTCCTACAGGAACCATCAATTGAAAAAGTTTTGTTCAAGGACCTTTCATCCAAAGGCCTGGAAAGTGGACGCCCTTTCATTCAGTTGGACAGCATGGACAGTTTATGCATTCCCACCTCTGCCTCTTCTGCCCAAGGTGCTTTTGAAAGCAAGAACAGACAAACTGAGGATGATACTGATTGCTCCAGATTGGCCAAGGCAACACTGGTATCCACTCCTGAGGAGCCTAACACATACTCCTCCCTGGTCCCTGCCTCTAATGCCTCTTCTGCTGACTCAGAACAGCTACAAAACTCTTCACAGTCAGCTGAAAACACTCAACCTCGCTGCATGGAAAATTCCTTAACACCACAACAGACCCTACTCTCCAAGGAGGTGCAGGATGTCATTTTGGAGGCCAGAAGACCATCTACTAGAAAGGCTTACTCCGCAAAATGGAAGCGGTTTTGCTGTTGGAATGAGAAGAGAGGCCAGGACCCTAGAAAATTGAACTTGCCTCAGGTGTTACAGTACCTAGCTGAACTGCTGAACAGTGGACTTTCATTTTCTTCCATAAAAATACATGCCTCAGCCATTTCTGTGAATTCAACACGGATCCTCCTTTATTTTCTCACCCACTCTTACGACAGTTCCTCAGAGGGGCTAAGAATATAAGACCTCCAAGGAAGCAACCAATACCAGCCTGGGACCTTAATTACATACTAGAAAAATTAACATTGCCTCCTTTTGAACCTGCTGCCTCAACAGATTTGCAATATTTGTCCTGGAAAACAGCTTTCCTTCTGGCCATCACTTCAGCTCGTAGGGTTTCTGAACTACAGGCCCTCATGGCGGTGCAGCCCTTCCTCATCTTCCATCAGGACAGGGTTTCCCTTCATACCAACCCATCTTTTATGCCAAAAGTGGTATCCAGGGTAGCCTTAAATCAAGCCATACACCTTACCTACCTTTTATCCTAACCCTCAAAACAAAGGGGAAAGGCTGTTACACTCTTTAGACATCCATAGGCAGCTACGTTATTATTTGGACAGAACAAAGTCCTTCAGGAAATCAGAACAACTTTTTGTCCTATGCAGGGCTCAAGGGAAACCAGTTACAAAACAGACCATTTCCAAGTGGATTGGCCACTGCATACGGTTTTGTTATTCCTATCATGGGAAATCTGTCCCTACTGGTATCAGATCTCACTCCACTAGGGCCACAGCCACCTCTACAGCCTTCCTCAGAGGTGTTCCTACTAAGGATATTTTGGAGGCAGCCACTTGGAGTTCTGTACATACCTTCACAAAACACTACCACCTGCCCTTATATTCCAGAACAAGAGCAGGCTTTGCCACTGCTGTTTTACAGGGCATTCTGGCTCAACCCAGTTCCTCATAGTACCTACCACCCTATGCATAGCTTTGGGACTCTACCCATCTGTGATTACTGCAGCTGTATGCACGATGAACATAGTATAGTTTTGTACCTACCATAAATGTAGATGTTCGAGTGCTAATACAGCTGCAGTACAGGTTTCCCTCCCTCCTTCCCCACTTGGTAAAGGCATGGGGCCTAACAACCTCTTTATACCACCTGACTGGGTTATCCTGCTATGTTTTATTTGCTTGCTTACACTGATTTTGCATTAC
The DNA here is from genome assembly GCF_019279795.1 of Protopterus annectens. NCBI lineage: Eukaryota > Metazoa > Chordata > Ceratodontiformes > Protopteridae > Protopterus > Protopterus annectens. Next base: position 1,064,678,688 of record NC_056732.1, read on the forward strand.
ATTGCATTGCTTGCATATGTAGATAAGCTTTATTTATGTATTGCCTTCTTTTTGGGGGCACCTGACATCTGGGGCGAGAAAGACTGAAGAACATGGCGTCGGCTGTGTCTTATATACTCTGGCCTTACTGACGTCAGAAGAGTAAGCTGACGACAACCGGCGGACCAAGACTTTGGAATTCGGCTGACCGAGGGACCGCCTGACGGCTGAAAACCCATCTGTGATTACTGCAGCTGTATTAGCACTCGAACATCTACATTTATGGTAGGTACAAAACTATACTTTCTGGATGTTGTAGATGATGTTTTTATGGAATCCAGTCTTACCCCAAATACATTACCCCCGGCCCCTAGGAAACCTGACCGGTACTACAGAGTACCTGATTCCCAGAAGTTTCTTTTCAAGAACCCTACTGCTGATCCAGAGACCATTTCCCAGGGACCTAAAGGTACTAAGGCTACTACAGACAAAAATCCTACCCCTTCAGACAGGGATTCCAGAGCTTTAGACAGATGGGGTAAGAAGGTGTATACCTCTGCAACTCTTGCTATTAGGGCATTGAATTGCCAGTTTCACATGTTGAAGTACCAGTTACATGATATGGAACTAATTAAACAAAAAATGGTATTATTTCCAGATTGGGCAAAAAATAAAGACTTGATAGAGCTGATGCATTCTGCAAACCAAGTTAGTAAGCATACTTTGCAGTGTGGCTTTGATGCCCTAGAAGCATCTTGCAGGGCTGCAGTCACTGGTTCTGTACTGAGAAGGCATGCTTGGCTGAAGGTGCAAACCTTGCCAGATCATGTCAAATCCAAATTACTAGACGCTCCTGTAAATAAGGACAGTTTGTTTGGCATAATAGCAGAAGAGGTTCTTAAAGAGATGGAGGAAAAAGCTAAATCTACGCAAACTGGTAAAGAATTCTTACAAGTGCAACCACCTAGATTCAGTAAGCATTGGCCTTCTAAAAACTGGTCCTTTCCAGCCCCTTCTATACCTTCCCAGACAAGGGGAAACAGGCCACCCAGGTTACAGTCTGAGGGTATGCAGAGATCTAACAATGGAGTGCCCCCACCCCAAAAACAGGGAGTGGTAAGCCATCCCCCTATGGTGAAAGTTCACAATGACTTCTCAGTTCTCCTTCCCAGCCCTGCCCAACTGCTTGTGCCCCTAGGAGGAAGTCTTGCCCTTCATGCAAAAAGCTGGATGTCCATTACTCAAGACCGATGGGTCCCTCAGCATTGTATCCCAGGAGTACAAATTTTACTTCCATTCACTGCCAACCCCAAGTGGGTTTCCAGATCTTCCTCCAAACCAGTGGGCAGAGGCTCAAAAGCAAGTACTTCTCCTGCTCAATATCAGAGCTATTCATCCTGTTCCAGTAGAACAAAGGGGTCAGGGTTTCTACTCTGGACTTTTCCTCGTGCCCAGAAAAGAGGGCTCTTGGTGCCCAATCCTGGATCTTTCAATTCTCAACACCTTTCTGGTGGTCCCAAAATTCAAGATGCTTACCCTGCAACAGCTTCTCCTTATGCTAGCCAAGGATGCCTGGTTAGTCACTCTAGACTTAAAAGAAGCTTATCTGCACATCCCCATAAGGGAGTCATGCAGGAAATGTCTACATTTCTGTGCACTTCCCTTTGGCTTATCTACTGCACCCAGAGTATTCACAAGGTGCCTGGCTCCCAGCCATTGCATACTGCAGGCAGAGAAATATCCAAATTTTCCCATACTTGGATGACTGCCTGATATAGGTGGACAGTGAGGAATTGCTACTTCAGCACCTGGCATTTGTAAAAGTCTTCTCACTTCATTGGGGTACACCATCAACGAAAAGAAATCACAACTGGTACCCAGTCAAAAGATTGTATTCATGGGAGCAAGCTTAGACACAACTTCCCAAATGGCATTTCTCACTTCAGAAAAACAGATCTATCTGACAAACTACTTCGAACAAATGGCCACCAGAACCCAGCTGTCTGCAAGGGAAATACTGCAAGCCCTAGGGCTCATGGTACCTAAAAAGTCTTTGGTGCCAACATTCTCAGGACTTGAAAACAGTCACTCCTATCATACCTTGTCTAAGGGCAGAATTCCTTTGGTGGACAGAAGCATGCAACCACAACAAGGGACTGCATTTCACTCTACCCCTCGCTGCCCAAACCCTGACAACAGATACATCAGACTAT
>NC_056732.1:1064685712-1064785182 GCF_019279795.1 Protopterus annectens
TAGATTTGCAGTCGTGGGACTTGCACACGTCTGCTAACCTCACAAAACCCAAGCATAGTGAAAGTTTTGAAACATGAGGAGAATAAATCTAAGATGACTTCCCTGCTTAGTTTAGCAGAAGCATGTCGGCGTCAAGCGGGAATGGAAATCAAACCAGAAGTAGATAAAAATCAGGCAGCAACTGAATGCGCCAAAAACAAAAGAAAGAATGTTATGTGAAGGATCAGTTAATAAGGCAAGAAATGTGGAAAATGCATAAATATAGATGTTCATGTTTCACTGTTGCAGTCATCACACTTGGGTTATCTGCCTGCAAATAGCCCTCAGTCAGCCCGAATAAAAGAGTCTTAGTATTTCTGCATCAGACTCTGTTGCTTCTTCCATGACGTCAGGTCTTCAGTGGTATAAAACAGGCAACCGATGCAATTACATCAGTCTTTCTTGCCAAGGAGGAGCCCGAAGCAGTTTGCAAGTGCTGGTCGGCCGCTACCCGAAATTTTAATTTTCGAGTTTATAATCTTGAAGTCTTCTAAAGCCAAGTACCCCATTGGGGATCCTTTTTTCTTGCTCTAACCAATGTCAGAAAAAGTTAACAATTGTCTTGCCTGTGGAAAGCAAATACCTCACAGAGATTTTCATTCTTACTGCGTCACCTGTTTAGGTCCAGACCACGACGACCCTCGCTGTCGGTTTTGTGCCTTGTCTAATGCCCGAACCATTCATCATCGGGCTATCTTTGTCACTAAATTCTTTTGCTTTCATTCTCCGTATTCCGAAATGGGTTCAATAAGCCATCTGACTACCGATCTTCTGAAAAAACATAAAGATAAAGACAGAGACAGACCACCGTTAAGCTTGTCGCCAGTCCGCCGGTACTCAGTGAGGCACCTTTGCAGCCCCTGATGCCCGCTTCTATGGATTCACAGGCCTCTGCTGAGACCCATTTGGAGTCCGGCATGCCATGAGATGCTTCTTTGACTATGGAACGTGTGGATGTCTCTACCTTGGATGGCTCCGGAGGTGCTGTGTAGGCACCGGCCTCAGAGGGTGTATTCCATCCTACCGATGTTCGATTCAAACGTACGACTTCTTTTTTAGCCAAAACTACCGAGTTTCTTAGGCCTGGAGTACGCACCATGCCTAGAAAACCAATGTCCAAAGCCCATGCACAAGCTCCCATGCCACAAAAACAAATGCTTAAAAAGGCTGAAGACCTTATTACCCTAATTAAGGGAAGGCAGCCTTCCACTGCTAAGAGACAAAGAATTGGGTTTCCTTCTGACTCTACAGACCAGGAGTCCGATGACTCTGAGCCTTCTGATTATCAAGGCATGCCCTTATCAGCCTGTGAGGATTCAGATGCAGAGGAATCCATTCCCTCTGCCTCCCCTCCAGAGGATTTTTCCTTTGGTGAAACCTTGCATACTTTGAGAGCATTTCCACTGGGAATGCCAATACTACCCTCAGTCCAAAAAAAGACTCAGAGAATTTTTAGAGTTGCCTCAGCACAGGCCTCTAGCTATAGGTTCATAGGGTCATAGGTAAGTACTAGGCTATCTGCCCATGGGCATTTATAAGCCTAGCCACAGAGTGATGGCTTTCGCCTCCCCATTAGATTAGTAACCTGGGCCTCTGTCAACAGGGCTCCTGAAGTGATTCCAGGGTAGAACTTACGATTACCCATCCACTCATCAAGATTTCTCTTGAAGAGGGTCAGAGAGGAGCTCTGTCGAATATGGATTGGGATTCTATTATAAAAATGACATTGTCAACATCTTGTCAGACAGGTTCATACATATTTACACCCCTCTCACTGACAAAAGGGCCCATTACCATACCTGAAGATTGTGAAAACCCAGAAATCATATATACAATGGTTAAACAGCTCTAGCCAAACCTAAAAACACAGCGTCTATGGGATGACATGGTTTCCTAGCTGTGTCATGTGTGAACTCCAAAACAAACAGACCCTGCACCTGAACAGTCTGTTGAGACTCACCCTCTGTACAGGATATGAAACTGTTGAATGGGTTACAGCAACATTTGGCACTCTCCACAAGTGTTGGTGCACAACAGACCATGGAAACTATTGTTTTATAAGCCTAATAAGCCTGATCTGCAAGGCCATGGAGTCCATCATTATGGAACTCATAAACAGAGCTATTGGGAGCCTACAAACACCCAGCTCTACCCATTTTGGTTTGATCAGGGGCAGATCATGGTTCTAAACCTGCTAGACAGTTTTCAAGGCAGTTACCCAGGACATACATCAATTAAATGAGCTATACATGTCCTACATAGACCTTGAAAAGCCCTTTTCCAACATCCCACACACATGTTGTATCCACAAAATCAACAACCTGTACATAAACACGTATGTCATCTGATGGATTGCCAACTGGGGCACAGATAGATCCCACAAGGTAAGAATTGTAGTCTCCCTGTTGGACTGTAAGCTGGTAACAACTGCTGTCCCCCATGGCTCAGTCCTGGGACCCCTCCTGTCTGGTGTATTCAGAAATACAGTCAAACACATGAGGGCTATGGTTAGCAAAGTTTGTGGATGACTGTTCTGGATGTTGTAGATGATGTTTTTATGGAATCAAGTTTTACCCCAAATACATTACCCCCGGCCCCTAGGAAACCTGACAGGTACTACAGAGTACCTGATTCCCACAAGTTTCTTTTCAAGAACCCTACTGCTGATCCAGAGACCATTTCCCAGGGACCTAAAGGTACTAAGGCTACTACAGACAAAAATCCTACCCCTTCAGACAGGGATTCCAGAGCTTTAGACAGATTGGGTAAGAAGGTGTATACCCCTGCAACTCTTGCTATTAGGGCATTGAATTACCAGTTTCACATGTTGAAGTACCAGTAACATGTTATGGAACTAATTAAACAAAAAATGGTATTATTTCCAGATTGGGCAGAAAATAAAGACTTGCTAGAGCTGATGCATTCTGCAAACCAAGTTAGTAAGCATACTTTGCAGTGTGACTTTGATGCCCTAGAAGCATCTTGCAGGGCTGCAGTCACTGGTTCTATACTGAGAAGGCATGCTTGGCTGAAGGTGCAAACCTTGCCAGATCATGTCAAATCCAAATTACTAGATGCTCCTTTAAATAAGGACCGTTTTTTTGGCACCAAAGCAGAAGCGGTTCTTAAAGAGATGGAGGAAAAAGCTTAATCTACGCAAACTGGTAAAGAATTCTTACAAGTGCAACCACCTAGATTCAGTAAGCATTGGCCTTCTAAAAACTGGTCCTTTCCAGCCCCTTCTACACCTTCCCAGACAAGGGGAAACAGGCCACCCAGGCTACAGATTGAGGGTATGCAGAGATCTAACAATGGAGTGCCCCCACCCCAAAAACAGGGAGTGGTAAGCCATTCACTGCCAACCCCAAGTGGGTTTCCAGATCTTCCTCCAAACCAGTGGGCAGAGGCTCAAAAGCAAGTACTTCCCCTGCTCAATATCAGAGCTATTCATCCTGTTCCAGTAGAACAAAGGGGTCAGGGTTTCTACTCCGGACTTTTCCTCGTGCCCAGAAAAGAGGGCTCTTGGTGCCCAATCCTGGATCTTTCAATTCTCAACACCTTTCTGGTGGTCCCAAAATTCAAGATGCTTACCCTGCAACAGCTTCTCCCTATGCTAGCCAAGGATGCCTGGTTAGTCACTCTAGACTTAAAAGAAGCTTATCTGCACATCCCCATAAGGGAGTCATGCAGGAAATGTCTACGTTTCAGGGCAGGCTGTATGCACTATCAGTTCTGTGCACTTCCCTTTGGCTTATCTACTGCACCCAGAGTATTCACAAAGTGCCTGGCTCCCAGCCATTGCATACTGCAGGCAGAGAAATATCCAAATGTTCCCATACTTGGATGACTGCCTGATATAGATGGACAGTCAGGAATTGCTACTTCAGCACCTGACATTTGTAAAAGTCTTCTCACTTCAATGGGGTACACCATCAACGAAAAGAAATCACAACTGGTACCCAGTCAAAAGATTGTATTCATGGGAGCAAGCTTAGACACAACTTCCCAAATGGCATTTCTCACTTCAGAAAAACAGATCTATCTGACAAACTACTTCAAACAAATGGCCACCAGAACCCAGCTGTCTGCAAGGGAAATACTGCAAGCCCTAGGGCTCATGGCCTCATGGTACTTAAAACGTCTTTGGTGCCAACATTCTCAGGACTTGAAAACAGTCACTCCTATCATACCTTGTCTAAGGACAGAATTCCTTTGGTGGACAGAAGCATGCAACCACAACAAGGGACTGCATTTCACTACCCCTCGCTGCCCAAACCCTGACAACAGATGCATTAGACTATGTATGGGGGGCTCACATGGCAAGCAAATGCATTCAGGGCCACTGGAGCCCAAGGCAGATTCTCCTGCACATCAATCAAAAAGAGATGCTAGCTGTACAGAATGATCTGACAGCTTTCAGTTACCTAATTCTTCCAGGACAACTGCTGATAAAAACAGACAACACCACAGTTATGTGGTACATAAGAAAGCAGGGGGGAATCCATTCTTACCAACTCTGCAGGTTAGCTATGGCCCTGTGGAACACAGCCTTGAGCAACCAAGTGTATCTATAAGCTCAATTCCTGCCAGGCAAACAAAATTCACTGGCAGACTTGAGCAGAAATCTCCTAGACCCACAATTGTGGAAATTGGAGCCCAGCACCTTCAACCTTCTGATCCAGAGGTGGGGGACACTGGAGGTGGATCTCTTTGCCTCCCCTGAGAACCACCAGTTAAGCAAATACTGCACCAGGAACCTTCACAGCAGGGCCTGGAAGGTGGATGCCCTATATTTTCAATGGGAAAACCTCTCAGTCTATGCCTTCCCCCTCTGCCCCTTCTCTCAAGAGTACTACTCAAGGACAGGACAGACCAAGGGCAAATTTTATTGCCCCAGACTGGCCACGCCAGCACTGGTACCCACCTGTGCACAACCTGACAATGGTGCCGCCCTGGTACCTACACCAGACTCCTACCCTGCTGTCTCAACAGGAGGGACAGATTTTGCATCCACAATTGCAAACCCTAAACCTTGCAGCCTGACTTATCCCCTGAATACTCCACCAGCGACCCTCAGGATACAGGTGCTGGATGTCATTCTGGAAGCCAGAAGGCCTAGTACTAGGAAATCCTTTGCTGAAAAGTAGAAAAGATATTGTTCTTGGAATCAGTCTAAAGGAAAGGACACAACAGTGCCCTCCTTACCTCTAATCCTGGATTACCTAGCAGAGCTACTCCACAGAGGTTTCTCCTTCTCCATTAAGATTCATGCCTCTGCCATCTCAGCTCATTATAATACTGAGCCACCTCTATTTTCTCACCCTCTCATCAAACAGTTCCTGAGAGGGGCTAACAACTTAGGAGAGCACCCATCCATGCCTGGGACCTTAACTTTGTACTGGAAAAGCTCACTCTTCCCCCTTTTGAACCTGCTGCCTCAGCAGAGTTAAAATTCCTCTCTTGAAAAGCCTTGCTTTTAGCCATAACTTCAGCTAGAAGAGTGTCTGAGTTATAGGCACTCATGGCTGTGGAACCCTTCATTATTTTCCATGCTGACAGGGTTTCCCTCAGGACTAACCCGTCCTTTAGGCCTAAGGTGATGTCCAGTGTGGCTCTAAACCAGTCCATCCATTTACCAACCTTCTTCCCTAACCCTCAGAATAAAAAGATCCTGGACTCCTTGGACATGCACAGACAGCTCAGCTTCTACCTTGATAGGACTAAGCCTTTCAGAAAAACTGACCAAGTGCTAGTCAGCTTTGCTACAGGGAAGAGGGTAAGGCCATTTCAAAACAAACCATTTCCAAATTGATCGCACACTGCATCCATTTCTGCTACAAGTACCATGGAAAACCTACCACACAGGGGGTCAAAACACATTTTACTAGGGCTACTTGTACCTCTACAGCATTTCTCAGAGGAGTCCCTACCCAGGGACATTCTGAAAGCTGCAACCTGGAGTTCTTTACACACATTCACCAAGCATTACCACTTACCTATCTTTTCCAAATCCAGGGCTGGATTTGCTACAGCAGTCTTGCAAAGCCTACTAGCCAGCCCTAACACTTCTTGACTGCCTCCACCCAACCTCAGGTTTGGGAATCAACCCAAGTGTGATGACTGCAGCAGTGAAACACGGAGAACATAGTACAGTTGTGTACACTTACATGTAGATGTCTGAGTGTATTCACTGTTGCAGTCCTGGTTTCCCTCCCTCCAGCCCTCTGACTTTCTCTATATTTCTACCTCTCCTCTCTAAGGCCATTCCTAATAGCATTTGGTATTTACTTTTTACTGCTGGTGTTCTCCACTATATACTAGCTCCCTATTTGGGGGCTCTTGACATTTGGGGCAAAAAAAACTGATGTAATGGCGTTGGCTGCCTGTTTTATACCCCTGATGACCTGACGTCATGGAAGAAGTGACAACATCTGACGCAGAAATACTAAGACTCTGGTATTCAAGCTGACTGAGGGCTACCTGCAGGCAGATAACCCAAGTGTGATGACTGCAACAGTGAATACACTCAAACATCTACATTTATGGTAAGTGTACACAACTGTACTTTGCAAGTATAGAAAACTCCTGGAAGAACCTCATGTTGATCAGGGTCAAACACAGGAATGGTTAAGGACAGGCAAATTCAAACCAAAGATGATGAAAGGTTAATATTGGCAGTCCAAGATAGTGGGCTTACGTACATGTTGGTTTACAAAGCCCATTGAATATGTTGGAGAAAGACAAATGTATGATTTGTAAGATAGAATTGGAAACGGTCACACACCTCGTTGCTGTTTGTGACGTAATAATGGCAGAAGGACTGTATACTGAAATGCATAATAATGTGGCAAGACTTGCACTGGGGATTGTGCAAACATTATTGTATGGAAGCAGCTGGAAGACACTGGAAACATGAGCCACAAAGCATCATAGAAAATGAAGTCACCATCACATGAGATCACCCATTTCCAACAGTTCAAAAGAAAGATGCGAGAAAACCATAGTGGTCCATGTAAAGAAGACAAAAGTAGCATTGATCATTGAAATCGTTACACCCAATGACTACAGTGTCTTATGTAAAGAGAGAGAAAGCCATACAATATCAGGATTTGCAGGCAGAAATGAGAGCAATGTGGAAGAAAGATACCCAGACAGTTCCAGTAGTAGTAGGAGCAACAGGTCTCATGAAAAAGAATCTACAGTCATATTTAGATATGTTACCAATATGTTTAACTCAAAAAAACAAGTAATCTCTGTGGTATCCCCGAAGTCTCAAAACAACCCACTAAAGTGTAGTGGGTCTAAAAACAAAACAGTGTAAGAACCTTCTGTGTGTGGAAGATTTTCAGTCCATATTATTTCTAGTTAATCACTGTATATTAATCAGATCAGACAATAGTAGTAGAAGTAGTGAACGTAAACTCGTTAAGTCAAAAAGTAATAATAGAAAATATATAATTCTACAGCATTACTAAGTATTCGAAAGTAATCCAAGCAAGGCAGGCAGTCTGTTTCCAGTCAAAAATCCTTTATTAAGTACACAGACAAGCGATCCAAGTAAAACAAAAAGAGTAATAATTTCCTCACAAGCTTTCTAAATATATATATACTTTTTATCAGGCATGGGAGTGGTTTATTGTGCTGTAAAACAAAGTGTTATTGGTACACATGTTAAATTCACATCCCTTCCCCCATCAGTGTGACATTTGAGCTGGTCCTGCCCTACCTAGTAGCTGTCATAATAATATATAGCCCTAATGTACTTTAATGGTGCATCTTATTTAACCAAATTATTAAGTAGATTATTAAGTCTGTGATTTTATACAAGGCAATATACTACATGGCTGGAAATATATCAACCTTAGTCCATTTTGCGATAAAAAATTATATATAAATATATACATATACATTTTGCGTGTAAAAATCAGTTTCTATTTTCATAACCTATTGTTAACAAAGATCGCTTTCTAGACTTCAGGTCTGTGTACAAGAACCCTGAAAACCTATATAATTGTATAATTAGTTAGTATTGTTATTACCATCATTTTGAATAAAGTGGAAAAAAAGAGAACCAGAAAAAAATAAAAATAAAAAAATATATGTATGATGATGGAAACAAAATATACACTTAAATTTCAAATGATTTAAAATGGTATTTAAAACCAATTTGTAGAAAAAAAAAATAAAATAAAATACAATTAGTCATGTAAACAATGTGTCAATTTTCTAAGTTCCAGTGCACTTTTAATTGAACAGTAGTAGTTTAGTCCAGGCTTTCTAAAAGAGTTCAGCTTTAATTGCCACATGAGTTCATGTTTCTCCAGAATATTCGAGATGTCTCCTTCAAGATCACCCATGTCTATGCGATCCAGGATCTGGAACTTAAAACCTGTGTGTCTTTTATGAAGAGAAAGGTGTTTGGCTAGTGCATTATTTTTACATCCAGAGCGGATTTCTGACAGATGACATGAAATCCTTCGCTTGAGTTTATTTACAGTCTTGCCCACATAGAATGCATCACATTCATTGCACTGTGCCTTGTAAATTACTTTTATAGTGTTACAGTCACCCCTCCCCCCCCCGCACTGGTTTTAATGATTTTGTTTAAATAAGGGCAATAATAACTATCACCTTGCTGTATAAATATACAAAATGTACAATTAGTTTCACATCTTTTAGTGCTTTTCTCACATGGTCTAGGTTTAAATTCAACAAAACTTCTAATATTCTTGGCCTTCCTATAAACAAATGATGGGGCTTCACCTAAGATGTTAATCAGAAAAGGGTTTCCTGTGACAATGTCCCAGTTTTCTTCAATAATATTTTTGATACTGTGATAATCCAAAGTGTATGTCAGGATGCAGCTATTTTTGCATTTGTTATTCTCTGTGGGATTACTTAACATTTATCTACTGGGGAGGTTGAGTGAAGGTGCTTCAGTCCTTTTCAGTTCTATAATGGGTTCCAGGATGTTTTTTAACATCTGACTTTCATAACCTCTCACTAGAAAATCATTCTCTAAGTTGTTCAGGTTTCTCAAAAATGGTTCCATCTCTGTGGTAATTCGAGTTAATCTATAGCCTTGGGATTTCACTACATTATACTTGGTTTTTGTAAGATGTAGACTTTTACTGTGGAGTAATAAATTAACCCTCGTTAGTTTTCTGAATAGATCAGTGGTGATTCTGTTATTGTTGGTGTCCTTGGAAATCTGCATATCTAAGAAAGTGGTTGAAGTACAGCTATGGGAAGAGGTAAAACGTCAGGAAGGGGGTTGTTTGATTGAGGTAAGTGATAAAATCTCCAAGCTGCAAGGTGTCACCTTCCCACACAATAAAGACATTGTCAATAAAACGTAAATACAGGCTATACTACTCAGAGACAGCTCCACTACTTTCCAGATTTAAGTATTTTTTCTGTTTTTACTTGGAATACCTTCTCTTGCTTATTTTAAACAAGCTTATACTGTTTTTTTTAACTGTTTGCTGCATTTTATAGTATCTGCACTTAAAAGTTTACCTGGTCGAAAATTAATCGAAAATCTGTTGTTTGTTTGTTTAATTTAACTATTGAGGCTGCCCACTAAAGTGTGCTAGCCTGTGTAACTGATTTATTGCTGCCTTCTGTATTTCTGGGTGTTTTCTATCTAAAACAAAAAAACAAAAATAATCCTTGTTTTAGTTTAGACCAGTTTACAGGCTTTGCTGTATTCTGGGCTGTGGTGTAGCTCCTGTGTTGTCCATTACTTTACTTGGATAAGAAGGAAGTTTCTTTGCTCACCAGTGGGAGTGGGGAGCCTTGAGCAGCCTATCTGTCCCTGAAGGAGTGACCTCAGCACAAGAGCTGTAGTAATTGGTTGTTTTGGACCATTTCTAGCTCTTTTGAAGTTCCCTGTTTAAAAATCCGCATTTGTGCGGCTTTTTGCTGCGAGTATGCACATGCTGTTAAACAGGGTTAAACTTTTCCTGGCTGCTCTTCAAATTTTCCAAGCTCTACTCTTAGAATAACCAGTTTACTCGTTATATTATAAGCATAGCACTTGTTCTCAAAGCTTCTCTTCTAAGCAAGTACTCTCAAACTCAAGTAGCACTACATCCACCTTCCACCCCAACCACTTCCCTTAAAGGCACAGCACTCTCTTATAATATTCTAGCATGTCGAGTGGTAGATTGCTAGCATCTTCTACTGCTCAGCTGGTTAATCTGGGAATCTTGAGACAATGCTATAATTGTCTCATGTACACAGACAACCCTCTCCTCTTCCCAACAAACACAAATACATGTGAGAGATGCAACTATATAGCCAAACTGGAGGCTGAACTCTCTCAACTCAGGACTGGCAAGACCAGACAGGAGGAGAAGGTAACCACACACACAACAAACCCAGTCACACATAGACCTACCCCAACTGCAAATCAAGCACATAATAACACAAAACATACGCTCTATTAAAAACTTGCCAAAACAACAGAGGCTCCCAAAGCAGACACCCAAAAATCCACCACCTCAAAACATAACACATGCAACACATACTTCAATAAATCGGTGTGTCAATAAATCACAGCCCTTAAGGCCAAACACTATGCCTGATACACTAGTGATAGGTGACTCTATAGTCAGACACACTGACGCCCCACCTTCCAGGGTGAGCAAGGAGAGGGTAACGGTGGCTGCCTATCGGGGGCTAGTATCCTCATAATATAACCACACTCAGGTCACTCAAAAGCATGTATTGTCCATGCCGGCTGAATGACCTGAGATGGACTACATGAAAAGAGACATAGAGGAGCTCTCTGATTATGTAGCCCAGGCTGGTATGACCCTGACCCTGAGCAGCATCCTGCCCTCACCAAGAATGATGCCACAATACAAAGACAAGATGATCAGCTTTAATAATTGGCTCAATTACTGGTGTCATTCTAGGGGATCCAATGTCTGTCTGCTTGGGATGACATGCTGGACAAGCCACGCTGCTCAAGGGATGGCTTGCACCTGTCACCACTGGGCTTCCAGATATTCCCCATAGTGCCTTTTAGGCAAGGCTCAAAAGACGAACCCACCTCCTTAGAAAACAAAATGGAAAAAATTAAGGGTAATGCTGCTCAACGCCAGAAGTCTAAATCTCAAGATGCAGGCTCAGCACTCCTTAGTATGGAGAACATCGATGTCTGCACTGTAACCGAGACCTGGATCAAGGCTCCTGAGAGCACCCCAGCGCTACCAGGCTTTACCTTGCATCATGGCAGAACCACAAACCATATTCATCAAGGATACACACACCTCTAGGTTAATGGCAACTCATGAAGCATCGGAGACCATCCAGGTGCAGCTAACCATAGGCAAAACTGCTATACAACTGGTTGCATGTTACAGACCACCCTCCCAATCTCAAGAACCCCACTCAGCCTTCCTGAAGACATTGGAAGATATGAATGTCTCACCAAATACCATCATATTGGGAGACTTCAACTACCCTAACATAGACTGGGTGCACTATTCTAGCCCTAACACCCTAGCCCAAAGGTTCCTGGAATTCATAAACTCAAATGCAATGGAGCAGCTAGTCACATCTCCCACAAGGGGGGATAATATACTAGACCTGATCATCACAAACATGGGGACAAAATGCTCCACACTGGAAGTATTGTCCTCACTGTTGAGATCTGACCACAAACTAATCACCCTGGATATACATTTACCACCTCCACCCCCAGCACAAAAGACTACAGTGAGAAACTTCTCTTACACTTCTCAAGACTGAGATGGTATCATTTCATCCCACAATGCTGAATCCTACACAAATGCTTTCGACATCTCCAAGAATGCATGGATCATCACAAATAAAACCAAGACCCTCTCTACCAAAGGAAAGCATCCTGTCTGGTGGACCCCAGCCATAAACAAATTGTATAACAAAAGAAGGAAGCTACTGCAAGACAGAGCAAAATCCCATAAAGGAAAGGCATCTCTGATCAGCACTAGTAGAAAGCTATGTTCTCTCATAAAAATATCCAAGGCCAACTTTGAGAGAAAAATCACCAAGGACACTAAAGATAACCACAAGGCATTCTTCAGTTATGTTAGAAACCTGGGCGAACGATATGCTCAGAGTTAGTACGAACCCACAGATATTGCCAACATTCTGGCAGACAGGTTCAGTGCAAATTTCCCTCCCTCATCTCCAAATACTCATCCCAGCTGAATGTAACCTCCTGTCATCTCTGATGTCCAGGTGAGAACCACCCTCAACAAAGCAAAACACAGCATCTATGGGACCTGAAGAGGAGCTAAACCTGCATATAAAAATGTTATTTAACCTTAGCCTAACTACAGGATATGTACCTGAACACTGGCGTACAGCAACAGTGGTCCCACTCCACAAGGGAGGTCCACTACAGACCCTGGGAACTACCGCTCCATAAACTTGACCAGCCTGGTTTGCAAAGCTATGGAAAGAATTATTATGTAACTCATAAACAATGACATTGGGGACCTACAGACACTTGATCCCACCCAGTTTTTGAACGGTTGACAAACAGTCACTAGAGCCATTGATGAGGGCAAGGCAGTCCATACAGCCTACCTGGACTTGGCTAAAGCCTTCAACACAATACCCCACTCAGGGATCATAGATAAGCTAAACAACTTAAATGTAAATCCATATGTCACAAGATGGGTTGCAAACTGGCTAAAGAACAGAACCAATAAAGTCAAGATTGCGGGAGCCATGTCAGACTCAAAGCCAGTCACAAGTGGTGTCCTTACTTCTCAGATGTGAAAGCAAACATGGGAGGGTTTTGACTGCAAACTAGTCGCAAAATACACCAGCTGACACATACATCCTACAGAAAGGCCCTCAACAACGGACAACTGGTGCCGGAATCACGGCCTTAAACTGAATGCCAAGAAATGTATAGTCATCCTTTGGGAAAACAAAATACCCACAAATTATCACATAGACAGTAACCCACTGAGTACCGAAAAATCCAGAGACCTGGGGACCCAAGTTGATAGTGACCTCTCATTTGACACCCACCGCCACGCTCATTGCCACAAAGTGGTTAGAAAGACTTTCTACCTTGCCCACCTTATCATGAAGGTTCACATCCAGATCATTTATCAGGCCCATGATTGAGTACAATGCCCCATTTGGTATGTACTCACCCGCACTTATGTACCTCACCCGGCACAACAGCTGGAGAGACCCCAGAAGTACCTCACCAAGAGGATCAAGGGTCTCCAACATATGTCATATGCTGCCAGGCTAAAGAAACTCCAGCTCTATTCAGTAGCATACCGCCTGCTCAGAGGTGATCTGTGCCTGACGTACAGGCCATGTCCAACCAGGAATTGATGGACATGCTCCACCTCAAAAATCAAAATCCATAAGAACCACGAGAGCCAAAGATTTAAACCTCAGTACAAACATGAATAGAACATGCTGGAGGGACAGATTCATAACTCAGAGGCTTCCATACTCTGGAACAAAATCCCAGTCCATGTTAGGCAGAGCACTGATTCTCTTTAAGAGAAATCTTGGACGAGTGGATGGGAGATCGCCTGTGTCGCTACTTAACAGAGGCACAGTAAACTAATTTTAATAAGTAAGGGGGTCTTCAATGTGTCACTATTAGACAAAGGCACAGTATTCTAAATTTATTCTATGCACCTTAGTACCACTACATGGGGTGGTGAAAGCCACATCTCTAGGGCTAGGCTTGCAAATGGCCCAGGGCAGATAGCCTAGTACTAAACTATGAAACTATGATATGCTGCATGTAGTCTGTGTTTAACACAAAGTCCTCCTCCCATTTGCCCAGGGCTATGTTAGCTATGCTGGGAGCCATGGCAGCCCCCATTGCTATACCAGTTTTTTGTTTGTAGTGTTTGCCATTGAAAGTAAAGAAATTGAAGTCCAGTACAAGATTGAGCTTGCTTAACTTTTGCAGTTGTGCCTGTGTACCCTGATTATGTTTCTTAAAAGACTCCATAGCTGCTGTTATACAGTAATTGTGAGGGAGCACTGTGTACAAGGATTCCACATCAATAGTTACCAAAATACTGTCATCTTCCACTGTAATGTTTTTTATTTTCTTCAAAAAATCAATTGAATCTCTTATGTATGACATTCTTTTCTGCTAGAGGTTTCAGCAAGTAATCAAGGTAAATGGCTGTGGCTTCAGTAAGGGAACCTCCACTTGCTACCACCGGTCTATAAGGTGGCTCTTCTCTGTTCTTGTGTGGCTTTGGTATTCCAAAAAAGTAAGGTAAACGTGGGCATGGGCTCCATAAATAATTATAAAGATTTTCAGTGATAAGTTTTTCTTCCCATAATGTGGTGAGATTAGTGTTCCATAAATCATACGCTCTTTTTATGTCATCCATGGCAAATAACTCATAAAATCTGTTATCCTCCAGCATGTTCTCTATCTTTTGGTTGTAGCTAGTGGTATCAGTCACAAGTATACCTCCTCCTTTGTCTGCCTTCATTACACGCCTGGATTTATCATTGCCTAGCTCAAGCAATGCTTTTCTTTCTCCATGTGTTAAGTTATAAAGTTTTTTCTTTGGAGGTTTTTTAAGCAGTTTCCTGATATCCATCTCACATTTCACTTCGAAAGCAGCTAGTGTTTGATGTAGTGGTGGACAATAGCTGGTAGGCCTTTTTATAGTTTCATCAATAGGCTTATTTTCAGTGTCATTACTTTTGCCATGAAACTGTACCCTTAAGTTGAGCTTCCTCACAAACATTTTAAGGTCTATCAGTACTTGAGCAACCTCACTCCTGCAGATTGATACAAAAGTAAGTCCTTTGGACAACACACTTTTTTCCTCTTCAGTCAGTGCTTTAACAGAGTGGTTCCAGATTTATTGTGGTACCTGTTGTTGTTGTTATTGTAGCTGTTATTGTGGCTGTTTCCTCTGTCTGAGCCTGGGACCTGGGTTGTAGTCGGGATTGCCCAGGTATTGTATTTCCCTCACTCCTGTCTACTGTTTGGTTCTCCTGTCTCCCTGGGAGTTTGTGGATAGAGTATGAGACCTCTGGAATTCCTCCTCTGCTTTCTGGAATCTCGGTGGGATGTAGTAGTATTCCTCGCTGTGGTATGGGGGACCTGGTAAGAGAGACAAGCTCTGGGGCTCTGGTGGTGGTCGTCAGCCATGTAGTATATTGCCTTGTATAAAATCACAGACTTAATAATCTACTTAATAATTTGGTTAAATAAGATGTACCATTAAAGTACATTAGGGCTATATATTATTATGACAGCTACTAGGTAGGGCAGGACCAGCTCGAATGTCACACTGATGGAGGAAGGGATGTTAATTTAACATGTGTACCAATAACACTTTGTTTT
Organism: Protopterus annectens; assembly: GCF_019279795.1. Lineage (NCBI taxonomy): Eukaryota > Metazoa > Chordata > Ceratodontiformes > Protopteridae > Protopterus > Protopterus annectens. Next base: position 1,064,701,107 of record NC_056732.1, read on the forward strand.
ACAGCACAATAAACCACTCCCATGCCTGATAAAAAGTATATATATATTTAGAAAGCTTGTGAGGAAATTATTACTCTATTTTTGTTTTACTTGGATCACTTGTGTGTGTACTTAATAAAGGATTTTTGACTGGAAACAGACTGCCTGCCTTGCTTGGATTACTTTCGAATACTTATCAATGCTGTAGAATTATATATTTTCTATTATTACTTTTTGACTTGACGAGTTTACGTTCGCTACTATTGTCTGATCTAATTAATATACAGTGATTAACTAGAAATATATGGACTGAAAATCTTTCACACAGGGAAGTTTCTTGCACTGTTTTCAGTATGTGTAACTCCACAAAAATTGCAGGAGGAGTCATTAATGGGCACATTGCGGGTGCTGTGAAGAGCATTTCTGGCTGACATCAAAGATTGAAACAATACTAATTTCATGAACTTGAATCATACTTTTGATTTAGGAATGGGGTCCATTCCCATCATTGTATTAAAAACCAAAAAGACTTGGAGAAATTTAAAAAAAAAATGGAGATTCCTGTGGATGTTCTTCGTGATTCACTGTTGCAGTCATCACATTTGGGTTATCTGCTTGCAGTAGCCCTCAGTCGGCCTGATTATCAAAGTCTTAGATCCTGCATTGGTTGCTGTCTCATCTTCCATGATGTCAGGTCATCAGGGGTATAAAGCATGCAGCCGATGCCATTACATCAGTCTTTCTTGCCGTGTGGTGCCTGAAGCAGAAGCAGTTCGCAGGTGCCGGTCGGCCGACTCCTGATTTTCGTTTTCGAGTTTCAAAACTGAAGTCTTCAACTAAAGCCAAGTACCCCAATGGGGAAACATTTTCTTGCTCTAAACCGATGTCAGTAAAAGTTAATAATTGTATTTCTTGTGGAAAGCATTCATACTGTGTTCCTTGCCTAGGCCCTGACCACGACGTACCTCACTGTCAGTTTTGTGCCTTTGTTAAACAACAAATTATTCTTCGTCTGTATATTTTTGCTTCTAAATATTTTGGTGTTCGGTTCAATTACCCAGATATGGCTTTGGTAAGCCACCCGACTACTGACATTCCGAAAAAACACAAAGATAAAGACAGAGACAGGCCGCCTAGGTCCAAAAGCTGCCAACGACGCTTCTCCTAAGCTAGTCACCAGTTCACCGGTACTCAATGAGGTGCTTTCCCAGCCCCTGATACCCGCTACCCACTACTTCAGATTTGCAGGCCTCTACTGGACCCATTCGGAGTCCGGTATGCCACGAGATGCTTCAACTGTGGAACCTGCGGATGTCTCTGCCTTGGATGGGTCCAGAGCCACTGTGCAGGCTCCGGCTTCTGAGGGTGTATTCAGGCCTACTGACTTGCATATCAAACCAATGCCATCTTTTTCTTCAAGGTCTAAAACTCGATCCATGCATAGAAAACTGACGCTCAGACCGCATGGTCAGGCCTGTATGCCTAAAAAACAAATTATAAGAATAGCTGAAGACCTTATTACTTTAATCAGGGGAAGCCAACCTTTCCCCTCTAAGAGACCTAGAACTGAAGTTGCTTATGATTCTTCTGATCAGGGTTCTGATATTTCTGTTTCCTCTGATGATCAGGATTTACCCTTATCTACCTATGAGGATTCTGATGTAGAGGACTCTATTCCGTCTGCTTCCGCTCCAGAGGATCTCTGTTTTGGTGAAACCTTGCATACTCTTAGGGAGCATTTTCACTGGGAAAGCTTACTCTGATTCTAAAAAGAGGCTTGGGGATTTCTTACTCCTGCCTCAGCACAGGCCTTTAGCTATCCCCCCTGTACTGGACATTGTTGATGATGTCTTTTCGGAATCTAGCTTGGCCCCAGACTCTCTCCCTCCTACTCCCAGAAAACCAGATAGATATTACAGGGTTCCTGACTCTCACAAGTTCCTCTTTAAGAAATCCTACTGCGGATCCTGAGACCATTTCACTGGGACCCAAGGACATTAAGGCTACTACTGCCAAAAATCCTACCCCCTCTGATAGAGATTCCAGGGCTCTGGATAGATGGGGTAAGAAGGTATACACTTGCAACCTTGGTTATTAGGGCCTTAAACTGACAGTTTCATATGTTAAAGTATCAGAAGCATATTATTGGATTGCTTAAACAGAAAATTATGTTGATTCCTGACTGTGCTGAAAGTAAGGATTTACAGGATTTAATGCAGCCTGCTGAAAACGTTGGAAAGCATACTTTGCAATGTGGTTTTGATTCACTAGAGGCATCTTGCAAGGCTGCTGTCACTGGGTCTGTACTTAGAAGGCATGACTGGCTTAAAGAGCTATCCTTGCCAGATCATGTTAAAGCTAAATTGCTGGATGCTCCCTTAAACCAGGACCGCCTGTTTGGCAACAAAGCAGAAGTAGTACTCAAAAAGATGGTGGAAAAAGCTAAATCTATGCAAACTGTTAAAGATTTCCTGCAAGTACAGCCTCCAAGATTTAGTAGGCATTGGCCCTCTAAGAATTGGTCCTTTCCTGCCTCTTCCTGGCCTTCTCAGTCCAAACCCAGAACCAGCAGAACACCCAGGCTTCAATCTCAAGGTACGCACAGGACCCAAGTAGTGGGGGGCTCCCACTTCCAAAGCAGGGAGTAGTAAGACTCCCCCCTATGGTAAACTATCTCAATGACTTAATTTTAAAACTTCCAAGTCTGTCTCAACTGACTGCTCCCTTAGGGGGTAAGATTGCTCTGCAAGCAAAAAACTGTGAACTCATTACCCAGGACAAATGGGTTTTAAATATAGTTTCACAAGGATACATATTCCACTTCCACACTTTACCAACCCCAAACGGTTGGCCAGATCTACCCCCAAATCAGTGGGCAGAAGCTCAAAAACAAGTTCCCTCTCTCTTGCGTATAAGGGCTATTCAAACTATCTCAGAAGAGAAAAAGGGTCAAGGTTTCTACTCAAGACTTTTCCTGGTGCCCAGAAAAGACCACTCCTGGCATCCTATCCTGGATCTCTCTATCCTAAGCACTTTTTTGGTGATCCCAAAATTCAAGATGCTAACTCTTCACCAGCTGCTTCCTATGCTAGGCAAGGATGCCTGGTTGGCAACACTGGATTTAAAGGAAGCCTACCTGCAGTCAGTCAGGGAATCTTGCAGAAAATGCATATGCTTCAAAGCAGGCTACATGCACTATCAGTTCTCTGCACTGCCCTTTGGCTTATCTACTCCTACAAAGTGCCTAGCTCAAGTCACAGCATTTTACAGGCAAAGAAATATTCAAATATACCCTTACCTGGACGATTGTCTAATGCAGGCAGAAAGCCAGGACATACTTTTGAATCTTCTGGCATTTGTACAAAATGTGATAATTTCTCTGGGGTACACCATAAACGAAAAGAAATCACATCTTGTACCCTGCCAAAAAATTGTATTCCTGGGAGCAAGCTTGAACACAACTTCCCAGATGGCTTTCCTCACAGCAGAGAAATAAGATCATTTGACAGCTTACTTCAAACTAATGACCCTGCTATATCTGCAAGACAAATACTGCAAGCCTGGGGGTCCATGGCCTCCTGCATTCTCCTAATTCCATATGCAAGACTGCATATGAGGAAACTACAATGGTATCTAAAAAGCCTATGGTGTCAACATTCTCAGGACCTAGAAGCAACGATTCCTATCATACCTTGTCTAAAGTTAGAGTTCCTTTGGTGGGCAGAGGCCTGCCACCAAAACAAGGGACTGCCATTCACTCTACCCCCTGCCACCCAAACCCTAACTACAGATGCATCAGACTATGCATGGAAGGCTCACTTGGCAGGGAAGTGCATTCAGGGCAAATGGAGCCCAAGTCAAATGCACCTCCATATCAATCAAAAAGAAATGTTAGCTGTACAGAATGCTCTGACAGCCTTCAAGGACCACATTCTTTCAGGACACTTAATAGTGAAGACTGACAATGGCCACTGTTATGTGGTACATAAACAAGCAGGGGGAACCCACTCATACCCTCTCTGCAGACTAGCCATGGCTCTGTGGAACACAGCCGTGAGCTACCAAGTACACCTACAGGCTCAATTCCTGCCCAGAAAGCTAAATACACTGGCAGACGAACTAAGCAGAAATCTCATGGACCCACACAAGTGAAAACTGGAACCAAAGACATTCAACATGTGGATAAACAAATGGGGGTGCCCAGATATAGACCTGTTTGCCTCCCGCCAGAACTACCAATTGGACAAAGTCTGCACAAGGACTCCCCACAAACAAGCTTGTAGAGTTGATGCCCTGTCCTTCACCTGGAAGAATTTATCAGTTAATGCCTTTCCTCCTCTGCCTTTCCTCTCCAAGGTACTACTAAAGATCAAACAGGACAAACCAAGGATGATATTTATTACACCAGACTGGCCATGCCAGCACTGGTACCCCCTCTTGCACAGTGTGTCACTGCTGGCTCCATGGCACCTGACCATGACCCCTACCCTGCTGTCCCAGCAGGGGGAGCCAATTTCTGCACCCTCATCTTCAAATATTGAACCTGGCAGCCTGGCTAATTACCTGAGTTCTCCGTTACCATCCCTCAGTAAACAAGTGTTGGATGTCATTTTGGAGGCAAGGAGGCCTAGTACTAGAAAATCTTATGCTAAAAATGGAAAAGATTCTGTTCCTGGAACCAAGTGCAAGGAATGAGCACAGCAGTGCCCAATTTACCTCAGATTCTTCAATACTTAATTGAGATGCTTCACAAGGGCCTTTCCTTTTCCTCCATCAAAATTCATGCCTCAGCCATTTCAGCTCATTACAACACAGAACCACCCCTCTTCTCTCATCCACTGCTCAAGCAGTTCTTCAGAGGATCCAAAACTTAAGACCACCCAGGAGAGCCCCAACTCCAGCCTTGGACCTTAACTTTGTATTGGAAAAACTCACTCTGGCTCCTTTTGAGCCAGCTGCAAGTGCAGAGTTGAAATTCCTTTCTTGGAAAACGTCCTTCCTTTTTTATTGCCAAAGGTAGTATCCAGTGTGGCTCTTAATCAGTCCATCCATTTGCCAACCTTCTTTCCTAATCCACAGTGCACAGACAACTTAGATATTACTTGGACAGGACTAAACCTCTCAGGAAATCTGAACAGCTGCTGGTGGCATTTGCTGCAAGGGCAGAGGTAAAGGCCATTTCAAAGCAAACCATTTCTAAATGGATAGGCCATTGCATTCATTTCTGCTATAAACACCATGGAAAACCTATCCCACAGGGGATAAGACCACATTCTACCAGGGCTGCATCTACCTCTACAGCCTTTCTCAGAGGTGTCCCTACCAGGGACATCCTGGAAGCTGCTACCTGGAGTTCTGTACGTACTTTCACCAAGCACTACCATTTGCCAATTTTCTCTAAATCCAGAGATGGTTTTGCCACTGCAGTCTTGCAGGGCCTTATAGCTGGTCATAATGCTATCTAAATTCCTCCTCCCATCCTTAGCTTTGGGAATCTACCCAAATGTGATGACTGCAACAGTGAAACACGAAGAACATATTACAGTTGTGTACACTTACCATAACTGTAGATGTTCGAGTGTATTCACTGTTGCAGCCCTGGTTACCCTCCCTCCAGCCCCCTGACTTCTTTTGGCTGTACCTCTATTCCTTTTTACTATGCTTAAAAGCTTTTTGGTGTATTTGCTTTTTTGTTGGAGGCATAACCTTGTGTGTGTGTGTGTGTGTGTGTGTGTGTGTGTGTGTGTGTGTATATATATATATATATATATATATATATATATATATATATATATATATATATGGATCTAGGACGTTTGCTCGAGTGAGCAAACATCTGAATCCATAATAACCGAACACACTTTAACAAAAGTGCTTTTATCGAAAAAGTGCTTTCGTTAAAGCGTGTTACAAAAAAAAAAATAAAACACTATATTTACATTTTAGCAGGGGCTTCACCTGTGCCCACACCCCTACTTTAATATTCTCCCTCCGAGTCTGCACTATAGTGGGGAAAAGGAAAATTTCCCTTACCCACACCGTAGTACAGCCTCGGCAACAGGCATACTTACGCAAAAGTGCTTCTTTGGTGAAAAGCACTTTCGAGCAAGTTTGCCCGGCCGTTTGGGTTCGGTCATTTGCTCACTTGAGCAAACGTCCTAGATATATATATATATATATATATATATATATATAAATTAATTGCTTCCCATTATGGGGGCACCTGGCGTCATGGAAGATGAGACAGCAGCCGACACAGGACCCAAGACTTTGATAATCAGCCCGAATGAGGGCTGCTGCAAGCAGATAACCCAAATGTGATTACTGCAACAGTGAATACACTCGAACATCTACATTTATGCTAAGTGTACACAACTGTACTTTGTCTTTTTTGTGCATTCTGCTCCATGCTGGGTTAGCATATTCTAAACTTCAAGCTATCATGGATCTTCATCCTTTTTTTTTTTTTCAGTTGTCACAGAGACTGGGTATCTCTTTGAAGTAATTCTTCTTTTATGCTCAAGGTAGTTCATAAGTTGTTCCTTTAATCAGTATTTTCACCTTCCTTCCTTTTTTCTTCTCTGCTTTCTGCTAGTGAGAAGGTTCTTCACAACTTGAATATGCGTTAGCTCAGGTATTATTTAGATAAAATGAAGGTAATTTGAAGTCTGAGCAGCTTTTTGTTTCTTTTCATCCCAGGACCTTGGGTTTGGCTGTGTCCATCATCTTCTGGATTTCAAAAGACATTTCTTTCTCTTATTCTTTCCATGGCGAGTGTCTTTCTTCATCTGTAAAGGCACATTCTAGTAGGACAATTGCCTCCTCTGGTGCCTTTTTCAAGGGTTTGGACACCAATTCCATCCTTGAGACTGCTTCTTGGTCCTCTGTTCATACTTTCACTATGGATTACAAATTGGCTATTATTTTCGGGGCCAGGGTGGGTTTTGGCAGAGCTATTCTGCGTGGGTTTGTTAAGGGCTCTTCTGTGCTTTCCTCCTTCCATTCTTAGCTCTTGCACTGTCCCTTCTGTAAAGAATACTGCCACAGTGATGCAGAAAGACCTAGCACAATTGTGTAAAATCTTAACATAACAGTAGATGTCCTCCTTTTCACTGTTGCAGTATTTGATCTCTTCCCTCCTCCTTCCTCATTTCTAGCTTTTGCCTAGAGTTTTTGTTTGCCCTCCTGGCCGAGGAGCACTTGTTTCCTTTTCCTTCAGCTCTTTTTTCTTCTCGATGTACATGCTCTCTTGTCCCCTGAGAATATTCTGTTCCTCCTGGCGTACTTCAGTTCTGAGTATTTCTATCCATACATCACCTTTATACCCTACACGTTACATGGGGAGCTTACATGTGAGGTATAATGCCTATAAGATCTAACGGCTTTTGCATACTGGCGGTCCTTGGCAGGAGATTCTTTGACAAAGAATACTGCAACAGTCAAAAGAAAGGCATCTATAGTTATGGTAAGATTTTACACAACTGCACTTTGCCTTTGGGTTGCTGTTTTATCATTATCCTCTTCAGAAAAATTATTTTAAAGCTAGGAGTGTTGTGTTTTAACAGACTGTCACAAGATTGTAATGTACTTTTAAACAGAGCACTCATCTTTGCTGTCAGTTTAAAAGTGGTATAAAAGTAAATGAAAACCTGTTTTCTGTGGATACATTGTGTTTGTTTTACTTTTGTGAGGTTGGCGTGGTGTTTTAAAGTACTTTTTACTGTGTTTTTCTGTCAAAAAGTAACTTTGTAGACTGGTAGTATTTACCAGCATTTGCTGCTTGTCTTCCCTGGGAGAGAGGCCCCATTTTCAGCTTGGCCATGGAACAGACTATCATTCCCATGGTTGGTCCTTCTTCCCAGCCAAAAAAAAATAATATATATATATATATAAAGCAAACAGCCTTTTTGCCACCACAGCAGGCTAGCAATTTTTTTACTCCTGATTCCTGTGATGTAGCACTTACAGCCACTCTGGAGAGTTGGGTTAGCCAAGTCCTTTGTGACTGTTGGAGTTTCCTCGGTCGACAAGGGAGATACACTCTTGTTGGTCCTGGGAGAGGGAACAGGGAAGGGTCCCTGTTGTGTCATGAGTGCTGTTGCTGTCATTTGTAACATGGTTGGCCCCAGTTTTCTTGTCAAAAAATACCTACAACAAAATGTGCATCTCATGTATTCCTCCTCAAATTTCTTTGGATAGGAGTAGTTTACTGTGTCTGGCTCAGGGATTAATTCAGGATGTTGATCTTCTTGTAAGGTAGATTCTGGTAAAAGAAAGAGGGGGATACCTCATTTCCTGAAGAGTCTTAAGATTTTGAGTCTAAACAGAAATGTGCAGGGACAGATGCAGGGGTTTCCTTTAGATTTCTTATTCAGTTTCAGAGGGAGAATTCAGTTGCTGATTCTCCTTGTCGGGGTCTCTCTTTCTCTGAGACTATTGCTAGAATATACCAATGTTTTCAGTGGAAGAACACAGGTTTATCAGTCCCTCAGAAAATGCTATGATTTGTTACAGTAGGATTTTCCAGATCCTACACCTATTGTTCCTGTTCTGTCTGCTTTAGTGGATGTTTTTTTTTACTGCTGCAGTTTTCCTAATAGTCATCAAAATGTCCCCAAAGATGCAGATTGAATGTATAAAGTTCCTCAGTCTTTTAAATTTTTATACACTGTTCACAAACATGTCCCAGTAACTACAGCTCTAGTTGATCTCACTGCTGCTAAGGCAAGCACCTACTCAATTCTAATCTTACTCTTTCTTCTAAAAATGGGAAATTTGTTAGGTCTGGGAAAAAGTGTAGTATTTCTGCAGCTTTGATTTTTATAATTTTGAATTGTCTCTTCTGGCTGTGAAAATGTGAGGAATGTTTTATCTGCAGTTACTTCTTGTGAGGAAAATCTCCTTTAAATAAATTAATGTCTTCTGTTGTATAAGTCACTAGTCATTATTTACAGTGGGTGTATGACTGTTTGATACTTTCAGGGGTATGGCCACTGATACTGTTTTGAGGAGGTTTGCAAGGCTACATTCTCAGAGCATCCCAGATGATTATAAAAATTAGATTTTAATTTCACCCCTGGATAGAGATTTAGTCTTTGGCCCCTCTGCCCCAGAGGTGATCAAAAAATGTGATGAAAGGGGCAAGCTGACCCAGTGAATTTCTAATAGTCTCATCCCTCCTTTTCCAAATTTTCCAATGCAAATCTTTCCAATTTTTCTTCCAGCTTTGGCTAAAAGCAGAATAAACAAACAGTCTCAACAAAATGCTGGTAAATCAGATGTTTAAGAAGAAATGGAAAGGGAGTTCCAAAAAGATGTCTTAAACCTCTGAGGACAGTCCAACAAGTCCAAATGACTGTTAAAGAGACAGTGTGACTCCCTCCCACACTGACTCCATTTTTTTCTTGCAGAAAGTCTGAATCTCCACTTTTCTCTTTAGCAACAGATAGTTTTAGACAAATGGGTTCTGAAGCTAATTAAGGTTACAGATGACTGTGGGAGGAAAGTTCTCCTTTCCAAGGATCATTCCTCATCCTGCAGATCAGACTCTTGTTTCCACCGTTTCATCATCATATGCTGATGGTCATCGTGTTTCACTGTTGCAGTCATTACTCTTGGGTTATCCTGCTGGCAGACTACCCTCAGTCAGCCAGAATTCCAAAGTCTAGTTATGGCGTCGGTTGCTGTCGCCTCTTCCCTGACGTCAGTGCGCCAGGGGTATAAAAGATGCAGCCGATGCCATTTTCTTCAGTCTTTCTTGCTGTGCGGTGCCTGAAGCAAAAGCAGTTCGCAAGTGCCGGTTGGCCGACTACTGAGATTTTCAAATCTGAATTTCAGAACCAAAGTCTTCATTAAAGCTAAGTACCCCATTGGGGAAACTTTTTTCTTGCTCCAGACCGATGTCAGAAAAAGTTAACAATTGTATTTCTTGTGGGAAGCAAATACCTCATAAGGATTTTCACTCTTAGTGTATTCCTTGCCTAGGCCCTGATCACAACTTTGCTAGCTGTTGGTGTTGTGCTAGATTTAATCAACGCACTGTCAAGCATCGGTTCGATTTTGCATTTCATTACTTTGGCCGAAGATTTAATTATATAATGCCATCGGACCAGTCGACAACCGGAGTTTACAAAAAACACAAGGACAAGGAAAAGGATAGGCATCTGAGGTCCAAAACTGACGACAAAGCCTCTGCTAGGCCAGTCGCCAGTTCACCGGTTCTCAGTGAGACGCTTTTGCAGCCCCTGGCGCACGCTACCTCAGAGCCACAGGCCACTTCCGACTCCAACGTGGAGCCGACTGGGCCTCTGGAAACTCAAGGTATTGGACACACTGAAATCATTCCCTCAGATGGGTCTGGAGCCGCTGAGCAGGCATTGGCTTCTGAGAGTGTCTTCAGACCTACACAACTATATATTAAGCCATCTTCAGCTTCAAAGACAAAGACTAAAGCAGCTTTAAAGACAAAGAAACAAGTACAGCATTCTCCTTCTCAGACTTCCATGCCTAAAAAATAGATGCTCAAAATGTCCGAAGACCTAATTAGTTTGATCAGGGTTCCCATCCCCCTCCTGATAAGAGGCCTAGGCAAGAGACAGTTTATGATTCTTCTGATCAGGTTTCTATTTCCTCTGATTCCTCTTCTGAACAGGATTACTCCATGCTTCCTTATGAGGATTCTGATGCTGAAGAATCCATTCCTTCAGCCTCTCCTCCTGAGGATTATTCTTTTGGGGAAACCCTGCATACCATGAAGGAAGCATTTCCAGTGGGAGAGCCAAGATTATTCTGAATCTAAGAAAAGGCTCAGAGATTTTCTGCAACTTCCTTAGCACAGACCCCTTGCTATTCCACCTGTCCCAGATATTGTAGATGATGTTTTTTCAGAGTCCGGCCTGTCCCCTGACTCTTTACCCCCTGCACCTGCTAAGCCAGACAGGTACTACAGGGTCCCGGATTATCATAAATTCCTATATAAAAACCCCACTGCTGACCCTGAAACTATATCTCAGGGTCCCAAAGGGGTTAAAGCTTCCACTGCAAAAAGCCCTGTCCCCTCTGATAGGGATTCTAGGGCTCTAGACAGATGGGGGGAAAAAGTCTACACTTCCGCTACCGTGGCTGTAAGGGCTTTAAATTGTCAGTTTCATATGCTTAAATATCAGCAATATTTAATGTCACTGCTTAAACAGAAATTGTTGACAAATACTGAAGGTTCAGATAAAGAATTGCAGGATTTATTGCATGCAGCTGAACAAGTGGGAAAGCATACTTTGCAATGTGGTTATGATTCACTAGAGGCCTCTTGCAGGGCCGCTGTTACAGGTTCTGTTAGAAGACATGCTTGGTTAAAGGAACAGAATCTGCCTGATCATGTTAAAGCAAAATTATTAGATGCACCATTATAGCATAATTCTTTGTTTGGTACTAAAGCAGATGAGGTGTTGAAAAAAATGGAGGATAAAGCAAAATCCATGCAGACAGTCCAGGATTTCTTACAGGTGCAGCCACCCAAGTTTAGCAGGAACTGGCCCACTAAAAATTGGTCCTTTCCAGTGTCAGACAGACCACAAAGAGGCAGATACAGGCATCCCAGAGGCAGATGTCAGCCTCAAGGTTCATACAGGCCTAAACAATGGGGTGCTCCTACCTCCAAAAGCGGAGAGGACAAATCACAACCTTACAGGAAACAGTCCCAATGACTTTCCTCTACCAGATCCAAGCACTTTTCTTTTGGCAGCCCCCTTAGGGGGAAAACTAGCACTTTTTTCATCAAATTGGCAAATGGTTACCCAAGACAAATGGGTCCTGAACATAGTGTCCCAAGGCTACAGGTTCCATTTTCACACCCTACCAAGGTCAAAAGGTATGCCAGACCTGCCACACAATCAATGGGCAGAGGCACAAAAACAAATTACAGCCCTCATGGACATGAGGGCCATTCAGCAAGTACCACAACAAGAGCAGGGACAAGGATTTTACTCCAGACTTTTTCTAGTACCCAGAAAGGACAAAACCTGGAGACCAATACTGAACCTGTCAATTTTAAATACGTTTCTGGAAGTTCCAAAATTCAAAATGTTGACTCTACAGCAGCTACTGCCCATGCTGGGCAAGAAGGCTTGGCTCGTAACTTTGGACCTAAAAGAGGCATACCTGCATGTCCCAATCAGACCATCTTGCAGAAGATTCCTCAATTTCATAGCTGGCTCAATGCAGTACCAATTCTCTGCACTGCCCTTTGGCTTATCTACTACGCCCCAAGGTCTTCACAAAATGCCTGGCACCAGTAATAGCGTTTTGCAGACAAAAAGGAATTCAAATATATCCCTACTTGGACGACTGCCTAATTCAAGCAGAGAACAAAGACATTCTTCTGAAGCATCTGGCATTTGTAAAACAATTACTAATTGGCCTAGGGTACACAGTAAACGAAAAGAAATCAAAACTAGTGCCCTCTCAAGAGATAATATTCCTGGGTGCAAGCTTAAATACAACTGCCCAGATGGCTTATCTCACGCCAGACAAACAAAAGCATCTGACTACTTGCTTCAAGAAATTGGCAACAAAAACCCACTTATCTGCAAGGAAAATCCTGCAGGCCTTGGGTTTCATGGCATCTTGCATTCTACTAATACATGCCAGACTGCATATGAGGAAACTACAATGGTACCTAAAAAGTGTTTGGACTCAGCATTGCCACAGCCTAGAGACAGTAATTGCACTCATTCCCTGCCTACAACAGGAGTTTCGATGGTGGGCAGAAGCCTGTCACCAAAACAAGGGTTTGCCATTCAGTTTACCCACAGCCAGACAGTCACCGACAACGGATGCATCAGATTATGCCTGGGGGGGCCCATATGGCAGTGGAAAATGTATTCAGGGCATATGGCCTGCAAACCAGATGCATCTTCACATCAATCAAAAGAGATGCTAGCTGTTCAAAATGCCCTGACCGCTTTCAAGGACCTGCTTCATCCAGGACAGTTACTGATAAAGACAGACAACACTACGGTCATGTGGTACATAAACAAGCAGGGAGGTACACATTCCTACCCCCTATGCAGACAAGCAATGACCTTATGGGACACAGCATTGGCTTTTCAAATTTACCTGCAAGCACAATTCCTGCCAGGAAAAACAAATACTCTGGCAGACGAACTAAGCAGAAACCTCATGGATCCCCACGAATGGAAACTGGATCCACAAGTCTTCAGCATGATAATAAGGAAATGGGGATGTCCAGACATAGATTTATTTTATTTTTTTATTTATTTAACATTTGTTGACCGGGAATGTCCAACTAGGTTCCACAGATCCTGTTTTCAGTGGAGGCCCGGGGAGAAATGCTCCAGAAGCATGTCTTTAGAATGTGGGAGGAAACCGGAGTGCCCAGAGGAAACCCACACGAACACAGGGAGAACACGCAAACTCCACACAGAAGGCACCCCAGCCGAGAATCGAACCAGAGAACCTCATGCTGTGAGGTGACAGCATTAACCGCTGCACCACTGCGCCACCCTATCTATTTGCCTCCCCTCTCAACTGCCAATTGCAGAGATTTTGCACAAGGATTTATCACAAGCAAGCATGGAAAGTGGACGCCCTGTTCTTCAGCTGGAAAAATTTAACGGTATATGCTTTTCCCCCACTGCCTCTCCTTCCCAGGGTACTCCTAAAGGTCAGACAAGAGAAGCCAAAAATGATACTGATTGCACCCGACTGGCCACGCCAGCACTGATACCCAATCCTAAAGAGCTTGTCTCAAGGTCCAGCATGGATATTGCCTCAAACTTCTCACTTGCTGACCCAACAAAACAATCAGATCCTGCACAGCCAACTCAGGACCTTAAATCTGGAAACATGGCAGGTAATGTAGCCATTCAGAACACTCCTCTTTCAAAAACATGTAATGGATGTTATCTTGGAGGCCAGGAGGCCCAGTACCAGAAAATCTTATGCAGAAAAATGGAAGAGATTCTGTGCTTGGAACCAGGAACAAGGCATTGACATGTGTGTATCAAATATCCCTCAGATTTTACAGTACCTAACTGAGATGCTGAACAAAGGCCTTTCCTTCTCATCAATTAAGATTCATGCCTCTGCCATTTCAGCCCATTACAATACGGAACCACCTATTTTTTCTCATCCTTTAATAAGGCAGTACTTCAGAGGGGCCAAAAACATTAGGCCTCCAAGGAGAGCACCAATTCCGGCCTGGGACCTCAATTATGTTTTGGAAAAACTCACACTGCCTCCTTTTGAGCCAGCATCAACAACAGATATAAAATTCTTATCCTGGAAAACAGCTCTGCTCCTAGCAATAACCTCTGCAAGGTGAGTCTCGGAGTTACAAGCACTCATGGCTGTGGAACCTTTCATCATTTTTCATCCAGACAGGGTTTCTCTGAGGACAAACCCTACATTTATGCCTAAGGTGGTGTCCAGTGTGGCCCTTAACCAAACCATTCACTTGCCAACCTTTTATCCTAATCCACAGAACAAGGGTGAGAAAATTCTGCATTCTTTGGACATACACAGGCAGTTACGCTTCTACTTGGACAGAACTAAAGCTTTCAGAAAGACTGAGCAACTTTTAGTGTCATATACTGCAGGATCACAAGGAAAGGCTATCTCAAAACAGACTATTTCTAAATGGATAGGCCATTGCATCCGTTTCTGCTATTTTCAACATGGCAAATCAGTGCCTAAGGGCATTAGGCCTCATTCCACCAGAGAAGCAGCCACTTCAGCAGCCTTCCTCAGAGGAGTACCAACCAAAGATATCTTAGAGGCTGCAACTTGGAGTTCAGTGCACACCTTCACAAAGCACTACCACTTACCTCTTTTCTCTAAGTCCAGAGCAGGCTTTGCCACTGCAGTCCTGCCAGGGCCTCGTAGCCTCTCCTAATCCTATTTAGCCCAGCCACCCTTCCTCAGCTTTGGGATTCAACCCAAGAGTAATGACTGCAACAGTGAAACACGATGACCATAGTACAGTTGTGTACCTACCATAAATGTAGATGTTCAAGTGTATTCACTGTTGCAGTCCAGGTTACCCAACCACCACCCCCTTTTTCTTTGCTGGGACTTTGCACTTCTCTATCCTATACAACCTATTTGGTGTATTTGCTTGTAGATGAAGGAAATGTTATTTTTGTGCATGCATTTTTATTGGCATATTTTTCAGCCTACCAATTGTGGGGTACCTGACATCTGGGGCAAGAAAAACTGAAGAAAATGGTGTCGGCTGCATCTTTTATACCCCTGGCACATTGACGTCAGGGAAGAGGTGACAGCAACCGATGCCAGACCTAGACTTTGGAATTCTGGCCGACTGAGGGTAGCCTGCCAGCAGGATAACCCAAGAGTAATGACTGCAACAGTGAATGCACTCGAACATCTACACTTATGGTAGGTACACAACTGTACTTTCCAAGGAGTGATGGAGCAGTTCCTCCTTCTCAGGAGGGGAAGAGTTTGTATTGAAGGGTATTCCTAGTGTCAAAGAGAGAAGACTGGAGACCAGTTTTGGATCTTTCTTTTTTAAACCTGTTAAGTGACAGTGCCCACATTCATAATGGTGTCTCTTCACGACCTGTTGCTACTACTACCACTGTCAAGTTTCCTAGTAAGAATAGACTTTGAAGATGGTTATCACCACATCTCTATTCATCTAGACTTTAGAATTTTCTTAAGGTTGTGTGTGCCTGGATCAAATTATGAGATGTTCTTCGTGTTTCACTGTTGCAGTCATTACATTTGGGTAATCTGCTGGCAGGTTTCCCTCAGTCGGCCTGATTAACAAAGTCTTGGGTCCTGCGTTGGTTGCTGTCCCTTCTTCCATGACGTCAGGTCATCAGGGGTATAAAACATGCAGCGGACGCCCATTACATCAGTCTTTCTTGCCGTGCGGTGCCCGAAGCAGAAGCAGTTCGCAAGTGCCGATCGGACGACTCCTGAAATTTTCATTTTCGAGTTTCAGAACCAAAGTCTTCAACTAAAAAGCTAAGTACCCCTTTGGGGAAACTTTTTCTTGCTCCTTACCGATGTCAGTAAAATTAATAATTGCATTACTTGTGGGAAGCAAATACCTCATAAGGATTTTCATTTGTACTGTATTCCTTGCCTAGGCCCTGACCACAACGTGCCTTGCTGTCAGTTTTGTGCTAAATTTAACCAACGCACTATTAAACGTCTGTATATTTTTGCTTCTAAATATTTTGGCTCACGATTTACTTATCCAGAAATGTCATCTGTTAGCAATCCGACTACTGGAATACCTAAAAAATGCAAAGAAAAAGACAGAGACAGGCCGTCAAGGTCCAAGACTGATGATGCTTCTCCTGAGCCAGTCGCCAGTTCACTGGTACTCAGTGAGGTGCTTTCACAGCCCCTGATACCCGCTACTTCTGATTCGCAGGCTTCTACTGAGACCCATTTGGAGTCCAGTATGCAGGGAGATGCTTCAATTATGAAACCCGCGGATGTCTCTACCTTAGATGGGTCCGGAGCCGCTGTGCAGGCATCGGCTTCTAAGGGTGTTTTCAGGCCTACAGATTTGTATATTAGACTGACGCCATCTTCAAAACTCAGGCCAAAATCAAAATCTGTGTCTAAAATAACGATGCCTGGGCCACATGTGCAGGTCCCTATGCCTAAAAAAACAGATGATCAAAATGGCTGAAGATTTAATTGCTCTGATCAGGGGTAGCCAATCCCACCCCCCCCCCCCCCCTTCTAAGAGGCCTAGGCAAGACATTGATTATGAATCTTCTGAACAGGATTCTATTTCTTCTGATTCTTCTAATGAACAAGATTTGTCTATGCAAACTTATGAGGACTCTGATGCAGAAGATTCCATTCCTTCTGCTTCTCCCCCATGAGGATTTTTCTTTTGGGGAAACTTTACATACTTTAAGGGAACATTTCCACTGGGAAAGTCAGGATTTCTCTGAATCTAAAAAGAGACTTAGGGATTTTCTTCTTCTTCCTCAGCATAGGCCTTTGGCTATACCTCCTGTTTTAGACATTGTTGATTATGTTTTTTCAGAATCTAGTATGGCTCCTGATTCTCTGCCTCCGGCTCCTTGTAAGCCAGACAGATACTACAAGGTTCCTGATTCCCACAAATTCCTTTTCAAAAATCCTATTGCAGATCCTGAAACCATTTCTCAGGGTCCTAAAGGCATTAAGGCCTCTACTGCTAAAAATTCTACCCCTTCTGTTAGAGATTCCAGGGCGCTGGGTAGATGGGATAAGAAGGTTTACACTTCTGCAACCTTGGCAATCAGGGCTTTAAATTGTCAATTTCATATGCTTAAATATCAACAGCATATCATGGGACTGCTTAAACAGAAAATGATGTTAATTTCTGACTGTGTGGAAAATAAAGATTTACAGGATTTATTGCATTCAGCTGAACAAGTTGGAAAACATACTTTGCAATGTGGATTTGATTCTTTGGAGGCCTCTTGCAGGGCTGCTGTAACTGGGTCTGTGTTAAGAAGGCATGCTTGGCTCAAAGAGCAAACTTTGCCTGATCATGTTAAAGCAAAATTGTTGTATGCTCCTTTACAACAGGACCATCTCTTTGGTAATAAGGCTGAAGAAGTTTTAAAAAAGATGGGAGATAAAGCAAAATCTATGCAAACTATGAAATATTTCTTACAAGTGCAACCTCCAAGATTTAGTAGGCACTGGCCTACTAAGAACTGGTCCTTTCCAGTTCCTTCGAGAGCCACTCAAGTCAAACCCAGACATTCCAAAGGCTCCAGGTTTCAGTCACAAGGGACTTTTAGAACAAAACAATGGTGTGCCTCCTCCAAATCTGGAAACAACAAGGCACCTCCCTATGGTAAGCAGTCTCAATGACTTCCCTTTACACTTACCAAGCACTTACCTTTTGGTCGCCCCTTTGGGGGGAAAACTGGCACTTCATGCAAGAAACTGGCAACTTATAACCCAGGACAAATGGGTTTAAAATATAGTATCCCAGGGATACAGATTTCATTTCCACACGTTGCCAATCCCAAACGGATGGCCAGACCTGCCCCCAAATCAGTGGGCAGAGGCCCAGAAACAAGTACTGTCCCTCATGAACATGGGGGCTATTCAGCTGGTTCCAGAAGAGGAAAAGGGACAAGGTTTCTATTCAAGACTTTTCCTGGTACCCAGAAAAGACAAATCATGGTGTCCAATTCTGGACTTATCTAAACACATTTCTGGACATTCCAAAATTCAAGATGCTGACTCTTCAACAGTTACTTCTATGCTAGGCAAAGATGCCTGGTTGGTAACTCTAGACTTAAAAGAGGCTTACCTGCATGCCCCAATCCGGGAATCTTGCAGAAGATACATCCACTTCATAGCAGGCTACTTGCATTACCAGTTCTATGCACTGCCCTTTGGCGTATCTACTGCGCCCAGGGTCTTCACAAAATGCCTGTCTCCAGTAATTGCATTTTGCAGACAAATAAATATTCAAATATATCCATATCTGGATGATTGTCTAATTCAGGCAGTAAACCGGGACATTCTTCTAAAACATCTGGCGTTTGTAAAAAGGGTTCTAACATGTCTAGGGTACACTATAAACGAAAAGAAATCACAACTGGTACCCTCTCAAAAAATTACACTCCTGGGTGCAAGCTTGAATACAACTGTCCAGATGGCTTACCTTACGCCAGAAAAGCAACTTCATTTAGTAAGGGTTGGGAGGGTGGCCTAATGGTTAAGGTGTTTGCCTTACAAACACAAAGTGCAGGGTTTGAGCCTCACAGGGGATAATTGGCTAGGCTTAAAATGGCTCACAAGGGCAGTTAGCTTAGTACTAACCTATGAACCTATGAACTTACTTCAAACAGGTGGCCACAAAAACCCTGCTATCTGCAAGACAAATTCTGCAAGCCTTGGGGTTCATGGCCTCCTGCATTCTTCTAATTCCATATGCAAGACTGCATATGAGGAAACTTCAGTGGTACTTAAAAAGTTTATGGAGTCAACACAGTCACAGCCTGGAAACAATGATTCCTATCATACCTTGCCTGCAACTAGAGTTCCTATGGTGGGCAGAGGCCTGCCACCAAAACAAGGGACTGCCATTCACTCCACCCCCTGCTGCCCAAACTCTAACTACAGATGCATCAGACTATGCTTGGGGGGCTCATCTGGCAGGGAAGTGCATTCAGGGCAAATGGAGCCCAAATCAAATGCACCTTCATATCAATCAAAAAGAGATGCTAGCTGTCCAGAATGTACTGACAGCCTTCAAGGACTGCCTTCATCCAGGATAATTAATGACAAAGACAGACAACACCACCAGTTATGTGGTACATAAGCAAGGGGGTACACACTCCTACCCCCTTTGTAGACTAGCCATGGCATTGTGGAACATGACGTTGATCTGTCAAATACAGCTGCAAGCTCAATTCCTGCCAGGAAAGCTGAATACTTTGGCAGACGAACTAAGCAGAAATCTCATGGACCCACATGAATGGAAACTGGAACCACGGACTTTCAACATGTTGACACCAAATGGGGGATTCCAGACATAGATCTTTTTGCCTCATCCCAGAACTATTATTTGGACAAATTCTGCACAAGAATTCATCACAAAAAAGCCTGGAAAGTGGATGCTCTATCATTCAGCTGGAAAAACCTATCAGTCTATGCCTTTCCCCCTCTGCCTCTGCTCTGCAAAGTTCTACTAAAAGTCAAACAGGACAAACCAAAAATGATTTTGATTGCTCCAGACTGGCCTCGCCAACACTGGTACCACTCCTGTGCAATGTGTCACACCTTGTACCATGGCACCTGCCTTCAGACACCTTACTTACTGTCTCAGCAGAACAACCAAGTTCTGCACACTCAGCTCCAAACTTTGAATCTTGCAGCGTGGCTAATCACCTAAATTCATCCTTAACATCCCTCTGCAAACCTGTGATGGATGTCATTTTGGAGGCAAGAAGGCCTAGTACTAGAAAATCTTATGCTGACAAATGGAAAAGATTTTGTGCCTGGTATCACAAGGGATAAGCACAGCAGTGCCCAATATTCCTCAGATTTTACAGTACTTAACTGAGATGCTTCACAAGGGCCTGTCCTTTTCTTCCATAAAAATCCATGCCTCAGCCATTTCAGCCCATTACAACATTGTGCCTCCCCTCTTCTCTCATCCTCTGCTAAAGCAATATCTCAGAGGGGCCAAAAACGTAAGACCACCCAAGAGAGCTCCAACCCCTGCCTGGGACCTCAAGCCAGCTGCTACTGCAGACTTATTTCTCTCTTGGAAAATAGCTTTACTTTTAGCAGTCGCTTCAGCTAGAAGGATTTCCGAATTACAGGCTCTTATGGCAGTGGAGCCTTTCATTATTTTTCATGTGGACAGAGTGTCTCTCAGGACCAATCCATCCTTCATGCCTAAGGTGGTATCCAGTGTAGCTCTTAATCAAACCATTTACCAACTTTCTTTCCCAGTCCACAGAACAAGGGGGAGCCGATTCTGCATTCATTGGATGTACACAGACAGCTTAGATTTTACTTAAACAGGACAAAATCTCTAAGAAAATCTGATCAACTACTGGTGGCATTTGCTGCAGGGTCAGAGGGAAAGGCTATGTCAAAGCAGACTATTTCCAAATGGATAAGCCATTGTATTTGTTTCTGCTATATGCACCATGGTAAAGTTATCCCCCAGGGGATCAGATCTCATTCCACCAGGTGTGCATCTACTTCTACAGCCTTTCTCAGAGGTGTTCCTACCAGAGACATTCTAGAAGTTGCTACCTGGAGCTCAGTTCATACGTTCACCAAACATTACCATTTACCTTTCTTCTCTAAATTCAGAGCTGGCTTTTTCCTGCTGTCTTGCAGGGCCTTGTAGCTGGTCCTAATGCTGTATAATTCCATCCTCCCAACCATAGCTTTGGGAATCTACCCAAATGTAATGACTGCAACAGTGAAACACGAAGAACATAGTACAGTTGTGTACATTTGCCATAAATGTAGATGTTCGAGTGTTTTCACTGTTGCAGTCCTGGTTACCCTCCCTCCAACCCCCTGTTCTTTTCTCTTTCTAGACTTATACTTTCCTTTACTATGCTTAAAAGCCTTTTTGGTGTATTTGCTTTAGTTTGGAGATATATATTTTTGTGTTTTTAATTACTTAAATATTTGGCTTCCCATTTGGAGGGGTACATTTGTGACAGCTGTAGACTCAAAGATAGAGTTTACAATCATGTCTCTGCCAGACTCATCAGAAACATATTTTTAAGTTTAGAGTGTTAGATTTTGTCTCTTAGAGCCCACATAGAACCAGGACTCAACACAGCAGTCAGTATCAGACCAGCACTTTTGTAACAGATGGGCATCATTTGTTAATCCATTTGATCCAGGATTTTTATTCTCATTGTTGTTGTTATTGTTTCCTTTCCACTTCCCTTCCCCCCTCCCTTTTTCTCCTTCCTCCTCTTCCAGTCTCTTTTTTATCTTCTTTCATCTTCATATACATATATACATCCTATTATTCTTGATGATTTAACATGGTGACAGAATGACTGATTACATTTAAACTTTTAATTTTTGTCAGTATGAACAGGATACATCTTTTTATATTATGAGATGGACTATTTAGCCTATATAATATTTATTACTATGTGATTTATAGAGTATATAAGGATGGAGAGAAGTTGTATTGTTTGTAACCTGATGAAGCGACGCTTGATGTGCGAGAGCTTGAAGCGCCGTTGATGTGCGTGAAAGCTCGTTCTTTACTAATTAAATCAGCTGTTGTTTTAGGTTCCAGTGTTTCTTTCATTCATTATCCTTGCTGTTCCACTGGGTTCCTTTGGATGTTTGGTGCTTATTGCTGCTTTCCTGGCAATTGGACTATAATCCTGGTCGCAATATAGATAACTGGAATGATATTTTCTCTTCTTAACCTTATTGAACAAGGTACTATTGTTTCTTTTTATGACCAGCTGAGATCATTGGAGAACAATCTGTACAAGCTCTATCGGCTAATTTTGCCTTCACTTTAAGGTGGTTCCGAGGGCATCGTGTCCTCTGCATGCCGAGCTACGGAGATAGACATCGATCTATTACTTAAGGTGGCAGATATTAAATATGGAATTTAAAAGTGACTATTGTTTGCAGAGACTGAACAGCATGCTTAGACAATTGGTTTCCAACACCGACCGTTGCCTGACAATTTGGGAGGGAAACGCAGCTATCGGGGGGACAACACGGAATTTGTCTGATACCATGATTAAAGCTAGCCCTTAAATGTTTATTTAATGACACTGAAGATGTGCATGATTTATATCTGTTTTACAAAGGTGGGTAAGAGATTATTTGTGAATTTAAACATGGATGTAATACTAACTTTATACTGATTTGATGAATAATATAAGGTCTGACTCCTCCACCTTTAAGCCTATTGTATCGGGGAGATTATGGAGTCCTGGAGATACCTGCCATTATGTTCAGTTGAAGCTCCTTTGATAGGCCTCATTCAACATGGGGGTGGCCATAGGCACCCCTGTTAAACTCTGCCAATCTTGTAAATTTATTGTTACTGATCAAAGAGTTTGAACGCATGGGACTTGGGCTTGGTTTTCCTGCCTGCTTTTACTGCCATGTGAGACTACAAATGTAATCTATTTCCATTAGTTAGACAGACAGCTGGCTTACTATGTGGGTATGACCTTGAACTCACTTTTGTAACAGATGGGCATCATTTGTTAATCCATTTGATCCAGGATTTTTATTTCTCATTGTTGTTGTTGTTGTTTCTTTCCTGTTTCTTTTTCCATTCTTTCTTCCATCCTTATTTTATCACTTGTTCTCTTTCCTCACACTTCCCCCCCCACCTTTTTTCCTTCGCCCCCCAATATTACGTCTTTTCATCCCTTTTTTCCCTTTATTTTCATTTCATCTTCTCTGGCTTTCTATTTTTTTTTCTTTTTTTTTCTTCTTTTTCTTCTTTTCTGGCCTCTTTACATATACATATATACATATATACATCACTATATGTGACTATTCTTCTACCTCTCTACCCCTCATCTTTATTCTTCGATGATTCTGATGACATAGAGATTACATTTAAACTTAGTATATAGGATGGAGAGAAGTGTATTATTGTTAACCTGATAAGACAGTTTGATGCGCGTGAAAAGCGCTTCGTTCTTTACTAATTAAACTAGCTGTTGTTTTATTTTATTAGTAGTTCAGAGTGTTTCCATTCATTTGGAGGGGTACCTGACATCTGGGGCAAGGAAAAACTGATGTAATGGGGTCGGCTGCATGTTTTATACCCCTGACGACCTGACGTCATGGAAGAAGGGACAGCAACCGACGCAAGACCCAAGACTTTGTTAATCAGGCCAACTGAGGGCATCCTGCCTGAAGATTACCCAAATGTAATGACTGCAACAGTGAATACATTCGAACATCTACATTTATGGTGAGTGTACACAACTGTACTTTCTCTGCCTTACCCGTTGGACTATCCACGCACCAAGAGTATTCACAAAAGTGTCTAGCTCATTGCAAAGGTACAGGGTATCCACAATTTCCCATTTTTAGATGACTTGCTTATCTTTGCAGTCTTTTTCAAAGTGTCAGGAATCTCCGTCATGTGTGAGAGATGGTCTTGCACAAGCTGGATTCCAAGAGAACATTCAAAACTTTTTCTTGACTCCTTCACAAAGGATTGTGTTCCTGGGATGTCAACTAGACACCTCTGTTCAAAGAGCATTTCTTCCATAGGAAAAAAGAGACTAAACTCGCACATAAGGCTGCTGTTTAATCTTAGCCTTACTACAGGATACATACCCAAAGAATGGTGTACAGCAACAGTGGTTCCACTCCACAAAGGAGGTGCTTCTGCAGACCCTGGAAATTACCGCCCCATAAGCTTGACGAGCCTGGTCTGCAAAGCTATGGAGAGGATCATATTGGAACTCATAAACAAAGACATTGGTGACCTGCAGATACTTGATCCTACCCAATTCGGCTTTGTTAAGGGCAGATCCTGCCTTTTGAACCTGGTCGACTTTTTTGAAACAGTTACTAAGGCCATTGATGAGGGTAAGGCAGTTCACACAGCCTACCTTGACCTTGCAAAAGCCTTCGACACAATACCCCACTCGGGCATCATAGACAAGCTCACCAGCTTAAATGTAAACCCATATGTCATAAGATGGGTTGCAAACTGGCTAAAGGACAGAACCCACAAGGTCAGAATTGCTGGAGCCATGTCAGACTCTAAGCCAGTCACAAGTGGTGTCCCACAGGGCTCAGTCCTGGGACCCCTCTTGTTCGGCATTTATTTCTCAGAAGTACAAGCAAACATAGGAGGATTGTGGCTGACAAAGTTCGCAGATGACTGCAAGCTGGGCACCATAATCCATACTCCAGCGGACACTAGCATCCTTCAGAAAGGCTTCACAGAAACGGATAACTGGTGCCAGAGCCATGGCCTTAAACTGAATGCCAAAAAATGTATAGTTATACCCTTTGGGAAAAACAAAGTACCCACAAATTACCACATAGGTGGTAATCCATTAATTACGGAAAAAGTAATCGGGGACCTAGGGACCCAAGTTGACAGTGACCTCTCATTTGACACCCACATTGCCAAGGTGGTTAGGAAGACCTTCTGTATTGCCCACCTTATCATGAAAGGATTCACATCTAGATCGAGAGGTCATTGTGCCCCTATACTCTTCCCTTATCAGACCCATGATTGAGTACAATGCCCCATTTGGTATGTATCTTACCCGGCACCTGCAGCAGCTAGAAAGACCCCAGAAGTACCTCACCAAGAGGATAAAGGGTCTCAAACATATGTCATATGATGCCAGATTGAAGAAACTCCAGCTCTATTCAGTCACATACCGCCTACTCAGAGGAGATCTATGCCTGACGTACAAGGCCATGTCCAATCTGGAATTAATGGGCATGCTCCACCTAACAAAATCCAAATCCACCAGAGCCACGAGAGCGAGAGACTTGAACCTCAACACAGAAATAAATAGGACATGCTGGAGGGACAGATTCATAACCCAGAGGCTCCCTACACTCTGGAACAGAATCCCAGTCCATGTTAGGCAGAGCCCCTCACTGACTCTCTTCAAGAGAAATCTTGACGAGTGGATGGGAGATCGTAGGTTTACCCCGGGGGTCATCTCTGTGTCACTTCTAGACAGAGGAACAGTAAACTAAACCCTAAATGGGCACAGTATTATCATTCCAGGGGGTGGCGGAAGCCACACACTCTGGCTAGGCTTATAATGCCCTAGGGCAGATAGCCTAGTATGAACCTATGAACCTATATAGAAATATTTCTAAGGTTTTTCCACTCAGACTTCGGTCACTGTCAGGGAATACTTCTGGGTTTTGGTTCTCATGGCATCAGTGATCCTAATGATACTCTTCATTGTCTCTACAGCTGAAAGAGATAGTGGTATCTGAAATCTCTTTGGTCCCAAAACCGACGCACTTTATCTTTTCAAATCTGAGTGCTGGGGATTGTCAGAAGAAAAGTCTTTTGGTAGAGACCACAGATATCCTTAAATAAGGTCTTCCCTTCTCAATCCCTACTCCAAAGCAGTTAGTCACAACAGACTTTGCTTGGGGAGCAGTTTCAGGAGGGATAAAAGTGCAGGGGATGTTGTGACACAAAGGCCAGACGTATATAAATATCAAGGAAATGATTGCCCTGATAAAGGCACTCAACTCTCTGAGCCATCTTTGGTCCCCAGCACCTCTTCATGTAGTTACAGACAATGCTACAGTCATGTGGTATATCAACAAGCAATGGGGATGCAGGGCATACACCCCTTTGCAGACTAGCCATGTTAGCTTGGGATATAGTCTCAAAGCACATGTTTTACTCTGCATGCATCCTACATTCCATCAGGGCAAAATTGTGTGGCAGACAAGCTGAGCAAGACCAGGGCAGACCTTCACAAATGGAAACTAGACTGGGGGGGCTTCCAAGACTTGAACCATTTGTGGAGAGTCTTAAGTGGACCTCTCTGTCTTCTCTCTGAACAATCAACTGGAAAGATTCTGTTCCAAGACTCCATGCTAGAAGTTCTGGAAAACAGATGCCTTTTCTTTTCCTTATACAGGAATCTTCATGTATGCTTTTTCATCCTTTCCACTAATATCCTGGTACTTCTGAAGATTCAGAAGGAATCCTCCATGATCACTGTGGAGACTCACGTCTGGCCCAACCAACTGTGGTTCTCCTTTCTTTTGGAAATGGCCAGAGCAATTATCAAAAGCTTCCTAACAGACTGGATCTACTTACGCAAGAACAGGGGTATTTGGTACACCCCAGCATCAATCAACTTCAATTGACTTGCCTGGATGAAAGGATCATAATTCCTTTTAGGCACCTGTTTACTGAGGACATGCAGCAGATACTAATGGAGTCAAGAAAGCCTAGTACAAGGAAATCGTATATTAGCAAATGGAAAAGGTTTTCCAGTTTGAGCAAGTAACAACTAGCACCCATTCAGGGCTAGTTGTTCTCTGGTTTTACAGTATTTGTGTGGGTTACTGTCCTATGGCCTTTCTTATTCCTCTGTCAGGGTTCATTTGTCATCCATTTCAGCATGTCTGCCCATGGATCCTAGTCTTTCAATGCATTCTCATGTCAAAATGTTTTTGAAAGGTGTTTTGCATAAGAGGCCTCCAGGAAAACTGGTGGCCCCTCCTTGAGCTCTGAATTTTGTGTTAGAGAAGCTAACACTTGCTCCATTTGAGCCAGCTAACATAGCTGATTTTGAGGTTCTTAACATGGAAAGCAGTTTTATTGATAGGTCTTACTTCTGCACAAAATGTATGTGAGTGGCAAGCTCTTGTGGTGGGTCAGCCCCATCTTATTTTCTGTAGGGACAGGGTATCTTTGTGAACTAATATAGCTTTTATACCTAAAGTGGTATCCAAGTTTTCTTTAACCCAAACTATCCATCTCCCCTTTTTCATTCCTGAACCTAAAAATGAGGGAGAAAGGATGCTGTATACCTTGGATATTCACAAGCAACTCCGGTACTATCTTGACGGAACTAAATCTGTCAGACTGTGGGATCAGTTGTTCATGTTTTGTGAAGGTAAGGATTGACCACGTGTGTCAAAGCAGGCTGTTTCCAAATGGTTGTCTACAGCTATTACTTTTGGTTATACTCACCATAACAAAACTCTTTCCAGGCAGAGTCAAGCCCCACTCTACCTGGGCCTTGCCTTCATTTATGGCTGGCTTTTTTTGAAAGAGTTGGATTCTAGAAGTATTCTAGAAGCTGCTACGTGGTCCACTGTACATACTTTTTTAAAGCACTACAAGCTTGATTCCTTCTCTAGGTCAAGGTTTGGCTTTGCTAGAAGCATTCTCAAGGGGCTCCTGGACTCTTCCACTTCCTAAATGTAGTTAGCTATGGTAATCTACCCATGTAGTTAAGGCTACTGCAGCAATGATCTGTATGATGAACATAGTACAGTTGTGCAAATAAACTTACTGTAACAGTAGATGTTCGAATGATAACTGCTGCAGAGCCACTCCCTCCCTGTAGATGCCCCCCCCCCACCATTTTTGGTGTGCTTTTATGCCAGGCTGTGGACATTCTTGTTCCTAGCTTTGTCCTTTTAGGGCTTGGCCTCCTGCTGTCTGTTGGCAGGAAATCTCTGAAGGCCTTTGCACCCAAATTTGTCTTTGTCAGCTCAGCTCATGCTGCCCAGCAGTAGTTTTGAGCATATGGAAAGTGCCTTGAAGCTTTGGAATCGGGCCAGCTGTTCGATCCTTGGCGGGGTATAACCCATATAGCTAAGGTTACTGCAGCAGTGATCATTTGAACATCTACTGTTATGGTAGGTTTACTTTCTCCAAATTACTCTAGCCTGAAGGCAACAAGCAAACTTGGCATTACAGAGTAATTAATTGTATTTTGGTTTTTATTGTCTGTGAATATTCATCTGGGTTTGACCCATTTTCTCGAAAAAAGCAGTACGCTTTCAACCAAAAAATCAAATCCAAAAAACGAAGAAACGCTGGCAGTAACACAAAAAGAGGTTTAATCCAGAAATCCAACAATTCCTCCAGATAAAAAACACGAAGTACAACCACAAAGTACAATGACCTGTAGCTGCTGTTTTTGTGGAGTCTGCATGATATTCATCATATGATTCACTTTTTTCATATATTTATTATCTTCTTTTACCTGTATTGTCCCCCCAGGTTAAACCTGAAAATGTTCCACCTGGATCAGTGTTCTGCCTCAGTAAACAAATGAAAATAATTCATTACCAACATGGGAGATAGATGCTCCACACCAGTGGTCACCCCCTCATTGGTCAGATCTGACCACAAGCTAATCACCCTTGACATCCACATCCCACCCCCACCCCCCAGTAAGGAAACCTCTGTAAAAAATTTCTCCAAAGCCAACCTCATGCTGCTCAAGTCAGAAGTGACAAACTTCATGACACCCATGCAGATGGGAGCTGAAAGTTTGACTGCTGAATCCTACACTAAGGCACTGTACAAGCGCATCCACTCATGCATGAATCGTGCTATCCCAAATAGAACCAAGACGCTCTCCTCCAAAAAAAGGAAGCCAATCTGGCGGTCCCCTGCCATAAACAAACTACACAACAGAAGGAAGAAACTGTTGCAAAAAAGGGGAAAATCCCAGGATGCAAAAAAAATCCCTTACCAGCCTCAGTAAGAAGCTGATATCCCTCATAAAATCCTCCAAAGCAAGTTACAAAAATAAAATTGCTAAAGATTCCAAAGACAACCACAAGGCATTCTATAGTTATGTCAAGAATCTAAATGGCAATGCTCAGATCTGCTCTGAGCTACAACAGAATGGCATTAAATATGCTGATCCCAGGGATATTGCCAATATCCTGGCAGATCGATTTAGTGCCAACTTTACCCCCCTCTCACCCCCTAAAGGGCCCATCTCAATACCAAAAGATTGCCAAATTCTGGTAGTCACGGCCACACAGGTAGAAACTGCACTCTCCAAAGCTAAGAATACAGCATCCATGGGATCAGATGACATCCCGGGCTGTGTACTACATGAACTACAAAATGAATTGGCACCTCACCTAAGTGTCATGTTTAATCATAGCCTCACCTCAGGCTTCGTGCCCACTGATTGGCGCACAGCTACAGTTGTCCCACTCCACAAAGGGGGATCCACCTTGGATCCCAGGAACTACCGTCCCATCAGTCTGAGGAGCCTGATCTGCAAGGGCATGGAAGGCATTGTCATGGAACTTATAAATAAAGACATTGGCAACCTTCAAACACTGGACCCCACCCAGTTTGGGTTCGTGAAAGGCCGATCTTGTCTTCTGAACCTGATTGACTTCTTTGAATCAGTCTCCAGAGCTGTGGACGAGGGTAAGGAGGGTTCACACAGCCTATCTGGACCTCGCCAAGGCCTTTGACACCATCCCCCACTCTGGAATCATAGCTAAACTTACTAAGCTGGCCATAAATCCCTATGTCACTCGATGAGTTGCCAACTGGTTTGTTGACAGAATCCAGACTGTAAAAGTAGCCAACTCCAAATCCAGCTCCAGACAGGTGACAAGTGGAGTACCTCAGGGTTCAGTCCCGGGATCGCTCTTGTTTGGCATCTACTTCTCCGAAGTACAGGCCAACACTAAGGGAAACTCTGGCTAAGAAAGTTCACAGATGACTGCAAACTGGGAGCCATTATCGAATCCCCATATGATGTGGATATTCTGCAAAAGGGCCTTACAGAAACAGATGCTTGGTGCCAGAGCCATGGGCTCAAGCTTGATGCCAAGAAATGTATAGTTATCCCCTTTGGGAAAAACCATGTACCCATGAATTACCACATAGGTGGCAGTACACTAAACACCGAAAGTGTGATGAAAGACTTGGGTACACAGGTGGACAGTGGTCTCACCTTCAATAACCACATCACCACAACAGTCAGGAAATCCTTCTATGTGGCACACCTCATCACTAAGGCTTTTCATCCAGAAAAAAGGAGGTCACTGTCCCACTGTACTCATCCCTCATTAGACCCATTATAGAGGGCAATGCCCCGTTTGGTATGTCCCTCACAAGACATCTACAACAGCTGGAAAGGCCACAGAAATACCTCAATAAAAGAAACACAGGCATAAAGCAGATGCCCTATGCTGACCATCTCAAAAAACTTCAGCTATACTCTGTGGCATATCGTCTACTCAGAGGTGATCTCTGCTTAACATACAAGGCATGTCAAACCCTGAGCTGTTGGACATGCTCCACTTAAAGAAATCCCAATCCCTCAGAGCCACACGCTCCAGGGATCTAAACCTTGTCATCACAATGAACAAAGCATGCTGGAGGGATAGATTCCTGACCCAGAGAATCCACATACTCTGGAACAGACTTGCCCATACATGTCAAGCAGAGCACCTTCTTGGCCCTCTTCAAAAGGACCCTTGACAATTGGATGGGAGATAGGAAACTCACCTCGGGGAGCACATCAGTTGCCCTGCTAGACAGGGGTCCAGGGAAGTAAATATTGTGGGAAGAAATATCCAGGGAATTGCTATGGCTAGGCTTGTATAGGCCCTAGGGCCGATAGCCTAGTACCACCCTATGAACCTGTAAAACAGAGCGTCTATTGCAGTAAGTCCACAGCTGTCACAACTTTCAGAGGGTTTCACCCTTGCCCACCTAGTAGGTCAGATGTCAGGATGTCAGTGGTATAAGAGAATCTGCCTGTGCCATCTTCAGTCCTTTTTTGCCACACTTAGCTTGAGAGCAAGTGCATAGTTTTGTCATCAGTCCATCCTAGTGACTTAGCCATGATAAGCTCTCCTTCCTACTTTAGATACAGTACTACAACAGACCTTTATTGCTGCAGGGGTGTTCCTGAGAGTAGAGAACAGAATATAAAAATCAGTACGGTAAATGTTAGATCCAAAAACTCATCCAGACAGCAAAATGGGGAAACAAACCACTGAGACTGAAGACTGTTCAAGTAAAAAGCAACAGAAGTCTTTTATTAAACACACAGCGCTTTCATGCAGTGTGCACTTCTTCAGACCATAACATCAGAACAAAATGCATCCTTTAAATACACTCTTAAAAACTATTAAGATCCACCCCAATCAGTTGCCATAACAATTAATAGATTAATGCCTCAATCTACGCAATTTGAGTACAGGCTTAAGGGGAACACTTATTTAAACCAAAAATCTTATCAGACTGCAGTGTGATGATCCATTTTGTTTCAGCAGCTTCAGTTCTATCCCTTAGGGGACCACCTCTAACATTCTTATGAATTAGTTGTAGTACCTGAAAGAGAAAAGTGTGTCCAAGATTTGCTTTTATATGCTTATTAAATGTGTTAGTATTGACATCTCATCTGAATTTCACCTAAATGCTCCAAAATCCTATCTTTCAGACGATTAGTTTTACCTACATAAAAACATAACTTAACATTAAAACTCTTCCAAATCCCCACTAAATACTACAAACCTAAAACCACCCCCTACCATCCATTCCCAAACACAATCCTAACAAATTTATTCACCTTCTCTCTTACCTCTACTTAGCAGGCGACATTCATCCCAACCCTGGACCAAACATTTCTCAAACAAATAACCTTAGCTTCAAAAACAAACCAAATTGTAAAGAACTCAAATTCCTCACCATCAACGCCCAAAGCTTAGCTAATAAAATTACCCTCTTTCATGCCTGGCTAAACCATAATTCACCTGACATTGTAGCCTTCTCTGAAACCTGGTTAAAGCCACACATAACCGACACTGAATTCCTTCCCCCTGGATTCCAATCTCTCTGATCTGACCGCCTAAATAAAAGAGGTGGCGGTGAAGCTCTAATTTACTCCAATCACTTATCCATCACTCCCTTCCCAAATCCTATCCCTTCATTTAATAATGCTGAACTAGTAACTGGCATTCTAAAATTAAATGACCATAAAAGTATCTGCATCATCTCCCTTTACATTCCTCCTGGTAACAACACCAATACCTT
This sequence comes from Protopterus annectens, assembly GCF_019279795.1. Lineage (NCBI taxonomy): Eukaryota > Metazoa > Chordata > Ceratodontiformes > Protopteridae > Protopterus > Protopterus annectens. The sequence goes on from NC_056732.1 coordinate 1,064,733,130, forward strand.
GGAAGACATCCTCTCTTGTACCTCCTCAAATATTAAACATGAAACTTATATTATGGGAGATGTAAATATTGACTGGCAAAAAATCAGTGACCGTAATCCCACCATATCAATCAATCTTTTCAATTTTACGCAACTTATTAACTCTACCACTAGGCCCAACAAAACCAACCTCACAGGCTCCATCCTAGACTGGATCCTGGTGTCTCACCCTAACAGAACCACAACATCTGGTGTCATTCCCTACCCACTAGGAGACCACCTCCCTGCCTTCACCCATAGAACTACATCCTCTTCCTCATTCTCCCACAAACTCATATATACTCATAACTTAACTAACTTTAACCCCTCCACCTTCTCTGACTCCCTCAAAATCACTAACTGGAACCCATTAAAAACCCTACCCCTAGACGAAGCCGTTGATTTCTTCAACTCCAAATTCCTTACTGTCCTAAACTCCCTAGCTCCAATACGAACTAAAAGAGTCAAAACCAAGACTGCCCCTTGGCTTACTAAAGAAACCAAGAAAATTATGCAACAAAGAGATAAATCTTGGAAAAGCTGTCTCCATCATAAACAACCTGAATTCTTACTTAAATACAAACAGCTACGAAACCTAGACAAAAAAACATGTCATAATAGATAAAAAGTCCTACTACAACCATTTACAAATAAATCATGCAAAAAACCCCAAACAATTCTGGAATTCTATTAACTCTCTTCTTAAGCTTGGTGCAACAAACAACCCCTGCCCTGATACTAGCAAATCTGACCAAGAAATTGCCAAACTATTCAATACCTTCTTCACCTCTTCTATTGCTGCGCTAACCAAAACCTTCCCCAACAACACACCCCCACCCCAAGTTTCCTCATCCTCGCCTCCCTCACCCCCTGTCTTTGAACTTAAACCTGTATCCACCCACCTTATAAAAAACTTCTCTCCAAACTCAGACCTTGCACCAATGCCCCTGACAACATCCCCTCCTCCTTCTTAAAAATTGCCTCCGACAGTATTGCTCTCCCTATCAGCATCCTGATAAATAGATCACTTCTCGAGTCCTATGTACCCAAACGATGGCACTCTGCTTTTATTCTTCCACTCCACAAAGGTGGCAAAAACTGTAACTTCTACAACTTCCGGCCCATAGCCATCCTCTCACCCATCTCTAAAAGTCTTGAAAAATGCATACACCTGCAGCTCATGCCATTCCTAACCGAACACGGCTGCTCTCTCCTACCCAACATGGCTTCCGCCCTGGACATAATACCAGCACAGCCCTTCTCTCCTTTTTACACTCTGTCAATTCAGCTCAAGACTCTGGTAACTTCATCTGTTCTCTTTATTTATCTAAAGCTTTCAATACCATCTCCCACTCCCATCTACTAAACCATCTATCTAACCTCAACATCTCCCCAAAAACTCTATCCTGGTTTTCCAGCTACCTTTCAGACAGGTCTCAAGCCATGAAATGGTGCCAAGCCTCCTCCAGCTTCCTTCCCACTTCCACAGAAGTTCCCCAAGGCTCCATACTTGGCCCTCTGTTATTTAACATCTTCGTTAATGATTTCCACAAAGTTATTCCCAATACGCAGCCTACTCAACTTTGATCTGCTTTGCCTCCCAACTTTACAGAACTCCAATCTCTTAACTCAAACCGCCTTCGCAACCACTGAAAAATGGATGCACCAAAACCACCTCTCACTTAATGCTAACAAAACTAAGATTCTTCTTTTCAGTCACTCTAAATCCACCCCACTGAAAAAAACTCATTTCAAATATAAAGCCTTAACAACTCCATCATTGACATTGGTCCCTCCGCTAAACTCCTAGGGGTCACCATCGATGAACACTTAAAATTCAATACCCACATCCAACTTAACATCAAGAAAACCCACATAAAACTCGGCCTACTATACAGAAACAATCAATTCCTCTCCCCCTCTACTCGACATACCTTGGCCACTACATATCTCCTCCCATCTCTTCTATATGGTGCTCCTCTGCTTACAAATCTATCTTCCACCCTAACCTCCAAACTGGAAGTATGCTACAATAAAATCTCCAAATTCGCCACCAAGGCATTTCCTCTCTCATCACTGCACCTCCCTACAAACTTTAAATTAGCTTGAACTCCCCAATCAACTAGACTACCTCCAAATTGTCTCAGCCCACAAATTAATATTTCAGCCCACCCGCTGCCCCACACTATCCAGTATTCTTCAACCATGTACCCCCACGACCCCTTAGATCTTCTAACCAAAACCTTATTTCCGTCCACAAACCCAAGCGCCCTGCTGGTCAGCTCTTACTCTCCTTTTCCCTTGCTAAAAAATGGAATGCCCTGCCCGCTACACTGAGGACCTGTGACAACCTACACTCCTTCAAAACACAACTCCACTCCTTCCTGCATACTCACAGAAAATGTAATTGCACACTTCATTCTATACCTCCCAAGCTCACCTCTTCCTTCTCTCCTGGCTAACCTTCATTCTTCTCTAATTTCTCTCATAGTCATACATTGTTAATGTAACTAATATCTACATCCAACCTTATGCTTATTGCCTCTCATTCTCCAGGACAATTTTCTTTAATATCCTAGTTGCTTAATTGAAGGACTACCTACTTGACTGCATTTTATCAGCTGTTTGGAAACTCAACCCTTTTGTATGTAAATCAAATGTTCTTTATATTTGTATTTCTTACTTGCATTATCATTATGTGATGTAACATTGTATTGTGGAGCTTTTCTCCCTGGGCCTCCACTGAAAACGGGCTCTTGAGCCCAGTGGACCTCCCCGGTCACCAAACTGGAATAAAATAAATAATAAAATAAAATAAGCAGTCTTTACACTTCACCAATAAACTAGATCTTGACTTTTACAGTCAGCATAAAATTTAATTTCATACTTCACACCTTTAGAGGGATGGACAAAATAATTAGCACCAGAGATAAAACTACATGCTTTTGGAGTGTTTAGGTGAAATTCGGAGGGATGTCAGTACCATACCAATGTCTACCAATCTGGTAGTCTCCAAGACAAAAGTACGGTTTTCCCCATGGTGATTCTGCAAGGGGTCCTACATCATGTCTTCCCAAGGGCAATCCTTCCATAGGTATGTAAGGTGTGGGAATCTTCCAAAGGGTCCTTACTGTGACAGTCATTTATATGCTGAACACAGTATAGCTGTATATATTCTGAATATGTTCACTGTTGCATTACCAATTCCCTCCTTCCATGCTTATCTGGGGAAGTAAGGCAGATAACTAAGGCTTGTAAAAGGGAGGGTCTAGAAGTCGATACAGAAAGATGAGTGAGGATCTGAATGCAAAAGCTGTGGAAAGGCATGCATAATGTTTGACAAGTAGCTGTAAGTGGAGTTTTCAAAGTTGTGCAAAACTGAGTAGTCAAAGAGGCAAGAGTCAGTGAGGAAATGGCTGAGATTGTATTTGTAGTTTATTAGAAGTGGTAGTACTATGTACAAGTACAGGAATTACCAGAGATAAGATTTGCTGTGCTGAAAAGGTAATAAACTTCTGAATCGCCAAGATACAGGGAAGTGCAGTACCCCAAATTCTGTATATGATGCTTAATACAGAGAAAAATGTGCACGGGGGAGTCTTTCAGGAAGAAGTGATGCAGCTCAAATTACGTGTGGTCATTATGTTTCAAGAAATGTGTAAGGGGGAAATGTTTTGAGAAGAATTGATACACTGAAATTATTGGGGGGTGTAGGTATGCATGAGATGAGAATGAGTAGGATCACAGGAGACCACTAAGGAGCTTAGCCCAGTTCCCAATTACCCAAGATCGCTGTCTGGTTTAAGTGAGCTCCTGAAGGTCACACAAAAGGCAAATGCAAGCCGAGAGACTCGAGCACAATGCCACTGGAAGTAACTTGTAAACAACTCATAACTGTAACCCTCTGTTGAATTGCAATTCAAGGTCTACAACCCTGAGAGGACTTGAACTCACCACTGAAGCCATCTACAGTGCACTAAATAGTTCACTTACAGGTTGAGCTATAGAAGCTATTGTAATAAGGTGTAAATGTTGGATATTTGTGTCATATGTACTATGGCAAATATGTTGTGTAACGATATATCTTCAGTTGGTTGACTAACACAAATGACATCCTGAAGGGTAAACCACACAACATCAGAAACATCCACTTCCTAGTATGCATGCAGTGAGGTTGCTTCTTGGTGTATGCAAATATTACTTAAAAAAATTTTTATAAATGGCATCCCACTGTGGGGGCTGCGCCCTCTGCACTCCCCTTGTTAACTCTATATACTAACTCTGAGATTTCACAGTTCCTGGGGAAAGAGAATATTTCCTTCCCTGGGGATTGTCGATCTTGCACACCTGTCAGCTGTCTGTAAACTCAACCTAATGCTGTCAATTAAACAGATGTTGACCAAACTCCCTGTTCACAAAACCAACAGAACCCATTGTATAATATGATAGACAAATGTAGAATGAACATTATATGCAAAAATGTCTTTATAAATGGTACTGTTGAAAAGCTTTAAGTATACAACAATAATATCCCTCCTTCCATCCCCTTTTTTCAAAGTGTGAGGGCATCCTTGGGTGCGAATGGGGTACCTCAGTCACCTTCTGTCCCTGTTTCCTGTGAGCAGACCGACTTAGAACCATCAGAGGTAGCTTGGGGTATAGTCGTTGGACTGCCTCCCTGGGGATCACTATCACCAGGGCAACCATTGGTCTGTAACCAGATCACCATGACTGTGCCTACCATGGTAGGAAAGAGCTAAAGAGGGTGCTAGCCAGTGTCCCTCATGTACCACTGATGTCCACGGAGGTAGGTGTCCATCTGGCCAAGAAGGGGAGAGTATGAAAAGCTCTGGAAGTTGGGCTGACCATCAGACCTTCTGTGGCAGAAGTTCCCAAGAGTTATTATTGCAACAGTTTAATCTGAACATCTACAGTTATGGAAGCCTCCTAATGCAGCTATACTGTACTGTGTCTGTATATGCATAGTTCTTTTCTGGGTCTTCCAGATGTCCTTCCTTGGATCACTGTTTAAGTATTCTAATGCTGATGGATTATCCTGTCCGAGATAACCTGATTGCCAGCAGGCTTACCAAAGACAAAACCTTCCAGATGCACCATAATACGTTTCTGGTGCATGACCTCAGCCCATAGGCATAAGGGAATGCAAGAGGATGTATGAGCATAAGATCTTCGGAGTATCTTGCTTACTAGTCTGAAGTCAAGATTTTCGCTCCCGGCAGCCTGTTAACCATGTTGTCATTGCTGCTGTCATTTTCTAATCCAGATCCATTTGAGAACCTTCTTTTTTATTGCCTTTTATACAAAAGATTTGTAAATGTCAGCTAAGAAAGGGACTCTGGTAGGCGTATAACTTATAAAGACCAATACCCCACTGTCTATTTTGTTTAGTAATACCAAGCATTGGCTTTTGTGTGCTGTTGGGCCATTTGGTTCGTTAATTTCTATTTTGTTTAGGAGCTGAACCCAATCACAGAAATTGCAATATCTGTCAATTGTTTATCTCAAAAACCCTTCATACTAGACTTTCTTTTGTAAATATAATGGTGAGAGGTATCTACCTCACAATCACAAAGTACAGGGTTTGATTCTCACATTTGAAAGGGAAATTGGCTAGCATTAAAAATTGCCTGTAACATGGTTGGGTTTGGCGTAATGTTTAAGGTCTTCAATTTACTGAAGCTCCTCACACAAACCAAGAGGGCAGAACCACTGGCCTCGGACATTCCATTTGCACTCTAAAGGTGTGGATCAAAAAATCTAGGCCTGAATCTTCAGTTCCCCAGTCAGATTCAGATGTCCGGAATCTGAGGTATATCTCACTCCTCATCCTCGCACATCCAACAAGACTTGAGCCTACCATGACAGTAGAGAAGGGGAAACCTAAAGAGAGAGTTTCAGAGGAAGCAGAAGGCATACCTCAAATCCTTGTTAGTGAAGGAGTTATCGGTCACTTTAATTGAGGTCTGTCAGGGTTCCTGTCCGTCATGCTTTGTTAGGGCAGACATTTCACACCTAAGAAAAAGAGGCAAAAAACAAGGATGTTTCTCGTAAACGGATGTATCAGGAGAAGGAATTGCTTGAATTTTCTCAAGGCCTATAAAAGGCTATTTTTGTCTCTGAAGTCGTCTCCTTTCCTCCCTCCTTCCTTCTCATGCCCCCCCCCCCCTCCAAAGAGACGACACGAATCTTCATTGGACACAGAAGAATCTGATTCTGATGAGGATTCCTTAGCTTGTGCATCTTGAATACATTCTCCAGAACAACTTCCTTCCGATTATGACACCTTGTCCCGATTCCCCTATAGAAGAGTTTTCCTTTGTGCAGAGTATTTACTAGAGTGATGCAACATTTTGAATGGAAATTTAGACAAGTCACTGATGTGCAAAATGAAAAAAAAGAATACTATGACTTGCTTGAGAAAGGGGCTCCAAAACCTACTCCACCCCCCCACCCCCGGGTCTTAGATGCTTTTGCATCCATTCTTTCTCCTCTTCCTGTTCTCCTGCTGCTGATGCTTTCTTCCAAGCCTTCAACTCCCCAAAAGCCTGGCAGGATTTATAATGTCCTTGAGGACACAAAGTTCTGTTTTTTTCTATCTCCACTGATAAGCCCACTGGGCTTTTACCTGCAGCTAATGTGTTGCCATCAGAGATAGCAAGGTCATGAATAGGTATGGTAAGAAAGTCTACATCTGTGCCAACTTGGGCCTTTAGGGTCTTTTGGGAATTAAAACTGTGGCTAATCAGGAGGATTGTGAATGTAAGGCACAGGTGGTATCCATGCTTGATCAAGTTTTACAAGTAGATAACTTTCTATAAAATGCAGCTGTGATGCTGCAGATGGTTCCCCCAAGGCTACAGCCACTGGCTCTGTCATTTGCAGATTTGCTTAGCTTCACCTCTAGTTCCTACTGGAGGATATCAAGGCCAAGATTTTGAGTTCCCCCTTTCATAGGGAACCTTTTGTTTGGCTGTGCTGCAGCTTAGCTTTTCAAAATTCTGCAGGAAGAAGGTAAAATGCTGGATTTTAAATGGATTTTTCTCAGTTCTGCCCCAGATGTCAAAGGAATCATTATTTCAAGCCGACATCCATTGTCTACAGGGAGCAAAAGCCCAACCAGAAGATTTGCAATGGTGTGTTTCTCAAATCCATCTCAATCCAGATCTACCCTTCCACCCACCCATGACATCCACACAGATGCATTGGACCTGGCTTGGGTGCATGGACAGGCCCCACAACTGTTCAAAGCCAATGATCACTTAAGGAGATAAAGGAACACATTGTCAATGTCAAGGAAATTAAGGCCCTTATCCAAGCCCTTCAGGTGATGATCTTCGTGTTTCACTGTTGCAGTCATCACATTTGGGTTATCCCTGCCAGGGTAGCCCTCAGTCGGCCTGAATACCAGAGGCTTAGTATTTCTGCGATGATTGTTGTCGCTCCAGACTAACGTCAGGTCATCAGTAGTTCACATGAGTGCCAGTCGGCCGCTACCTGAGTTTTCATTTTCTGAACTGAAGTTGAAGTCTTCTAAAGCTAAGTACCCCGTTGGGAATTCTTTTTTCTTGCTCTAACCGATGTCAGAAAAAGTTAATTGTCTCGCCTGTGGAAAGCAAATACCACACCAAGACTTTCATTCTTACTGCGTCACTTGCTTAGACCCAGACCACGACATCTCCTGCTGTCGCTTTTATGCTTTGGTCAACGCCAGAACTATATGTTGTTGGGGCCTTATTGTAGCTAGATATTTTTGCTCTCAGTCCTCAAATTCCAATATGGCTTCAGTAAACCATCTGAGAGCAGATCTTCCGAAAAAAAACATAAGGATAACGACAAGAGACAGACCGCGCAGATCCAAACCTACAGACGATGCTTCCGTTAAGCTAGTCGTCAGTTCTCTGGTCCTCAGGCACTTTCACAGCCCCTGATGCCCGCTTCTGTGGATTTGCAGGCCACTACAGAGACCCTTTTGGAGTCTGGTATGCCACGAGACTCTTCATCGACTAAGGATCCTGCGGATGTCTCTACCTTGGATGGATCCCAAGCTGCTGAGCAGGCACTGGCTTCTGAGGAAGTACTTTGCACTACCAATTCTCGACACAGACTGATTTCTTTCACATCTACCATTCTTTCGAAAACTACCAAGTTTCTAAGGCCCAGGGTACAAACCACTCCCAAGAAACCGATGACCCAATCTCAGGCACCTGCTTCCTTGCCTCAGTCTTAAATGCTTAAAATGGCAGAAGACCTTGTAATGCTGATCAGGGGAAGCCAAGCTACGCCTTCCAAAAGAAAGAGATTTGTCCCCAGTAGTTTTATCTGAACAGGAGTCCGATGACTCTGAGGCATCAGAATATGAAGACATGCAACCCCTCTCTGCTTATGAGGATTCTGATGCAGAGGATTCTGATGCAGAGGAATCCATTCCTTCAGCCTCTCCACCCGAGGACTTTTCCTTTGGGAAAAATTTACATACTTTAAGGGACCATTTCCATTGGGAATATCCGGACTGCCCTCAATCTAAAAAGAGACTCAGGGAATTCTTAGATCTTCCACAGCACAGACCTCTGGCCATTCCTCCTGTCCTGGATGTTGTGGATGATGATGTTCATCGTGCATACAGCTGCAGTAATCACAGATGGGTTTTTTCTGCCTCGGTCGCCCGATCCCTCGTCGAATTCAAAGGCTTGGTTTAGTCGTTGTGTTGTCTTCTGCTTTCTCTTCTGGAGTCGAGGCCAGAGACGCCAAGACCCGGCCCGGCAGCCTTGTTCTTTTTTGCGTTTTGTTCAAGTGCGAAGCAGAAGCAGTTAGCGTCGGGCAGCTCCTGAATTAATTTCTTTGTTACCTCAACACAGACCCCTATATACCCCTGTTTTGGACATACTGATGATGATTCGAGGCTTGTTCCAACCCGGATTCTTCTCTCCCTGCTCCAGTCAAACCGGATAGGTATTACAGAGTACCCAGCTCACCTCTTCACCTTCTAAAAGCCATAATGTTGACCCTGAAACCATTTCACAAGGCCAGGAGGGATTGAAGGCCTCCACGGCCAAGAATCCACTTCCTGAAAGGGAATCAGATCTTTTAGAAAGGTGGGGTAGTAAAATACTTCGCCACCCTAGCCATGTAGAGGGCCTTAAATTGTCAGTTTCATATGCTTAAATATCAACAGTTCCTGCTATCATAATTAAGGAACAAAATGTCTCAACCTGAACAACCAGATTTAAAGGAGTTACAGATATGATGTGCGAGAGCAAGTGGTAAACACACTTTACAATGTGGTTATGATGCCCTAGAGGCTTGCGTGAGAGCGGCTACGGATCAGTCATTCGTAGACATGTTTGGCTTGGCCGAAAAACTGCTCGATCATGTGTGAAAGCTAGCTAAATGATGCTCCTTTTACAAAAGGATGTGCTGTTTGGTACTATGGTGGGCCCAGGCATGTCAAGCAACACAGGCCCCTCCCTGCAGCAGACAAGCAGAGCAAGTTATCACAACAGACGCCTCAGGCCTACAGATTAAAATGACGGGGTGCACATGGGTTCCAGAAAATCATCCAGGCAAAAGAATCCCCGAATCATCAATTGAAAAGTTTTGTTCAAGACCCTTCATCCAAAAGCCTGAGAGTGGGACGCTCTTCATTTCACAGGACAGCTGGACAGTTTCACATTCCCACCTCGCCTCTTCTGCCCAATGTACTTTGAAAGCAAGAGCAGATGAGACAGAATTATACTGATTGCTCCAGATTGATTGGCTGAACAGCAACGCCCATTGCTGAGGAGCCCAACCCAACACCTGGTTCCCTGCCTCTAATGCTCTAATGCACTGTCACCAGCACAGCTACAACTACAAACTTCAGCTGAAAAAAACACTAACTCACTGCATGGAAAATTCACCACAACAGACCCTACTTCCAAGGAGGTGCAGGATGTCATTTGGAGGCCAGAAGACCATCAACTAGAAAAAGCTTATCTCCGCAAATGAAGCGGTTTTTTTGTGTTCTTGGAAAAGGAAAAAAGGTCAGGACCCTAGAAAACTGAACTTGCCTAGTATATTACAATATAGCTGTGAACAGTGGACTTTTTCTTTTTTCCATAAAATCCATGTCTCAGCTATTTCTGCAGAACTAGCTTATGGATCCTCCTTTTTTTTCTCACCCAACTTTTAGACTACCAGGGATAACCAATGATACCAGCTGGGATCCTTGGTACTAGCTCCTTTTGAACCAGCTGCCTCAACAGATCTGCAATATTTTGTCCTGGAAGCTGCTTTTTTTTTCTAGCTATCACTCAGCTCGTGAATTTCGTTACAGGCCCTCATGGGTGCAGCCCTTCTCATTTTCCATCAGGACAGGGTCTCCTTCGCACCAACCATCATTTTTATGCCTAAGTGGTATCTAGGGTAGCTTTAAAATCTTTAAATACACCTTCCTACCCATAGGCAGCTACTTTACTATTTGGACAGAACAAAGTCCTTCAGAAAAATCAGACACACTTCAGTGTCCCATGCTTTAGGGGGAAAGGGAAGCCAGTTCACTCAAGCAGCTTCCAAAGTGGAAAGCAGGCGGTTTTGTTACTCCTATGCAGGCTTTGCCACTGCTGTTCTGCAGGGGCATTCTGGCTCAACCGAGTTCCTCACTGATGTCAGAAGAGAAAGCACAACAACCAACGCCAAGACACTTTGGAATTGGCCGACCGAGGGACAGGACCCTGCGAGAAAATTTTATGGAATCTAGTTTGACTCCTGACACCCTCCCTCCTGTTCCCAGGAAACCTGACAGGTACTATAGAGTCCCTGACTCTCACAAATTTATTTTCAAAAGTACTACAGCTGACACTGAGGTTATTTCCCAAGATCCTAAAGGAATTAGAGCAACTTCTGCTAAGAATCCCACCCCCTCAGATAGGGATTCTCGAGCATTAGACAGATGGGGTAAAAAAGTGTACACCTCTGCTACTCTTGCTATTAGAGCACTAAATTGCCAGTTCCATATGCTAAAATTTCAGCAACATACCATGGAACTCCTCAAACAAAAAATATATTTTCCTGCTTGTGCAGAAAATAGAGTTACAAGAGTTAATGCATTCTGCAAGTCAAGTAACTAAGCACACCTTACGATGTGGTTTTGATGCCCTAGAAGCATCTTGCAGGGCAGCAGTCACTGGTTCTGTCCTTAGAAGGCATGCTTGGCTTAAAGAACAGCCCTTGCCACACCATGTCAATTCCAAATTATTGGAAGCACCCTTGCACAAAGACAACTTATTTGGCACCAAGGCAGAGGAGGTCTTAAAAAGATGGATGAAAAAGCTAAATCTATGCAGACAGTTAAGGACTTCCTGCAGGTCCAGCCACTCAGGTTCAGTAGGCATTGCCCCTCCAAGCACTGGTCCTATCCTGCCCCCTCCAGGTCAGCTCAGCCCAGACCCTGGGGAAGCAGGCACCCCAGACAGCAGCCCCAGGGAATGCAGAGATCTAAGCAATGGAGTTCTTCCTCTTCAAAACCAGGGAGTGCTAAGCCCAACCCCCGCATGGTAAGAACTCACAATGACTCTCCATTTCCACCCTCTCCCTCTGCCCACCTGCACTTGCCCTAGGAGGAAATCTCTTTCCATGCAAGCACCTGGGCCACCATTACCAATGACCACTGAGTCCTCAACATAGTGTCCCAGGGATACAAATGTTATTTCCACACTCTACCAACCCCAAAAGGGTTCCCAGATCTTCCCCCAAACCAGTGGGCAGAGGCCAAAAAGCAAGTCCTTTCCCTGCTCTCTATGAGGGTAATAGAGCACGTTCCTACAGAACAGATAGGCCAAGGTTTATACTACAGACTCTTCCTGGTACCCAGAAAAGAGGGCACCTGCTGCCCCATCGATCTACCCATTCTAAACACCTTTCTAGTGATACCAAAATTCAAAATGCTCACCCTTCAGCAACTACTACCTATGCTCTCCAAGGATGCTTGGTTAGCCACCCTAGACCTAAATAAGGCCTACCTACACATCCCACTCAGGGAATCCTGCAGAAAATATCTACTTTTCAGGGCAGGGTCACTGCACTTTCAGTTCTCTGCACTTCCCTTTGGCTTATCCACTGCTCCCAGAGTTTTCACAAAATGTCTGTCTCCCGGCATTGCTTTTTGCAGGCAAAGAAATATTCAAATTTACCCATACTTAGATGACTGCCTAATTCAGGCAGACAGTCAGGAAAAGATGCTCAAGCACCTGGCCTTTGTAAATGACCTACTGACCTCCCTAGGTATACTGTCAATGAAAAGAAATCCAAACTAGTACCCACTCAAAAAATTATATTCCTGGGAGCAAGCCTGGACACAGCAGCCCAGGTGGCATTCCTTACACCAGAAAAGCAAACCTACCTGACAGCCTATTTCTCTCAACTAGCCACCAGACCCCAGTTATCCACAAGGAAAATTCTGCAAGCTGTGGGGTTCATGGCTTCTTGCATTCTACTCATTCCATATGCCAGATTGCATACGAGGAAATTAAATTGGTACCTAAAAAGCCTTTGGTGTCAACACACTCAAGACTTGGAAACTTTTATACCAATGATACCTTGTTTAAGGAAAGATTTTCTTTGGTGGGCAGCAGCACGCTACAACAAGGGACTACCCTTCTCACACCCCCATGCTGCCCAGACCCTCACCACACATGCATCAGACTATGCTTTGGGTGCACACCTGGATGGCAGTTGCATACAGGGCAAATGGAGCCCACATCAAATACATCCGTACATCAACCAAAAAGAGATGTTAGCTGTCCAGCACGCACTGGCAACTTTCAGACCCCTCCTGTCCCAAGGGGCTCTACTGATCAAAACAGACAAACACCACTGTGATGTGGTATATCATCACGCAGGGAAGGACTCACTTGTACCGTCTGTGCAGGCTTGCCATAACTCTTTGGCACACTGCCTCAGCCATGCAGCTACACCTGTTAGCACAATTCCTGCCAGGCTCTCTAAACTCTCTGGCTGACAACTTAAGCAGAAATCTTCTGGACCCACATGAGTGGCAGCTAGACCAAAGAACCTTCACCCTTGTAACTCAGAAATGGAGCACCCCGAAGGTTGAGCTCTTTGCTTCCCACTCCAGCCATTAGCTCAGCAAGTTCTGCACCAGGGAGCCTCACTGCAAGGCCTGGAAAGTGGATGCTCTATCCTTCCAGTGGGTCAACCTCTCTGTCTATGCATTTCCCCCACCACCTCTCATTACAAGGGTACTGCTCAAAATAAGGGAGGAAAAACCGAGGACAATCCTGATTGCCCCAGACTGGCCATGTCAGCACTGGCACCCACTGCTGCGCAGCCTGTCACATCTGCCACCATGGCATCTCCCTCAGATCGCAACACTCCTGACCCAGAGAGAAGGAGAATTCATGCATCTCCAATTGTGGACACTCAATCTGGCAGCCTGGCTTATTCCCTGACCACTGCACAAGCTGCCACTTTCAGCAAACAGGTTCTAGATGTTATAAGTGAGGCCAGATGCCCTAGCATTAGAAAGTCTTATGCTGACAAATGGAAAAGGTTTTGCACCTGGATCCAGGCTAAGGGAGCCAGGATGGCACAGCCCTCCCTACCTCTCATCCTGGATTACCTTGCTGACCTACTACACAGGGGTCTATCCTTTTCTTCTATTAAAATTCATGCCTCAGCTATCTCTGCTCATTTCAGCACAGAGCCGCCTCTTTTCTCACACCCTCTCACCAAACAGTTTCTAAGAGGGGCTAACAACTTGAGGCCACCCAGAAGAGAACCTACCCCAGCTTGGGACTTAAACTTTGTGTTGGAAAAGCTCAACCTGTCCCCCTTTGAACCAGCAGCTTCAGCAGAGTTAAAGTTTCTCTCATGGAAGACAGCCTTGCTTCTGGCCATCCCTTCAGTAAGAAGAGTATCCGAGCTACAAGCACTAATGGCTGTGGAGCCCTTCTTCATTTTCCTTGCTTACAGGGTCTCCCTCAGGACTAACCCATCCTTCATGCCAGAAGTGGTGTCCAGTGTGGCTCTCAACCAATCCATTCATTTGCCCACCTTTTTCCCTAACCCACAAAACAAGGGGGAAAGGATACTGCATTCTGTAGATGTGCACAGATAGCTCAGATTCTATCTAGACAGGAATGATCAATTGTTAGTCAGATTTGCTGCAAGAGCAGAGGGCAAAGCCATATCCAAACAAACCATTTCCAAATGGATAGCACACTGCATCCATTTCTGCTACAAGCAACACGGGAAACCTCCCCATAAGGGGGTCAGGGCACACGCTACCAGAGCAACCTCCACCTCTGCAGCTTTTCTCAGAAGGGTCCCCACCAGGGATATCCTGGAGGCTGCAACATGGACATCAGTTCATACCTTCAGCAAGCATTCCCACCTGCCTATCTTCTCCAAATCCAGGGCAGGCTTTGCCACCACAGTCTTACAGGCCCCCAGTCTTCTTGACTGCCTCCACCATTTTCTTCAGCTTTGGGAATCAACCCAAATGTGATGACTGCAACAGTGAAACACAAAGAACGTAGTAAATTTGTCTACACTTACCATAAATGTAGATATTCGAGTGTATTCACTGTTGCAGTCCTGGATGTTCATGCCTGCATGTCCCAATCAGACAAAGTTGCAGAAGATAGATACCTCAGATTTCTGGTTTCAATCACTATCAATTCTCTGCATTGCCCTTTGGCATCTACTTAGCTGAGCTACTGAACAGTGGACTTTCATTCTCTTCCATTAAAATACATGCCTCCTCCATCTCTGCAGAATACAACACAGATCCCCCTTTGTTCTCTAAACCACTCTTTGTTCCTCAGAGGGGGGGCTTCCTCAAGACCGCCAAGGTTAAACCAATACCAGCAGCCTGGGACTTTAACTACTGGAAAAATTATACATTTTTGCCTCATGAACCTGCTGCCTCCTTTGATCTGCAATATTGTCCTGGAAAACAGCATTCCTTCTGCCATCACTTCAGCTCTCACTTCAGGCCATCACTTCAGCTCATGGACCCCTCTGAACAGCAGGCCCTCTTCCAGTCCAGCACCACCCCCTTCATTCCACCCACCTTTTATGCTACCTTAAACATATAGGTAGTTTTATGCCAGGGCCATGGCCATACTCCAGGCTTAAACCCTCAAAACAAAGGGGACACCCCTTTATCCAATTCCTCAAAACAAACGGAAAGGCTTGCTCACACTTGGACAGAACAAATGATTACTGCAGCTGTAATGCACAATGAACATAGACCGGGTTGTACCTACACCAAAAGTGTTAATGTGAGGCTGCAGCAGCTGCAGTAGCCTTTCACCCTCCCTCCCTTCCCTCTTTGAAGTACAGCCTTGGGCCCTCGAATACCTCTTCATACCTGCTGACTGCTGCTGCTATATGTTTTATTTTGTAGATTGTTTTATGATTTTATTTGTTATTTGCTTCCTTTGGGGCACACCTGGCATGGGGCAAGACTGAAGAAGATGGCGGCTGGGTCTTGTCTTTTCCTAGCTAGCCTACCTGACGCTAGAGGAGTACGACAACAACGGCACAAACGGACTTTGGAAATTGACCTGTAGCCCGAGCCTGACGGCGCAAAAACCCCATATGTGATATGTGATTACTGCTAGCCCCTAAGCATTTATGGTTTCCCTCCCTCCATCCCCCTTCTCTCTCTCTCTCTCCTTACAATGAATTTTTGGTATTTACTTCCTACTGGTGGTGTTCTTCCACCATTAACTAGCTCCCTCTTGGGGCTCCTGACAGGGCAAGAAAAACTGATGTAATGGCGTTGGCTGCCTTATTTTATACTACTGATGACCTGACATCAGTCCTGGAGTGACGGCAACTGACGCAGAAATGCTAAGCCTCTGGTATTTGGGCTGATTGAGGGCTACCCTGGCAGGGATAACCCAACAGTGAATACACTTGAATATCTACATTTATGGTAAGTGTACACAACTGTATTTTCTCAAACCTTGGGAAACCAAGCTCCCTTAGGAATTTTATGCAGTCATGTGGTACATCAACAAATGTGGCAGAACCAATTCCTACCAACAGTGTAGGTTAGCTCTGATGGCATGGAACCATGTAGTAAAAACAAATCTGTCCATACAGGCTATTTACATTCTGTTAGTAGACATGTTCTCACTGACTCATTAAGTCATGAGTGGATGTTGAACAGGGAGTTCTTCCTGGACGTAGTCCACAAATGGGGTATCAGTCAAAAATCCTATTTGCCTTATCTCAAATCAGACAGCTCAAACTTTTACTCCAGGACCCCTTATTTTCAGTCTTGGAGAGTGGAAGCCATGTACTTCAACTGGGGTGAGGAGTTCCTTTATGCCCCCTTCTCTTAATCTTGAAGGTCCTCCTGAAGATCCAAAGTGACAAACAGTAAATCTTGCCAGTGACTCCCTTTTCCACAGGCAGCATTGGTTCCTCCTTCTCCATCTAGCCAGGGGCCATCTTCACACAGAAAAATGGTTCTTTGATGCATCCCAATTTGCAGGCTCTCAACCTGATTCCCTGGATGATAGAAGTCTGATTCCAGTCAGACACCAATTTTGAAAGGATGTGCTGCAGGAGACAAGAAAACCTACAACCAGGAAATCACAAATCTGTAAGCACAAAAAATTTTCAGTCTGGTGCCTTAAAAAGAATAAGGACCCCTTTCAGGTGGAGTTCAGATTATTCTGTCTTACTTGTGTGAATTAATAAAAAGTGGAGTTGCCTATTCCTGCATTAAGGCACACCTATACTTCAAAACCCTCTACTGCTTTCTAGAGCTGAAGTCAACAATTTTTAAAAGGAGTCATTCACCTGAACCTGCCTAGGAGGTGTTCATCCCCATGAGATCGGGACTTTGTCTTGGAAAGCTAAGTTTACCACCTTTTGAACCAGCAGCCACTGCATCCTTGAAAATTATGTGACTGAAAAATGGTTCTGGTGGTTGCTGTCTCTTCTGCCAGCAGAGTTTGAGCTTCAGACTAATCTGGCCATTCTCCACTTCTTCAGCTTCCATATAGATAATCTCCTGAAGGACTAACCCCTCTTTTATGCCAAAGGTAGTAAATAAACTATCCCTCAACCAGACCATCCATTTGCCTACCTTCTTTCCATACCCACAAAGCAAGGGAGAAAGACTTCTCCATTCCAGACTAGACTACTGTATTTCTTCGTAAATAAGACCTAACCAGAGAATAAGGCCTAGCATGGTTTTCCAGGGTGGTCATAATATAAGCCCTACCCCAAGAATAATCCCCAGTTAAGATCATCAACAACACATGATGGACATGTTGAATTATAAAATAATATTATTGACACCCATTTACTGAGGTTATTGTACACTGCTCGTCATTTTCAGACCATTCAGACACCCAATGTCTTCTCTTTGCAGAAAGTCGTAAGATTCTTTCCCTTTGAGTCTCCACGATTTTTACTGTAACCCTAATCATCACTCACACTTGACAGCTGCGATCCTTGGCCCATAAACACTGGCAGGTGTACTTTGATCGGTCAAAGTACAGACAACGCGCGTTAAGCATGCGCACTTGATAACGAATGGCTGTGGTTGTGTCTTCTTAACCATCGCCATTTTGTGTTGCCACTCTGGTCTCATAAGTCTTCAATTAACCCCCCCCCAGACAAGGTGAGTGCAAAAAGAAAGAGCTAGTCTGTTGAGTACAAGAAAGGAATCGTGGAGGACTCCCGGGGAAAGAATCTGATGGCTTTCTGCAAAGAGAAGTTGTTAGATCTCCGAATGGTCCAAAAATGGCATGCAGCGTACAATAACCTCAGTCAACAGGCCGACGAGGGAAATGCTATGAAGTGCAAGTGTGGATCAGGTCAGCAACCATTTCCTGAGCTGGAAGACATCATCAGTGAATGGATTGCTAACAGGAGAGCAAAGGCTTTGATTGTGCACAGGGCTGATATTCAAGCATTTGCCCTTGCAATGGCACCACAGTTAGAAATATCCCCAGAAGAATTCAAAGCATCACAATATTGGCTGGAAGAAGGTCAACAACACTGTTCAAGCTGGAAGATACTGAAGTTATTAAACGTGCACTCGTGTTCAAGTACTTTGTTGATGGCATCGACTTTTCTAAATACTAACTTTCCAACATGATTGCTATGGATGAAACTGCAGTGTTTATGGGCCAAGGATCTAAAACAACAATTGATCAGAGAGGTGCCTTATCAATCTACATTCCCTCCACTGGTTACGAGAGTGCACGTGTTACCTGCATTTTGGCAATTCATCTAGATGGAAAGAAAACACCACCTCTAATCATTAGTAAGGGCAAGAAAAATAAGATTGAACGTGTTTCAGGCATTTACATTCTTGAAACCGAAAAAACCTTGTCCACACAAGCAGTTATAAGGAAGTGGGTCGATGTAATGCTGCCACTTGTTTTGCGAGGTGAGAAAGAGGTCTGCTAGTCTGGGATTCAGCCAGCACTCACCGCGCTAAAGACATGAAGAAATTCCTTGCACAGAGAAGAATAGATCAAATAATGATTCCCGCAGGAATGACTGCCTATCTCCAGATTCTTAATACTGCAATAAACAAACCATTCAAGGACCATTTGCACATGGAACTCAATGACTACATTGAAAATAGAATGGAGAGAAATCAGCTTGGAAACTTTGTGAAGCCTAGCCTGCAAGAGGTTGAGACTTGGGTGAAAAATTCATGGGATAAAATCACTGACAGCTGTGTTGCCAATGCACTGTGAGCAGGCTACTTGAACAAGCAGTGCTCATTTAAGGAGAGCTTTGTTGCTAGGCATGACAGATTGGGCCCAAAGATTCTACAGGAAATGGAGTTGCAAGAAATTCAGGCCGGAATTTGGTGGTTGGAGACTTGTGACAATGTTCCAGAAGAAGATGACATGACTGTATTTGAATAACTTTAACATTATCGGGGCAACAGAATGGATTGCTTCTGCTTTTAGTTTTATTCCCCTCCTCCAATACACGTGTATTGAGATCTTTTTGCACTTTCTGTTAAGCATGAAATATTGCACTGTGAAAGCCAAGGTGTAGATATTCTGAAGTTGAAATGTTTGTTGCACTATGTAGAATTCTCACACAACTGTTAACGCGTTACTTAGAACTGTTGCCCAGTAACAGAAAAGTACCAAATAAATGTCAGTTTGTGTACATGAGTAAATGTCGATTTTTGTACATGAATAAATGTAGATTGTTGCAGGGGGGATGGTAAATAAGGCATCCCCTGATAATAAGCCCTAATGCGTATTTCAGCGGGGGAAAGAGTATCAGACCCGGTCTTATTTTTGGGGAAATACGCTATGTACTGCATGTGAGAAGATTTCATGTTTACATTCCTAACATGATTTTGAATTCCATCCTTGGACACTATTTAGTATTTTGGTTAGATTTTTTAATGTGGCATCCTTAAAGAAGAATTCCATTGTTTTTTTTTCCTCATTGGTAAGTAGAGAGTTTCTGAATTTTGTTCTGTTGGATAAGCATCATTCTGCATGGAACACATTGAAGAGAACATTTGAACCCAATAACTTTGGGTTTTTCAAGGAATAAGTTTATTCACCAGTCCTCAGGAGGTCTTATGGGAAAAAAAAAAAGTAAATTGCTATTGATCAGTTGTCTTGAGGTATTTCCTAATCTGACACTCTTGGGGCACTAAACTCAGAAACATATGCACAAATTCTCTGTTGCTACTTGTTTCTTTGGAGGTTGCATCCCTGTCTGCCTCCTCCAGATGTTTACTAACACTGTTTATCTTCCATGTAGCTGTACAGGAAGCCACACGACCTCATTCATCCCTCTTTTGCTTCTGGTTTTGGTGTCTTGTGACAATGCAGAAACTTAGGCCATCAGCTGATGAGTGCTGCCTGAATAGCCGTTTTTTGCCATCTATATGCTTATCGTGTGCAATAACATTATATCACGTTACTTCATTGATGTAGTATCCCAAGCAATATCTCAATATATTCAATTTTTCTGCAGATTCTGATCTACAGCCCTACATTTATGAAGTATGTTTACGACACATGGGTTGAAAAGCATGGGAGATATCCTTCTACAGGAATTCTTGCAGTGGTGTTTGCATTGCATTTATGTGATGAGGTAAACTTACAAAAATTATTTTACTACTTTGGCAAGAAATGTCATCACTTTGTTACAAATTAAGACTAAAATGTAAGTGCTTTTTGTGTTAAATAGTAATGGACAAGTTTAATGCAGTGTTGGACTTCCTTGTTTATTTTAGTTCATTGTGTGCTGTAGACTGCAGTTTAACAGTTTATTCTTTCATGCAGTAGCATAGCTAGGGTGGAGCAAGAGGGGAAACTGCACCAGTGCAAAGTGTTGGGACTGCACGATCAGCTGATCCTGATCTCTCTCTAATGCAATACTGGCTTTTAAAAGCCGGTATTGCATTTGCTGTCAAACCTGAGCACTGAAGCAGTCCATGTGTGGTCTAAAGTGTAGCAGTTGCATGCAGTTTGCCGCAGTTTAAAGAGAAAAACGTTTGTTTAAAAAAATTAGTGCTATTAAGCAAATTATATACAAAGCCATTGTCCTAGTTTACTTAGCTGTGCATGGCTTGGGTCCCATTATCTTCGGGAGTTTATGTGGTGGTATAATCCAACTAGATTGATCTACCCTGCCTTTCAGAGGTCTGCTGGGAGTTCTCTCATACTGCCTAGCTTCCTTGGTCCTCAGAACATTTAGTTATCAAGACCCATATGTGTGAAATTTGCTACTTGTTTGTTCTCAGGGATTCTCTTACTCTTGCTGGTTTCAGGCAGGATATGAAAGCTTCCATTTCTGGGTTGCAGCTATTTCACCATGTTGATCCAGCTGGCAGTTTTTCAGGGCTGTATACTGACCTTTAACTGGGTCCATTACTAGAAACCACTACCGAGATTATTTTGCCTCATAGTTTTAAACAATTTCATTTCAATAAGTTGACTGGAACAAGTAATCCTCTTTGACCCCAGAGATCATGCTATGACTATTTTTGGGGTCTTCACCAGAGGAGGAAGGCCATCAGATGCTCTTCGTGTTTAACTGTTGCAGTCTTCACATTTGGGTTATCTGCTTGCAGTAACCCTCAGTCGGCCTGATTATCAAAGTCTTGGGTCCTGTGTCAGTTGCTGTTAAATCTTCCATGATGTCAGGTAGTCAGGGGTATAAAGCATGCAGCCGATGCCATTACATCAGTCTTTCTTGCCGTGCGGTGCCCAAAACAGAAGCATTTCGCAACTGCCAGTCGGCCGACTCCTGAAATTTTTGTTTTCTAGTTTCAGAACCGAAGTCTTCACCTAAAGCTAAGTACGCTGTTGGGGAAACTTTTTCTTGCTCTAAACCGATGTCAGTAAAAGTCAGTAATTGTATTTCTTGTGGAAAGCAAATACCTCATAAAGATTTTCGTTCGTACTGTATTCCTTGCCTAGGCCCTGACCATGATGTACCTCGCTGTCGGTTTTGTGCCTTATTTAAACCACAAACTATTCGTCGTCTGTATATTTTCACTTCTAAATATTTTGGTACTCGGTTCAGTTATCCAGATATGTCTTTGGTAAGCCACCCGACTACCGACATTCCGAAAAAATGCAAAGATAAAGGCAGAGACAGGCTGCCTAGGTCCAAAGCTGCCGACAACGCTTCTCCTAAGCTAGTCGCCAGTTTGCTGGTACTCAGTGAGGTGCTTTCGCAGCCCCTGATACCCGCTACTTCAGATTTGCAGGCCTCTACTGAGACCCATTCGGAGTCCGGTATGCCGCGAGATGCTTCAGCTGTGGAACCTGTGGATGTCTCTACCTTGGATGGGTCTGGAGCTGCTGTGCAGGCACTGGCTTCTGATGGTGTATTCAGGCCTACTAACTTGCATATTAAACCGACACCATCTTCTTCTTCAAGGCCTAAAACTCGAACCATGCCTAGGAAACAGACGACCAGACAGCATGGTCAGGCCTCTATGCCTAAAAAACAAATAAGAATGGCTGAAGATTTTATTACTTTAATTAGGGGAAGCCAACCTTCCCCCTCTAAGAGACCTAGGACTGAATTTGCTTATGATACTTCTGACCAGGATTCTGAAATTTCTGTCTCCACTGATGACCAGGATTTACCCTTATCCACCTATGAGTATTCTGATGCAGTGGACTGTATTCCCTCTGCTTCTCCCCCAGAGGATTTTTCTTTTGGTGAAACCTTGCATATTCCTAGGGAGCTTTTTCACTGGGAAAGCTACGATTACTCTGATTCTAAAAAGAGGCTTAGAGATTTCTTACTCCTGCCCCAACACAGGCCTTTAGCTATCCCTCCTGTACTGGACATTGTTGATGATGCCGTTTCAGAATCTAGCTTGGCCCCTGATTCTTTACCTCCTGCTCCCAGAAAACCTACTAGATATTACAGGGTTCCTGATTCTTATAAGTTTCTTTTTAAAAATCCTACTGTGGATCCTGAGACTATTTCACAGAGACTCAAGGGGCATTAAGGCTACTACTGCCAAAAATCCTACCCCCTCTGATAGAGATTCCAGTTCCCTGGATAGATGGGGTAAGAAGGTATACACCTCTGCAACCTTGGCCATCAGGGCCTTAAATTGCCAGTTTTCTATGTTAAAGTATCAGCAGCATATTATTAGAGTGCTTAAACAGAAAATTATGTTGATTCCTGATTGTGCTGAAAGTAAGGATTTACAGGATTTAATGCATTCTGCTGAACAGGTTGGAAAACATACTTTGCAATGTGGATTTGATTCACTAGAGGCATCTTACAGGGCTGCTGTCACTGGGTCTGTACTTAGAAGGCATGTTTGGCTTAAGGAGCAATCTTTGCCAGATCATGTTAAAACTTAATTGCTGGATGCTCCCTTAAATCAGGGCCACCTGTTTGGCAACAAAGCAGAAGAAGTTCTTAAAAAGATGGAGGAAAAAGCTAAATCTATGCAAACTGTTAAAGATTTCTTACAAGTTCAGCCTCCTAGATTTAGTAGGCATTGGCCCTCAAAAAACTGGTCCTTTCCTGCCTCTTCCAGGCCTTCTCAGTTCAAACCCAGAACCAGCAGAGCAACCAGGCTTCAGTCCCAGAGTACACACAGGACTAAGCAGTGGGGGGCTCCCACTTCCAAATCAGGGAGTAGTAAGACTCCCCCCTATGGTAAGCTGTCTCAATGACTTAACTTTAAACCTTCCAAGCATTTCTCAACTGATTGCTCCTTTAGGTGGAAAGGTTGCTCTGCAAGCAAAAAACTGGGAAGTCATTACCCAGGACAAATGGGTTTTAAATATAGTTTCCCAAGGATACAGATTTCACTTCCACACTTTACCAACCCCAAATGGTTGGCCAGATCTACCCCCAAATCAGTGGGCAGAGGCTCAAAAGCAAATATTCTCTCTTAAGATTAGGGGCTATTCAGACTGTACCAGAAGAGGAAAAGGGACAAGGTTTCTACTCAAGACTTTTTCTGGTACCCAGAAAAGACAACTGTTGGTGTTCTATCCTGGACCTTTCTATCCTGAACACCTTTTTGGTGATTCCAAAATTTAAGATGCTAACTCTTCACCAGTTGCTTTCCATAATAGGCAAAGATGCCTGGTTGGCAACAAAGGATTTAAAGGAAGCCTACCTGCACATCCTAGTCAGGGAATCTGGCAGGCTGCATGCACTATCAGATGTTCTTTGTGTTTCACTGTTGCAGTCATTACATTTGGGTTATCTGCTTGCAGTAGCCCTCAGTTGACCTGATTAACAAAGTCTTGGGTCCTGCATTGGTTACTGTCCCATCTTCCATGACGTCAGGTCGTCAGGGGTATAAAACATGCAGCCGACGCCATTACATCAGTCTCTCTTGCTGTGCAGTGTCCGAAGCAGAAGCAGTTTGCAAGTGCCAATCGACAGACTCCTGAAATTTTCGTTTTTGAGTTTCAGAACTGAAGTCTTCAACTAAAGCTAAGTACCCCGTTGGGGAAACTTTTTCTTGATCGTTTCCGCTGTCAGTAAAAGTTAATAATTGCATTACTTGTGGAAAGCAAATACCTCACAAAAATTTTAATTCGTACTGTATTCCTTGCCTAGACCCTGACCACGACGTACCTTGCTGTCGGTTTGTGCTTTATTTAATCAGCTCACTATCAGTTGTCAGTATATTTTCACCTCTAAATATTTCGATTCTCGGTTTAATTATCCAGAAATGTCGTCAGTTGGCCGTCCGACTACTGGGATTCCAAAAAAATGCAAAGATAAAGACAGAGAGACAGGCCACTGAGGTCCAAAACTGCCGACGACGCTTCTCCTAAGCCAGTCACCAGTTCGCCGGTACTCAGTGAGGCTCTTTCGCAGCCCCTGATACCCGCTACTTCTGATTCACAGGCCTCTACTGAGACCCATTCGGAGTCCGGTATGCCGCAGGATGCTTCAA
Source organism: Protopterus annectens (assembly GCF_019279795.1). Classification (NCBI taxonomy): domain Eukaryota; kingdom Metazoa; phylum Chordata; order Ceratodontiformes; family Protopteridae; genus Protopterus; species Protopterus annectens. The sequence goes on from NC_056732.1 coordinate 1,064,757,584, forward strand.
CTGTGGAACCTGTAGATGTCTCTACCTTGGATGGGTCTGGAGCCGCTGTGCAGGCTTCTGAGGGTGTATTCAGGCCTAGGAACTTGCATATTAAACCAACGCCTCCTCCTTCATTTAGGCCTAAATCTCGAACCATGCCTAAGAAACCGATGCCCAGGCTGCATGCTCAGGCCTCTATGCCTAAAAAACAAATGATAAGAATGGCTGAAGATCTTATAACTCTAATCAGGGGAAGCCAACCTACCCCTTCTAAGAGACCTAGGACTGAAGTTGTTTATGAATCTTCTAAACAGTATCCTGATTTTTTTGATGATCTGGATATGCCCTTATCTACTTATGAGGATTCTGATGCAGATGACTTTATTCCCTCTGCTTCCCCTCCAGAGGATTTTTCTTTTGTTGAAACCTTACATACTCCAAGGGAGCATTTCCACTGGGAGAGCTAGGATTTTTCTGATTCAAAAAAGAGGCTTAGGGATTTCTTACTCCTGCCTCAACATAGGCCTTTAGCTATTCCTCCTGTACTAGACATTGTTGATGATGCTTTTTTGGAGTCTAGTTTGCCTCCTGCTCCCAGAAAACCTGACAGATATTACAGGTTTCCTGTTTCACATAAGTTCCTTTTTAAAAATCCTATTGCAGATCTGGAGACTATTTCACAGGGACCCAAGGGCATTAAGGCTTCTACTGCTAAAAAAATCCTACCCCTTCTGGTAGAGACTCCAGGGTGCTGGATAGATGGGGTAAGAAGGTTTACACTTCTACAACCATGGCCATTAGGGCTTTAAACTGCCAGTTTCATATGTTAAAGTATCAACAACATGTTATTGGATTGCTTAAACAGAAAATGATGCTGATTCCTGACTGTGATGAAAATAAAGAATTACAGGATTTAATGTATTCTGCTGAACAGGTTGGAAACCATACTTTGAAATGTGGATTTGATTCATTAGAGGCCTCTTGCACGGCTGCTGCTACTGGGTTTGTGCTCAGAAGGCATGCTTGGCTTAAGGGGCAATCTTTGCCTAATCAAAACTGGTGGATGCTCCCTTAAATCAGGACTGCCTGTTTGGCAACAAGGCTGAGGAAGTTCTTAAAAAGATGGAAGATAAAGCTAAATCTATACAAACTGTTAAATATTTCTTACAAGTTCAGCTAGATTTAGTAGGCACTGGCCCTCTAAGAATTGGTCCTTTCCAGCCTCTTCCAGGTCTTCTCAAGCCAAACCCAGACACAGCAGAAACCCCAGGTTTCAGTCCCAGGGGACACACAAGACTAAGCAGTGGGGGGTTTCCGCACCCAAATCTGGGAGTAGTAAGACCCCCCCCCCATGGAAAACTGTCACAATGACTTTTAAAACTTCCAAGCACTTCCCAACTGAATGCTCCTTTAGGCAGAAAGATTGGTCTGCATGCCAAAAACTGGGAAATCATCACCCAGGACAAATGGGTTTTAAATATAGAGTCCCAAGGATACAGATTTCACTTTCACATGTTACCAACACCAAGCGGGTGGACAGATCTACCCCAAAACCAGTGGGCAGAGGCCCAAAATCAAGTACTCTCTGTCTTAAGCATGGGGTCTATTCAGCTGGTACCAGAAGAGGAAAAGGGACAAGGATTCTATTTGAGACTTTTCCTGGTAACCAGAAAAGGCAATACATGGCGTCCTATCCTGGACCTTTCTACTCTAAATACCTTTCTGGTGATTCCAAAATTCAAAACGGTGACTCTTCACCAGCTGCTTCCTATGCTAGGCAAAGATGCATGGTTGGCAACACTAGACTTAAAAGAAGCATACCTGCACATCCCTATCAGGGAATCTTGCAGAAGATACCTATGCTTCAAAGCAGGCTACATGCACTATCAGTTCTCTGCACTGCCCTTTGGCTTATCTACTGCGCCCAGGGTATTCACAAAGTGCCTAGCTCCAGTCATTGCATTTTGCAGGCAAAGAAATATTCAACTATACCCATACCTGGACGATTGTCTAATTCAGGCAGAAAGCCAGGACATACTTTTGAGTCATCTGGCATTTGTACAATAGGTACCAACTTGTCTGGGGTACACCATAAAGGAAAAGAAATCCCAGGTGGTGCCCTGTCAACAAATTATATTTCTGGGAGCAAGCTTGAACACAACTTCCCAGATGGCTTTCCTCACACCAGAGAAACAAATTAATTTGACAACTTACTTCAATCTAGTGGCTACAAAAACCCTGCCATCTGCAAGGCAAATACTGCAAGCCTTTGGGTTCATGGCCTCGTGCATTCTTCTAATTCCATATGCAAGACTGCATATGAGGAAACTACAATGGTATCTAAAAGCCTATGGTGTCAGGACCTAGAAGCAATGATTCCTATCATACCTTGCTACGGTTAGAATTCCTGGGTCCCATGCACGTTGTCGAATTGTGAAAATAGCGAACGGCTACAATACCGAAAACTCCGTTCAACAAAATGTGTTTTGTGGGGTTGCGGTACAGTGGGGATTGGAATATTTGCCCTTTCCTCACTGTATTGTGATGTCGGATTTGGTATATATAACTAGCGAGGGGTGCGGGGGGCACAGCCTCCCACAAAACACATTTCGATGAACAGTGTTTTCGATATTGTAGCCGTTCGCCATTTTCACAATTCAATAATGTGATATAGATGCAAATTCCTTTGGTGGGCAGAGGCCTGCCACCAAAACAAGGGACTACCATTTACCCCCTGCCACCCAAACCCTAACAACAGACGCGTTAAACAAAAAAAATCCTTGTTTCCTACCTTTACTGAACTAGAATAGTCCAGTCTTCAGGTATTACTGATCTCTGGGCTGTCATAGTTCCTGTGTTGCCCATATCCTTGTTTGGATAGGAGGAAGCTTCTTTGTTCACCAGTGGGAGTGGGGAGCTCTGTCCCATAAGGAGTGGTTCCAGCCCAGTAACTTATAGCTTATTGGCCATTTTGGGCCATTTCCTAGCTCTTTCTAACCCCCTGCTATAAAGCCCGCTTTAGCGCTTGTAATTGACTCAGCACAGCTCCTCGTGGTGTCCTGCAGAGTTCTACAAGCAGCAGAGAGTGGAAGAGTGACTTTCCATTGATTTATAAGTATTTTTTGGCTACTTATTTCCGACTGCTTTTTCTCGCCGAAAAGCGAGTTTCTATAACTAAATAAGCTCTGCAAAGTTGATTTACTGCATTACTGTTTCTTTTCCTGAACTTTGTTGCACTTTTAAAGTTTGTTTTTGCTTAAATTAACTGGTAGGCTACACACTTAAGTGCGCTAGCCGATTTAAAGCATTTACTTTTGTTACTGTATCTATTTTCTGCTACTTTGTAAGAAAAAATATATATATATCCTTGTTTCCCGCCTTTACTGAACTAGAATAGTCCAGTCTTCAGGTATTGCTGATCTCTGGGCTGTGTCATAGTTCCTGTGTTGCCCATATCCTTGTTTGGATAGGAGGAAGCTTCTTTGTTCACCAGTGGGAGTGGGGAGCTCTGAGCAGCCTATCTGTCCCTAAAGGAGTGGTTCCAGCCCAGTAACTTGTAGCTTATTGGCTGTTTTGGGCCATTTCCTAGCTCTTTCTAACCCCCTGCTATAAAGCCTGCTTTAGCGCATAGCGCAGCATCGGGCAGCGCTGCTTAATCAGGTTTAAACTATTCCCAGCTCCACAAAGTCTGCTCTTCATTTTTTCCCTTGGAACTGCTCTAACTCTCAATCTAAACATTCTATTCTCAATCTAAAAACCCCGCACTTGCTCCTATAAGCATTTTTTTTATAAGTTAAGCACTTTTTAACTAAAAAAGCACTACATCTTCCTAAAATCCCCTTGAGTACCCTATCCCCTATAGGTCCTTTCTGATTCAGTTACATAGCAGTTCCTTATACTATTCTGGCATGTCAAAAGGTCAGTTGCTGGCTTCCACTCCAGTTCAGCTGGTGAATCTGGGAATCTTGAAGCAATGTTACGACTGCCTCATGTACACAGACAACCCTCTCCTCCTCCAAACAAATACAAGTATATGTGAGAGATGCAACCATATAGCCAAACTGGAGGCTGAGCTCTCTCGACTCAGTACTGGCATAACCAGTCAGGAGGAGAAGGTAACCACACACACCACAAATCCAGTCTCACATAGACCTACCACAACTGCAAACCAAACACATAAACACACAAAAACATACTCAGAGGCTCTTAATAAAAATCTGCCATAGCAACAGAGACCTCCAAAGCAGACATCCAAGCAACCACTACCTCAAAACAAAACACATGCAACACACAGTTCACAAAGTCAGTGTGCCAAACAGTCACAGCCCTTAAGGCTAAACAACATACCTGATGCACTTGTAATAGGTGATTCTATAGTCAGACACACTGACGTCCCTCTCACCAGGCTGAACAAGGAAAAGGTCACAGTAAGCTGCCTGTCTGGCGCTAGAATCCGCCACATAACACAAGCACTCAGGTCACTCCAAAGCAGGTACAAATATGACTCAGTCATTGTCCATGCTGGTGGGAATGATCTGAGACGTACCTCCCTGGACTACATGAAAAGAGACATAGAGGAGCTCTCTGATTATGTAGCCCAGGCCGCTATAACCCTGACCTTAAGCAGCATGCTACCCTCACTAAGAATGATGCCACAGTACAAAGACAAAATGATCAATTTTAACAATTGGCTTAAGTATTGGTGTCATTCTGAGGGGATCCAATGTCTGTCTGCTTGGGATGACATGCTCAACAAGCCACGCTGCTTCACAAGGGACAGCTTGCACCTGTCACCCCTAGGCTTTCGGATATTGGCAAAGGCTCTTGCCATCCCCATAGTGCCTTTTTTAGACGAGGCTCAAAAGACAAACCCACCTCCCTAAAAAACACAAGTAGAAAGAAACTAAGGTTAATGCTGCTCAACACCAGAAGTCTAAACCTCAAGATGCACGCTCTCTAAGCCCTCCTCAGTATGGAGAACATCAATGTCTGTGCAGTGACAGAAACCTGGTTCAAGGCTCCCGAGAGCACCCAAGCACTACCAGGTTATACCTCATATCATGCTTTTCGGCCCCAGAACTTGGACCGAACCACAAAAGGAGGGGGGAGTATCCATATTCATCAAGGATACCCACACCTCCTGGTTAGTGGCAATGCACGAAGCATCGGAGACCATCCATGTGCAACTAACAGTAGGCAAAACTGCCCTCCAGTTTGTAGCATGCTACAGACCACCCTCTCAAACTCAGAAACCCCACTCGGCCTTCCTAAAGACACTGGAGAATATGAAGGTCTCTCCAAACACCATCATATTGGGGGACTTCAGCTACCCAAACATAGACTGGGAGCATTACTCAAGCCCCAACACCCTAGCCCAAAGGTTCCTAGAATTCATAAACTCAAATGCTATGGAACAACTAGTCACCTCTCCCACAAGGGGGGAAACATATTAGACCTGATCATCACAAACATGGGGACACAATGTTCCATACCAGAAGTATACCCCTCATTGGTAAGATCAGACCATAAATTAATCTCCCTGGAAATCCACATCCCGCCCCCACCCCCAGCACAGAAGACCACAGTGAAGAACTTCTCAAAAGCTGACTTTACTCTTCTGAAGACCGAAGTGGAATCCTTCAAAGCCCCCGGGCCAGTGGAAACCACAGCCCACTCTGCTGAATCCTTTATAAACGCATTCTGTGGATACCTACAGGAATGCATGGATCATGCAATCCCAAGTAAAACCAAGACCCATTCCCCCAAAGGCAGGCGACCTGTCTGGTGGACCCCAGCAATTAATAAGCTATACAACAGAAGGAGAAAGCTACTACATGATAGAGCAAAATCCCTAAAAGGGAAGGCATCTCTGATCAGTACTAGCAAAAAACTACGAACACTCATAAAATCATCCAAGGCCAACTTTGAGAGAAAAATTGCACAAGACACTAAAGATAATCACAAGGCTTTCTTTAGTTATGTTACAAACCTTGGTGGAAACTCCCAGATATGCTCAGAGTTAGTCCAAAATGACAAAAAACACACTGAACCCACAGACATTGCCAACATACTAGCAGACAGGTTCAGTACAAATTTCTCCCCCCCAAAAGGACAAATATCTATCCCAGCAGAGTGTTGCCTCCCCAACATCTCAGATGCCCAGGTGAGAGACGCCCTCTCCAAAGCTAAAAACACAGCATCAATGGGACCAGACGGTGTCCCGGGTTGCGTGCTACATGAACTCCAAGAAGATCTAAACCCATACATAAGGCTGCTGTTTAATCTCAGCCTTACTACAGGATATGTACCCAAAGAATGGCGTACAGCAACAGTGGTCCCACTCCACAAAGGAGGTGCTTCTACGGACCCTGGAAACTACCGCTTCATAAGCTTGATGAGCCTGGTCTGCAAAGCTAAGGAGAGGATCATTAAGGAACTCATAAACAGGGACATTGGGGACCTGCAGACATTGGATCCTACCCAATTCAGCTTTGTTAAGGGCAGATCCTGCCTCTTGCACCTGGTCGACTTCTTTGAAACAGTCACCAAGGCCATTGATGAGGGTAAGGTAGTTCACACAGCCTACCTTGACCTTGCAAAAGCCTTTGACACAATACCCCACTCGGGCATCATAGACAAGCTCTCCAGCTTAAATATAAACCCCTATGTCATAAGATGGGTTGCAAACTGGCTCAAGGACAGAACCCACAAGGTCAGAATTGCTGGAGCCATGTCAGACTCTAAACCAGTCACAAGTGGCATCCCACAGGGCTCGGTCCTGGGACCTCTCTTGTTCGGTATTTATTTTTCTGAGGTACAGACTAACATGGGAGGATTGTGGCTGACCAAGTTCACAGATGACTGCAAGCTGGGTGCCATAATTGATTCTCCAGCAGACACAAGCATCCTTCAAAAGCGTCTCATAGAAATGGAAAACTGGTGCCAGAGCCATGGCCTTAAACTCAACGCCAAAAAGTGTATGGTCATACCCTTTGGGAAAAACAAAGTGCCCACAAATTACCACATAGGTGGTAATCCATTAAGTACGGAAGAAGTAATTAGGGACCCAAGTTGACAGTAACCTCTCGTTCGACACTCACATTGCCAAAGTGGTTAGAAAGACCTTCTATATTGCCCACCTTATCATGAAAGGATTCACATCTAGATCGGGAGAGGTCATTGTGCCCCTTTACTCTTCCCTCATCAGGCCCATAATTGAGTACAATGCCCCATTTGGGATGTACCTTACCCGACACCTGCAGCAATTGGAAAGACCCCAAAAGTACCTCACCAAGAGGATCAAGGGACTCAAACATATGTCGTATGCTGCCCGGCTAAAGAAACTCCAGCTCTACTCAGTAGAATACCGCCTACTCAGAGGTGATCTATGCCTGACGTACAAGGCCATGTCCAACCCAGAATTAATGGACATGCTCCACCTCAGAAAATCCAAATCCACCAGAGCTACACGAGCGAGAGATTTGAACCTCAGCACAGAAATAAATAGGACATGCTGGAGGGACAGATTCATAACCCAGAGGCTCCCATCACTCTGGAATAAAATCCCAGTCCATGTTAGGCAGAGCCCCTCACTGACTCTCTTCAAGAGAAATCTTGACGAGTGGATGGGAGATCGTAGGTTTACCCCGGGGGTCACTTCTGTGTCACTGCTAGACAGAGGTACAGTAAACTAAACCTTAAAATGGGCACAGTATACTCATTCCAAGGGGTGGCGAAAGCCAAACACACGCTGGATAGGCTTATAAATGCCCTAGGGCAGATAGCCTAGTATGAACCTATGAACTATGCATGGGGGGCTTACCTAGCAGGGAAGTGCATTCAGGGCAGATGGAACCCAAGTCAAATGCACCTGCATATCAATCAAGAAATGTTAGCTGTACAGAATGCTCTGACAGCCTTCAAGGACCACATTCTTCCAGGACAATTAATGGTAAAGATGGACAACAGCACTGTTATGTGGTACATAAACAAGCAAGGGGGTACCCATTACTACCCCCTCTGTGGAACACAGCCTTGAGCTACCAAGTGCATCTACAGGCTCAGTTCCTGCCAGGAAAACTAAATACACTGGCAGACAAACTAAGCAGAAATCTGATGGACCCACATGAGTGGAAACTGGAACCAAAGACTTTCAACATGTTGATAAACAAATGGGGGAGCCCAGATATAGACCTGTTTGCCTCCCCCAGAACTACCAATTGGACAAATTCTGCACATGGACTCCCCAAAAAAGTGGATGCTCTGTCCTTCAGCTGGAAAAAAAATATCAGTTTATGCCTTTCGTCCTCTGCCTGTCCTCTCCAAAGTACTACTAAAGATCAAACAGGACAAACCAAGGATGATACTGATTGCACCAGACTGGCCACGCCAACACTGGTACCCCCTTTTGCACAGTGTGTCACAGCTAGCCCCATGGCACCTGCATCAGACCCCTACCCTGCTGTCACAGCAGGGGAGCCAGATTCTTCACCCCCAGCTTCAAACCCTGAACCTGGCAGCCTGGCTAATTATCTAATGTGTCCCCATTACCATCCCTCAGTAAACAAGTGTTGGATGTCATTTTGGAGGCAAGGAGGCCTAGTACTAGAAAATCTTATGCTGAAAAATGGAAAAGATTTTGTGCCTGGAGCCAAACTCAAGGGATGGCCACAGCAGCGCCCAATTTATCTCATATTCTTCAATACTTAACTGAGATGCTTCACAAGGGCCTTTCCTTTTCCTCCCATCAAAATTCACACCTCAGCCATTTCAGCTCATTACAACACAGAACCACCCCTCTTTTCTCACCCATTGCTCAAGCAGTTTCTCAGATGGGCCAAAAACTTAAGACCACCTAGAAGAGCCCCAACTCCAGCCTGGGACCTTAACTTTGTATTGGAAAAACTCACTCTGCCTCCTTTTGAGCCAGCCGCAAGTGCAGAGTTAAAATTCCTTTCTTGGAAAACAGCTTTCCTTTTAGCAATCACTTCAGCAAGAAGGGTGTCTGAATTACAGCCCTTATGGCAGTGAAGCCTTTCATCATCTTTCATGCGGACAGGGTGTCCCTCAGGACCAATCCCTCCTTCATGCCCAAAGTGGTATCATTTGCCAACCTTCTTTTCTAATCCACAGAATAAAGGGGAATGGATACTGCACTCCTTAGATGTGCACAGACAACTTAGATTTTACTTGGACAGGACTAAACCTCAAAGGAAATTTGAACAACTGCTGGTGGCATTTGCTGCAGGGGCAGAGGGGAAGGCTATTTCAAAGCAAACCATTTCTAAATGGATAGGCCATTACATTCATTTCAGCTATAATCACCATGGAAAACCTATCCCACAGGGGATTAGACCCCATTCAACCAGGGATGCATCTACCTCTACAGCCTTTCTCAGGGTTGTCCGTACCAGAGACATCCTAGAAGCTGCTACCTGGATTTCTGTACATACCTTCACAAAGCGTTACCATTTGCCAATTTTCTCTAAATCCAGAGCTGGCTTTGACACTTACCATAAATGTAGATGTTCGAGTGTATTCACTGTTGCAGTCTTGGTTACCCTCCCTCCAGCCCCCTAACTTCTTTTGGCTATACCTCTACGTTTCTTTACTATGCTCAAAAACTTTTTGGTGTGTTTGCTTTTTTGTTGGAGGTATAACCTTGTGTGTGTGTATATATATATATTTAATTGCTTCCCATTAGGGGAGCACCTGACATCTGGAGCAAGAAAAACTGATGTAATGGTATCGGCTGCATGCTTTATACCCCTGACTACCTGACATCACGGAAGATGAGACAGCAACTGATGTAGGACCCAAGACTTTGACAATCAGGACGACTGAGGGCTACTGCAAGCAGATAACCCAGATGTGATGACTGCAACAGTGAATACACTCGAACAAATACATTTATGGTAAGTGTACATAACTGTACTTTGTTGAACATCTGTACCATTTTTCAGCCTTTAGTGTAACCGTCTCCGGTCATTTATGTTGTCAAGAGGTTAGCCACCCTCACCTCCTGGAACTGCCAGCTAGCACTTCTAAGAAAAATGTGAATGACCCCCAGTCCCTGCAGCAACAGTGGCTCCACAGTAGCTCAAGATGGATTTTAAGGCTGGGAGGAAATACAAATTCTGCAGATGCTGGGAATCTATCATAAAACCGAAAGATCTTGATTTACATATCCTTCCTCTTAGAGACTAGTCAGCCTATCCACTACCTCGTGATTAATCTCAGAAACTGTTCCAAAACTATTTCAAAAACCAAATTTAAAGTAGGGTTATACTTCATTTTTTCACTTTCAGGTAAAAAGGTGAGGGTCAGTCCAATCTTAGCATGCATTCACTCAACTGAGTCCACCATTGTAGTCTAATGAGACAACCCTGTTCATCAAGCAAATAGCCTGATATGCTTCTGAAGCTTTATTTTTTGTTTTGTTCATTTGGTATTTGAATAAACCCACTAGGCACATGTGCAAGCCTCAATTCAGTAGCTTACCAAAACATTGTCTTGTTAAGTGACTTGCTCAGTTACAGAGCAGATAAGTGAAGATTGGGGGGATAAAACCCTGGATGGGATGAATCTTGTTAGCTGATGAAGTTCATTAGCATTTCATAACACAAATTCATTCAGCACAGCTCACTTTTAACTAATATGCTTCTTCATCAAATTCCTATTGAAATGTTGCCAAACTTCACCACACACGCATCCACATACATGACTTTTCTTGGAATTCATAAAGGCTTAGCATAATGCAGAAGCCTTAGCTTGCACTTCCTACTAAGCTTTTCCCATTTAGAGAGCACTCTACACTGAGGTTTTCCCCTCATGTGGTGGGATTGGCGGCATCAACAGAGTTGGTGGTCTTACAGGCAAAGCCACATACTAATGTATTGGATAGTGGCTAACACACACAAATCAGTCACCCATTCACTCCGGTTGGTATACTTGTGATGCAGATAAGTTCAGCAAAGATGTTTGGTGGAGATGTTGGTGAGTGTATATGCGTGATGATAAAAAGACATGCTAGCTTTTGGTTGTGTATTTCTGAGGGTTTTTTTTTTTTGTATTATTACAAGTGTTCACACAAGACCACTCACTGTGCATAGAATAGATTTTTAAGTATACATGTGTAGATGTGTGCATTTGTCAGTAGGGGAATGAGTGAGGCTGTATTACTGTGTAGTGTCTTTGTCTGGCTGGGTAGTCATACTTTGGGGGTTATTTAGGGATCTGAGAATCTGAGTGCATATGATGGATTGTGCTTGCCATGTTTATGGCTGCATATTTGCATGGGAGCTGCTACAAACCCTTCTGGTTGAGGACATTCCTCACTTAGAATTCAGGCAGTCCCCAATAATATGAAGGGACAGCTGCACATTGCATATACCTACTTTTTTGACCCTCCTTCTTTAGGATATCTTTAGGGAGATCAAGAATAAAACTATGGCACTTATAAGTGCATGGAAAAGTCTAAATCAGCTTTGGTCCCATGGACCTCTTTTAGTGGCATCATGCCACCACTGTGATGTGAAACATAAATGAGGAACAAGATCATTTCCCATTTGCAGGCTGCTCAAGATTACCTGGTATGTAGCATTTCAGCAAAACTTATTCGTACAGGCAACATAAATTCCATTAGAGCAGAGCACAGTAACAGACTGAGGAGATCCAGGATTCAGGATTCTTATGAGTGGGTCTTCCTGCACATAGCTTTGTTAGAGAGGAACCACCCAAGTACATATGTTTGCCTCAAATCCAAACAGACAACTGAAACAGTTCTGTTCCAGGGGCACCTTGCAGAGATGACGGTTGGTGTGGACAGCAGATGTAGAATTCCTTATGGAATTTTTAGAATATCTTAATTGTAACGTGGGGTATTGAGTTTAAATTGACTTACTCCAGATCTGATATCACTTTTTTGGATGTTTTAGTCAAAAGAACGGAAATGGACACTCTTGAGAGTGAAGTATTCAGAAAATTTCCACAATTCAATACCCTACTACATTCTACCAGCTTCCACCCTCAACATGTCATCAAGAATATCCCTAAGTCACAGTTTCTTCGTATCAAAAGGATATGTTCTAGTTCTTCCACATATGACCTTTATAAGAGTGATTTGATATCTAGGTTTAAGAATAGGGGGTATCAAGGGGGTGACATCACTAGGGCCAGCCGATTTGCGAATCAACAAGACAGATCTGAGTTATTGTTATATCGGGTTAGAGATTTTCAAAAATCACAAGCACTCAGATTAGTTACAACTTATGGGAGAAATACAAACAGTTTTATGAACATCATTCATAGACATTGGCATCTTTTGAGGTCTGATGATGTTCGAACAATTATATAGGGGATCGATGTCTTTATTCATTTCGGAAAGGACGGTCCTTGGGATCCTTATTCAGTCATTACAAAAAAGTTTTGGATAGGGGTTCACGGTTAACTGTACAAATTAGTTTGTCTGGCCATTTAATATTGGGCTGTTATCCATGTGGACATTGTGTCTATTGTCCTAGGGTGCTTAAGTCCCAGAGTTTTACTTCACACAATTGTCCACAGGTGTTTAATGTTTCATTTTTTGCCAATTGTAATACCACTTGGGTTATATATTTAGCCCAGTACAATTGTCGGGCATTTTATGTTGGACAGACGTCACGTCCTTTCAAAATAAGGATTGGGGATCATTTGAGTGACATTAAGAATAAGAAGGGCTCCAGTTCTTTGTACAAACACATTTCTAAACATCCTATGGGTATTTTCAGTTTTATGGTCATTGACCACATTAGGTTTAAGAACAAAGAAGTCCACATATTACATGAAATTTTGACTAATAAAGAAAAAATGTGGATTATTAAATTGGGGGCTGTTTTTTCCCCTGGCTGAATGACCAATTTTTAAGCATTTATTTAAACTTGTTATTTGCATCCACAATGTATTTGGGTTGTATTCATGCAATTGGGTTTGTTGTGTGAATTTTGTATTAATTATTTGCACACTAGAGGGCGCTTTTAGACCACATTATATAAGCTAGATAGGATGATATTTGATCAGGTATGTGGTTTTCATCAAGTTTAGTTGCTGAAGAAGGCTTTGGCCGAAACCGGTACAGCCATGTTGGTGTACTGGGATATTTTTGTTATTCATTAAATATTGATTATGCCACTGGAGTTTGGGGCTGGCATTATTTTCCAGGGCTGGATTTAGTGTATGACCGTGCACATGCTGTTCATGCAGGGGTTATTTGGATGCTGTTCACCTTGCAGAGAGGCCTGAAAAACAAATGCATCTTCAATATTCGGAACAGGGATGTTTGTTTTTGCATCTGCCCCCTTTCCTTTCATTTCCAAAGTCCTTCAAAAGATCAGAAAGGACTTACTAAGGATGTCGGAATCATTGTAATATTTAAAATCTAAGTCTAACTGTATGACTGGCATGTTTTTGATCCTTTTAGGCACCTTTTATTCTAAGGACATGCAACAGGTACTGAATGGGGTAAAAACTCCAGTAACTAGGAAGTTGTGTTTATCCAAATAGAGATTTTATTTTTGTTGCAGAATTAGACAGGAACCATCTCAAATGAGGGTGCCCCCAGTTCTCCAGTACATGTGTGAGTTTGTCAGTATGGCACTAGTTTGCACCTCAATAAAGGTACATCTCTTGGCAATTTCATTCTTTATGACTCTGCATCCCCCTCATTCCTTGTTATTTCAAGTCAAACAATTTGTAAAGGGGGACTGCATATTAGACCACCAAGAACAAAGGAGGCTTCTTCTAGGATTTGAATTTTACCTTAGAGAATTTAATTCTACTTCCCTTTAAGCTTGCTGTTGTCAGCTTTTCTCTAATGTTCTTAACACTAATACATAAGTAACTTGCATTGCAGGCCCTTGACTCTATTCCACATTTTTTTTATTTTCCATGTAGACAAGGTGAGTATCAGAATTAGTCCTCCTTTTATGCCAAAAGTTGATTCTGAATTTACTGAACTCGCTGTGTTCTGTCCGAATTGTCAAAACAAGGGAAAAAGGATTCCTCCTTGTCTGAAAGTACACACACAGCTGAGATATTGCCTTGACAAAGATTTTAGAAAATCTGGTCAACTTTTTCTGAGATTAATAGACAGTATCAAAACAAAATATTCCTAGATTGCTTTCTCACTCAAAAAATAAAAATAAAAAAATGGTGGTGCCTGGAGAGCCTATGTCAGCTCATTAGAGGAATGCTCAATCTGTCTTTTTCTCACACAAAATGGAGAAAATCATATTCCAGACTTTCAAAAGTGGGTACAATACCTTACCGCAGAATAAAGTTACTGGAAATCAAATGTTTTGCAGTGCAGACATGCTGGCTGGATTCCCTTGCTGTCTGGAGAATTTTGGGGTCTACTTCACTCACAGAACTACTGGAGTGCTACATTTTATCCAAACAGGCTGGAAAGTACCTGAATCAAGCAACAGAATGATCTGGGTCAATCCAGATGAGGGCCGAAAGGAAGAGATGTGACAGAATTTGAAAAAGAGGCTGCAGACCTGGAATTACTGCCAAGCTGAAAACAAGCCATCACAGGCCTGCATTACCTTCACTTCTGTTAGCCAATGTGTGCTCAATGAACAACAAGATGGACTTTCATAGACTTGAGATCTCCACTACAAACAAGGTGAGAAATACCCGTCTACTAATCTGTACAGAAACTTAGCTGCATAACAAAATCAGTGACAGTGCTGTGAACTTAGAGGGTTTTGCTTTGTTTAGAACTGATAGAAACCAAGCTCTATGTGAGAAAGCTAAGGGAGGTGGGTTGTGCATCTATGTAAATGAAAATCGGTGTATGAACTGTGAAATTATGAGTACAATGCTCTGAAAATGTAGAATTCTTGACAGTGAAATGCAGACCTTTCTGTGTACCCAGAGAATTTAATGGAGTCTGTATAACAGTTGTGTATATATCACCCAGTGCTAATACCCTCCTAGTCACATAGCGTACTGCACAATTCTGTATGTGAGCTGAAAAGTAAAAATCCTGACTGTGCATATGTGATAGCTGGGGACTTCAATAAAGCAGATCTCAGTGAGTTGCTACCCCACTACCATCAATTTGTGAACTTTCCCACAAGGGGGGCAAATACCCTGGATAAGGTTTACACCAACATAAAGGGTGCATATGAAGCAGTGCAGTAGCCAAACTTGGGTAGGTCTAATCATATTTCAGTAAGATTAATACCTACTTACTGAAATTTACACTGTGGTGGTGGTGCTGAGGTAGCGTTGTCGCCTCACAATTAGACGTTGCCAGTTCGATTCTCAGAGCGTCTTCTGTGTGGCGACATGCGTGAATGGGCGTTCCTTCGTTGAAGGTTGTGCATTAGGCCTGGCAAGCCAGCACGTAAAAATCTACTGCCAATCATTAGCGGATCGGAGTTCCGCTGTGATGACCCCTAACCAGGAAAAAGCCGAAAGACACAAACATTAATACCTACTTACAAACTTCTGCTAATCAGAGAAACACCTAACGAGAAAAGTACAGTTATCTACCTACCATAAATGTAGATGTTCGAGTGTAGACACTGCTGCAGTCATTACACTTGGGTTATCCTGCCATCAGGCGATTCCCCAGTCGGCCTGAGTTCCAAAGTCTTGGTCCGGCATCGGTTGCTGTTGCTTCTTCCCTGACGTCAGTGCGCCAGGGGGATATAAGATATCTATAAGATATATATAAGAAACGCCATTTTCTTCAGTTTTTCTTGCCCCAGATGTCAGGTGCCCCCAAATAGGTAGGCCTTTCAAATTGCTAGTAAAATATATATAATAGAAAAGCAAACAACCATTTTTAATTACCAGCAAATACTCCCTTTAGGAAATAAGGGTAGAAGACCTAGGTACGTACCAGAAAGTAAGAGGGGAAGGAGGGAGGGTAACCTGGACTGCAGTGTCTACACTCGAACATCTACATTTATGGTAGGTACAAAACTGTACTATGTTCATCGTGTGACACTGCTGCAGTCATTACGCTTGGGTGGAATCCCAAAGCTGAGGTAGGGAGGATGGATCTATAAGGCATTAGGGGTGGCTATAAGGCCCTGCAGCACAGCAGTGGCAAAGCCAGCTCTGGATTTGGAATATAAAGGCAAATGGTAATGTTTGGTGAAGGTATGTACAGAACTCCATGTTGCTGCTTCTAAAATATCCTTGGTAGGCACTCCTCTGAGGTAGGCAGCTGAAGTGGCTGTTGCCCTGGTGGAGTGAGATCTAATGCTGCTAGGTACAGGTTTCCCATGGTGGGTATAGCAAAAACGTATACAGTGAGCTATCCATTTTGAAATAGTCTGCTTTGAAATGGCTTTTCCCTGTGCTCCTGCAGCGTATGGTACCAATAATTGCTCAGATTTTCTGAAAGCTTTGGTTTTGTCCAAGTAGATGCATAACTGTCTGTGAATGTCCAAGGAATGTAGTGTAATCTCTCCCTTTTGTTCTGTGGTTTTGGATAAAAGGTTGGCAAGTGGATAGTTTGGTTTAGAGCTACACTTGATACTACCTTTGGCATAAACGTAGGGTTAGTTCTTAAGGACACCCTGTCCTGGTGGAAGATTAGGAAAGGTTCCACTGCCATTAGTGCCTGTAATTCTGAAACTCTTCTTGCTGATGTTATTGCCAGTAGCAGAGCAGTCTTCCAAGAGATGTATTTTAATTCTGCTGTGTTAGCTGGCTCAAAAGGAGGTAAAGTTAATTTTTCCAAAACAAAGTTGAGGTCCCAAGTTGGTGTAGGTGCTCTACGGGCAGTCTCATGTTTTTAGCCCCTCTGAGGTACTGCTTGAGCAAAGGATTTGAAAAAAATTGGTGGATCTGTGTTGTAATGAGCAGAAATGGCTGAGGCATGAATCTTGATGGATGAGAAGGAGAGGCCCTTGTCCAGCATCTCAGTTAAGTATTGAAGTATCTGAGGAATGTTTGGGACAAGAGGGTCAAGGCTGTGTGCTTGGTTCCAGGCACAGAATCTCTTCCATTTATCCGAGTAGGCTTTCCTGGTGCTAGGCCTTCTGGCCTCCAGAATGACATCTGTAACAGCTTTATTGAAAGGCAATGCTTCCTTGGTTAAGGAATTTTCCATGCAGCTAGATTTAAGGTCTTTAGCTGGCTGTGAAGTATCTGATTGTTGTGTTGTGTCAACAGCTGTGGGATTTGAGGCAAAATCCAGGGTGGTTCTTGTATTAAGTTCTTTAAGTTTGGGTACCAGTGCTGGCGTGGCCAGTCTGGTGCAATCAGGATCATCTTTGGCTCTTCCTGCCTGGCTTTTATGAGTATCTTTGGAAGGCGAGGTAAAGGAGGGAAAACGTATACTTGTAGTTTTTTCCAGCTGAATGAAAGGGCATCCACTTTCCATGCTTGTGGATGGTAGCTCCTTGTGCAGATTGTAGTTGGCAGTTCATTGGGGATGCAAACAGATCTATTTCTGGTTTCCCCCATTTTTGTGCTATCATTCTGAATATTTGTGGACTCAATTGCCATTTGTGAGGATCCATGATGTTTCTGCTTAGGTCGTCTGCCAGTGTGTTTTTCTCTCCTGGCAGGAATTGTGCCTGCAGATGAACTTGGTAGTTTAAAGCCGTGTTCCACAAGTTCATGGCTTGTCTGCAGAGGGGGTAGGAGTGTGTGCCCCCTTGCTTGTTTATGTACCACATAACTGTGGTGTTGTCTGTCTTTAGTAGTAGTTGTCCTGGATGTAGCAGGTCCTTGAAATATACAATTGCATTTTGTACAGCTAGCATCTCTTTCTGATTGATGTGGAGATGTCTTTGTTCATAGGTTCATAGGTTCATAGGTTGGTACTAGGCTATCAGCCCTAGGGCCTATACAAGCCTAGCCATAACAATTCCCTGGCTATTTCTTCCCACATTATTTACTTTCCTGGACCCCTGTCTAGCAGGGAGACTGACGTGATCCCTGGGGTGAATTTCCTTTCTCCCATCCAGTCGTCAAGGTTCCTTTTGAAGAGGTCCAAAGAGGCACTCTGCTTGATATGTATGGGCAATCTATTCCAGAGTCTGGGGAGTCTCTGTGGGCCACTTGCCCTAAATACATTTTCCTGCCATGTGTGCTCCCCAGGCGTAATCTGATGCATCTGTTGTCAGTGTCTGCCTGGCTGTGGGTTGTGTAAAAGGCTGTCCCTTGTTGAGGTGACAAGCTTGAGCCCACCATTGAAACTCCTGTTGTAGGCAAGGAATTAGTGGTATAACTGTTTCCAAAGTTTGACAATGTTGAGACCATACACTCTTTAGGTACCATTGTAGTTTCCTCATATGCAGTCTGGCATATGGAATTAGTAGTATGCAAGATGTCATGTAGCCCAAGGCCTGCAGAATTTTTCTTGCAGGGAGTTGGGTCTGTGTTGCCATTAAATGAAAATACTGAGTCAGTTGTCCTTGCTTGTCTGGCATGAGATAAGCCATCTGGGCCATTGTGTTTAAGCTGGCACCCAGGAATATTATCTGTTGTGAGGGCACTAGTTTTGATTTATTTTCATTTACTGTGT
Organism: Protopterus annectens; assembly: GCF_019279795.1. NCBI lineage: Eukaryota > Metazoa > Chordata > Ceratodontiformes > Protopteridae > Protopterus > Protopterus annectens. Next base: position 1,064,776,095 of record NC_056732.1, read on the forward strand.
ACCCCAGGCAACTTAATAACTTTTTTACGTACGCCAGATGCTTTAGAAAAATATCCTTGCTCTCTGCTTGGATTAGGCAGTCGTCCAGGTATGGGTAAATTTGAATTCCTTTTTGCCTGCAAAATGCAATTACTGGTGCCAGGCACTTTGTGAAGACCCTGGGCGCAGTAGATAAGCCAAAGGGCAGTGCAGACAATTGATAGTGCATTGAACCTGCCAGAAATCTGAGGTATCTTCTGCAGTTTTGTCTGATAGGGACATGCAGGTATGCCTCTTTGAGGTCCAAAGTCACAAGCCAAGCTTTCTTGCCCAGCATGGGAAGAAGCTGCTGTAGTGTCAGCATTTTGAATTTTGGAATATCCAGGTAAGTGTTCAGAGAAGAAAGGTCCGGAATGGGTCTCCAGGTTTTGTCCTTTCTGGGAACCAGAAATAGTCTTGAGTAAAATCCTTGTCCTTGCTCTTGTGGTGGTACCTTTTGAATAGCTTTCATGTCCATGAGTGCTGTAGTTTGTTTTTGAGCCTCTGCCCATTGATTTGGTGGCAGATTTGGCATTCCTTTTAACCTTGGAATAGTGTGGAAGTGGAACCTGTAACCTTGAGATATGATGTTGAGAACCCATTTGTCTTTGGTGATGCAATGCCAATTGTGATAGAAAAGAGCCAGTTTTCCTCCTAAGGGTGCTGCCAAGAGAGAGCTGTTTGGCAGCTGTAGTGAGAAGTAATTGAGACTGTTTTTTATATGATTGAGGTCAGTCTTCCCCTTCTTTCTGGCCTGGTGTACCCCATTGTCGAGGTCTGTAAGGGCCTTGTGTCTGACCTCTACCTCTTGGACGTCTATATCTGCCCCTTTGAGGTCTGTCTAAGACTGGAAAGGACCAGTTCTTTGTTGGCCAATTTCTGCTAAAACGAGGAGGTTGAACCTGTAAGAAATCTTTGACTGTTTGCATAGATTTTGCCTTATCTTCCATCTTTTTTAATACCTCCTCTGCCTTAACTCCAAACAACACATCCCGCTGCAAAGGTGCATCCAGTAATTTGGCCTTAACATGATCTGGTAGCGTATGTTCTTTTAACCAAACATGCCTTCTAATGACAGAGCCTGTAACTGCTGCTCTACAGGAGGCCTCTAAGGAATCAAAACCACATTGCAAAGTGTGTTTTCCCACTTGTTCAGCTGCATGCAATAAATCCTGCATTTTTTCAAATTAGGAGGATCTGAATCTGGAAGCATCTTTTGTTTCAACTGAGCCATTAAAAATTGCTGATATTTTAGCATGTGAAACTGGCAATTCAAGGCTCTCATGGCTAAAGTTGCAGATGTATAAACTTTCTTGCCCCATCTGTCTAATGCTTTGGAATCTCTGTCAGAGGGGACTGGGTTTTTAGCTGATGAGGCCTTAATCCCTTTGGGTCCCTGAGAAATAGTTTCAGGGTCAGCAACAGGACTTTTGTATAGAAATTTGTGAGAGTCAGGGACTCTGTAATATCTATCTGGCTTAACTGGGGCTGGTGGTAAGGAGTCAGGGTTTAAGCTGGATTCAGTGTATACATCATCTACAATATCTAACACTGGCAGAATAGCAAGGGGTCTGTGTTGAGGCAATAAAAGGAAGTCTCTGGGCCTTTTCTTGGATTCCGAGTAATCCTGGCCTTCCCAGTGGAAATGCTCCCTCATGGAATGTAAGGTCTCCCCAAAGGAGTAGTCCTCAGGCGAAGAGGCTGATGGAATTGATTCCTCAGCATCAGAATCCTCATAAGGGGGTAAGGAATACCCTAGGTCTGAGGATGAGTAAGAGGAAATGGGCACCTGGTCTGAAGATTCATAGTCTGCATCTTGTCTGGGCCTTTTATCTGGAGGGGGTTGGGACCCTCTGATCAGTGTGATTAGGTCTTCGGCCATTTTTAGCATTTGTTTCTTAGGCATGGGAGCCTGCCCTGGAGATTGCTGTGTCTGTTTCTTTGCTTTTAAGGGAGGCTTAGACTTAACAGAGGGTTTAATGGTTAACTGAGTAGGTCTGAAAACACCCTCTGAAGCTGTGGATTGTTCAGCTACTTCAGTTCCCTCTGTAGGATTAAGTTTGGGAATCTGAATACCAAGAGCATCCGAAGGCCCAGCCAGCTCCACGTGGGAGTCAGAGGCGGTCTGTGGTTCTATTGAAGCGGTCGTCAGGGGCTGCGTAGGTGCCTCGCTGAAAACCGGAGAACCGGCGACCGGCCTAGAAGAGGCCTCGTCGTCAGTCTTGGACCTCGGATGCCTGTCCTTGTCCTTGCGCTTTTTATGAATTCCAGTCGTCAGAAGATGTTCATTGTGCATACAGCTGCAGTCATCACACTTGGGTTATCCTGCCGTCAGGCGGGTCCTCGGTCGGCCGAATTCCAAAGTCTAGGTCCGGCGTCGGTTGTCATCGCTTCTTCCCTGACGTCAGTGCAGCAGGGGTATAAAAGAGGCAGCCGACGCCATTTTCTTCAGTCTTTCTTGCCGTGCGGTGCCCGAAGCAGAAGCAGTTCGCAAGTGCCGGTCGACCAGCTCCTGAGATTTACGAACAGTATTTCAGCCAAGTCGCTTTAAAGCTAAGTACCGCTTGAAACTTTTCTTGCCTCAGACCGATGTCAGACAAAGTTAATAATTGCATTTCTTGTGGGAAGCAAATACCGCATAAGGATTTTCACTCTTACTGTATACCTTGCTTAGGGCCAGACCATGACGTCTCGGCCTGCCGATTTTGTGCTAGGTTTAACAAGCGCACTATTAAGCGGCGGGCGGAGTTCGCCCTTCATTATTTTGGCAAAAAGTTTAATTATATCATGTCATCGGATGCTCCGACGCCAGTTTTAGGCAAAAGACGCAAGGATAAGGATAGGCATCCGAGGCCTGTACCGAGTACTGAGATCACACTTAGGCCGACTACCGGTTCTCCGGTTCTCAGCGAGGCGCCTACGCAGCCCCTGACTACCGATGAAACTATTTTACCAGCGACTTCAGTACACGAGGCCGCAGGATCCTCGGTCTCCATTCCCACTGTAGATACCGACGCCACTCTTGGCGGGGAAACCGAAAGTTTAGCCAGGCCTGCCATTTCTGAAGGCGTTTTCAGGCCTACCACCTCCTCTTTTAAAACATTCACTAAATCTAAAGCTGCAATGAAAATTAAAAAACCAGGGCGTTAGACCCCCTCTCAAGGCCCCATGCCTAAAAAACAGATGCTTAAAATGGCTGAGGATTTGATTACTCTCATCAGGGGTTCTCAACCCCCCTCAGACAAAAGACCCAGGTTGGAGGAAGACTACCCTTCCTCAGACCAGGCTTCTATTACTTCAGACCATTCTGAGGACCAGGATTACACCTATTCCCCATTTGAAGACTCGGATGCTGAGGAGTCTATTCCCTCGGTCTCCCCCCCTGAGGACTTCTCTTTTGGGGAAACCCTGCATACACTGAGAGAGCACTTCCACTGGGAAGGCCAAGATTACTCAGATTACAAGAAAAGGCTCAGGGAATTTCTACTACTTCCCCAGCATAGGCCCCTGGCTATTCCTCCTGTCTTAGATATTTTGGATGATGTGTACGCAGAAGCCAGTCTTAATCCAGACTCATTACCTCCAGTCCCGGTTAAACCAGACAGATATTACCGGGTTCCTGATTCTCACCAGTTCCTTTATAAAAGCCATACGGCTGACCCAGAAACAATTTCACAGGGTCCCAAGGGGATTAAGGCCTCTACTGCTAAAAACCCTTTGCCTTCAGAGAGAGATTCTAGAGCATTAGAAAGGTGGGGGGAAAAGGTGTATACATCAGCCACTTTAACCATGAGGGCATTAAACTGTCAATTTCATATGTTAAAATACCAACAGTTCTTTCTATCTCAGCTGAAAGGCAAAATGACACAAACAGAACAACCAGACTTGAAAGAGTTGCAGGATTTGTTGCATGGAGCAGAACAAGTGGGTAAACATACCTTGCAGTGTGGTTTTGATGCTTTAGAGGCCTCATGCAGAGCGGCTGTCACAGGGTCTGTCATACGTAGGCATGCTTGGCTCAAAGAGCAAACCTTACCAGATCATGTCAAAGCAAAGTTATTAGATGCACCACTACAAAAAGATGTATTGTTCGGTGTTAAAGCTGAGGAGGTACTAAAGAAAATGGAGGAAAAAGCAAAATCTATGCAAACAGTTAAAGATTTCTTGCAGGTGCAGCCTCCACGCTTCAGCAGAAACTGGCCTTCAAAAAATTGGTCCTTTCCAGCCACGGACAGACCCCAAAGGGGTAGATACAGATGCCCAAGGGGTAGAGGACAACCTCAAGGATCTTACAGAGCTAGACAGTGGCAAACACCAACCCCCAGAGGTGGAGAAGACAGACCACAGTCATTTAGAAAACAGATGCAATGACTTTCCCCTATGCCTGCCAAACAAAGATATAATGGCAGTACCTTTGGGCGGAAAACTGGCCTTATTTTCAAAAAACTGGCACATTGTTACACAGGACAAATGGATTCTGGATATTATAGACAGAGGCTACAGGTTCCACTTTCACACCCTTCCAAAAATGAGAGGCATGCCAAACCTGCCACAAAATCAATGGGCAGAGGCACAAAGGCAAATTTCCATTCTCATGGATATGAAAGCAATTCAAGAGGTACCTGCAAAAGAACAAGGTCAAGGTTTTTATTCAAGACTATTTCTGGTACCAAGGAAGGACAAAGATTGGAGACCCATCTTAGACCTATCTATTCTAAACACATATCTAGAGGTACCAAAATTCAAGATGCTCACATTACAGAAGCTTCTTCCCATGCTGGGCAAGGAGTCTTGGCTGGTAACGTTGGACCTCAAGGAGGCATACCTGCATGTCCCTATCAGACAAGATTGCAGAAGATACCTCAGATTTCTTGCAGGTTCAACCCATTACCAATTCTCTGCATTGCCCTTTGGCTTATCTACTGCGCCCAGAGTGTTTACAAAATGCCTGGCATCAGTAATTGCCTTCTGCAGACAACGAGGAATCCAAATCTACCCATATCTGGACGACTGCCTGATCCAAGCAGACAGAGAGGACCTTCTATTGCAACATCTGGCATTTGTAATAAGTCTGTTAAACTGCCTGGGGTACACAGTGAACAAAAAGAAATCAAAACTAAGAAATCAAAACTAATACCTTCTCAACAGATAATTTTCCTGGGTGCCAGCTTAAATACAACAACCCAGATGGCCTACCTCACGCCAGACAAACAAGGGCAACTGTCTCAATACTACAACAAAATGGCAACTTTAACCAGGCTAACTGCAAGGAAAATCCTGCAGGCTCTGGGGTTCATGGCATCTTGCATCCTACTAATACCATTTGCAAAGCTGCATATGAGGAAACTACAATGGTACCTAAAAAACTTATGGTCTCAGCACAGCCACAGCTTGGAAACAATTATACCACTCATTCCATGCCTTCAAAAGGAATTTTTATGGTGGGCTCAAGCATGCCAAAGAAACACAGGTCTTCCTTTCAGTTTGCCACAAGCAACTCAAATCATCATAACAGACGCCTCAGACTACGCCTGGGGAGCACACATGGCAGGTCAGTGTATTCAGGGAAAATGGTCCCAAAAAGAGATGCACCTACACATCAACCAAAAGGAGATGCTAGCCGTGCAAAATGCTCTTATGACCTTCAAAGGCCAGCTATTAATAAGGACAGACAACACCACAGTCATGTGGTACATAAACAAACAGGGGGGAACGCATTCATACCCCCTGTGCAGGCAAGCCATGACCCTGTGGAACACAGCACTAGAATTACAAATTCAACTACAGGCACAATTCTTGCCAGGGAAGGAAAACACACTGGCAGACAACTTAAGCAGAAAAATGACAGACCCACACGAATGGAAGTTGCATCCTCAAGTCTTCTCAATGATAACTCAGGCATGGGGACAGCCAGACATAGATCTATTTGCTACCCACACAAATTACCAGTTGGAAAAATTCTGCTCAAGGACCTATCATCCACAGGCCTGGAAAGTGGACGCACTCTTTCAATTGGACAGCATTGACAGTCTATGCCTTCCCACCTCTACCTCTACTGGCCAAAGTCCTACTAAAAACCAGAGCAGAGAGGCCGCAAATGATTCTCATTGCTCCAGACTGGCCACGACAGCACTGGTATCCTCTCCTAAAGAGCCTGTCACACTCACCACCATGGATCCTTCCTCAAGTTCCTCTTCTGTTGTCCCAGCACAACTACAAGACCCTTCACAGCCAGCTCAGAATGCTAAATCTAGCTGCATGGAGAATACCTTAGTTTACCAACAAACTCTCCTCTCCAAGGAGGTACAGGACGTCATCTTGGAGGCCAGGAGACCCTCCACTAGAAAAGCCTACTCCGCCAAATGGAAACGATTTTGTTCCTGGAATCAAGCAAAGGGTCAGAATCCTTGGGTAATAAATATACCCCAGATTTTACAGTACCTAACTGAGATGTTAAACAGTGGCCTCTCCTTCTCTTCCATCAAGATCCACACTTCAGCCATTTCAGCACAATACAATACGGATCCTCCATTATTCTCACATCCTCTATTAAGGCAGTTCCTCAGAGGGGCAAAAAATATAAACCCCCCACGGAAACCACCAACTCCAGCTTGGGACCTCAACTTCGTATTGGAGAAGCTGACACTGCCTCCTTTTGAGCTGGCTTCTTCAGCAGAGCTACAATACTTGTCATGGAAAACAGCCTTCCTTCTGGCTATTACTTCAGCACGCAGAGTTTCGGAGCTACAGGCCCTCATGGCTGTGCAACCATTCATCATCTTCCATCAGGACAGGGTTTTCTTACGAACCAACCCTACCTTCATACCAAAGGTAGTATCCAGTGTGGCTTTGAATCAGTCTATTCATTTACCCACCTTTTATCCAAACCCACAGAACAAAGGAGAGAGGCTACTACATTCCTTGGACATTCACAGGCAACTTCGTTATTACTTGGACAGAACAAAGTCATTCAGAAAATCTGAGCAGCTCTTTGTGTCCTATGCTACAGGTGCTCAAGGAAAGGCTGTTTCCAAACAGACTATTTCAAAATGGATAGCCCACTGCATACGCTTTTGTTATTCATTTCATGGAAAATCAGTGCCTGTATACATCAGATCCCACTCCACCATGTCTACAGCTACCTCAGCAGCTTTCCTCAGGGGGGTCCCTACCAAGGACATTTTGGAAGCAGCTACTTGGAGTTCAGTGTACACTTTCTCCAAGCACTACCACCTTCCACTATACTCAAAATCTAGAGCGGGCTTTGCCACAGCAGTCCTGCAGGGCATTCTAGCCCCTCCTAATTCCACTTAGTACCAGCCACCCTTACTTAGCTTTGGGATTCTACCCAAGTGTGATGACTGCAGCTGTATGCACGATGAACATAGTACAGATGTTCATCGTGCATATAGCTGCAGTAATCACATATGGGTTTTCTGCCGTCAGGCGGTCCCTCGGTCGGCCGAATTCCAAAGTCTTGGTCCGGCGTCGGTAGTCGTCGCTTTCTCTTCTGACGTCAGTGAGGCCAGAGTATATAAGACACAGCCGACGCCATGTTCTTCAGTCTTTTTTGCCGCGCGGTGCCCGAAGCAGAAGCAGTTCGCAAGTGCCGGTCGGCCAGCTCCTGAATTACGAAAATTTTGGAAACTGAAGTCTTCATTAAAGCTAAGTACCCCGTTGGGGAACCTTTTCTTGCCTCAGACCGATGTCAGAAAAAGTTAATAATTGTATTTCTTGTGGGAAGCAAATACCGCATAAGGATTTCCATTACCTCTGCATACCTTGTTTGGGCCCAGACCACGACGTCTCAGGCTGTCGCTTTTGCGCTACCTTCAATAAACGCACTATTAAGTGTCGGGCGGAGTTCGCCCAACACTTTTTTGCTAAAGCTTTTGATTATAAAATGTCGTCGGACACTCCGACTACCATTTTGTCCAAAAAACGCAAGGAAAAGGACCGACACGCGGTCCCCGCTGACACCACGCCAAAACAGGCTACACGTGGTCCGGTTCTCAGCGAGACGCCTTTGCAGTCCCTGACTACCGACGACACTCCTTTGGCGGTGTCCTCTGTACCCGAGACCGCTGGGACCTCGGCCCTTTCCCAGACTACAACCGAAGCCTTTGCTAATGTTGAGCCTACTAATGTGGACAGGTCCACCTCCACCCATGGTGTCTTTAGGCCCTCATCTTCTTTTTCAATTAAGGCCTTTACTAAATCCAAAGCAGCCAGGCATCCCACAAGGCCTGTTGCACAGGGCCCTTCTCCAGGTCCCATGCCTAAGAAACAGATGCTTAAAATGGCTGAGGATTTAATTACTCTTATCAGAGGTTCTCAATCCCCTCCAGACAAGAGACCCAGAGTGGAGGAAGATTCCCCCTCTTCTGATCAGGGATCCATTTTATCAGAACATTCTGATGCAGAGGAACACTCTTACTCTCCTTTTGAGGATTCGGATGCAGAACAGTCCATCCCTTCTGTATCCCCTCCTGAGGATTTTTCCTTTGGGGAAACCTTGCACACCTTGAGGGAACACTTCCATTGGGAAGGCCAAGACTTTTCAGATTCCAAGAAAAGACTTAGGGAATTTCTTTTGTTACCTCAACACAGACCTCTGGCTATACCCCCTGTTTTGGACATACTGGATGATGTCTATTCGGAGGCTTGCCTTAACCCGGATTCTCTGCCTCCTGCACCAGTCAAACCTGATAGGTATTACAGAGTACCCAGCTCTCACCAATTTCTCTTCAAAAGCCATAATGCTGACCCTGAAACCATTTCACAAGGCCCCAAGGGATTGAAGGCCTTCACTGCCAAGAATCCACTTCCTGCAGAAAGGGAATCAAGATCTTTAGAAAGGTGGGGTAAAAAGGTATATACCTCGGCCAGCCTAGCCATGAGGACCTTAAATTGTCAGTTTCATATGCTTAAATATCAACAGTTCCTGCTATCACAATTAAGGAACAAAATGTCTCAACCTGAACAACCAGATTTAAAGGAGTTACAGGATATGATGCATAGTGCAGAGCAAGTGGGTAAACACACTTTACAATGTGGTTAGGATGCCCTA
>NC_056732.1:1064785682-1064849672 GCF_019279795.1 Protopterus annectens
ATCAACGGCCAAGAAGGAAGTATGGAAGAAGATACAAAGTTGATTCAAGGACATGTGGGACACCAGGAGCCTCTGGCAAGGCATTCAGCAGCTGACTGACTACAAGACCAAGTCATTTCATTGTGATGACAACACAGAATTTCTGGACAGGCTGAAGTCATTCTGTGTCAGATTTGAGGAGAGCAACAACCTGGAGGCTACAAAGCTACTCACTGGTCAGAATGAGACAGTGCTCAAACTTAACCCTGGAGAAGTAAGAAGCCAACTTAAGAAAGTGAACCCCGGTGAGGTTGCAGGCCCTGATAACTTTCTGGGCAGAGTATTACGAGAATGTGCAGGCCAACTGTACCTAATCCTTAGTTATTTTCAGTACCACCCTGGCTCTTGAAAGAGTGCCAGCATGCTTCAAGGTAACTAATATAATCCTGCTCTTCAAAAAAAGCCAACCCAAAACAGTAGCAGTCTTAAAAACGGGTAATAGCAGCAAAAAATCTACACCCCCTCACCTCCCCCTATATCTGGATCAGAACACTGCCTTTACCTAAACGCCACTTCCACCCTAAAGTGCAAGTTCTGCTATCACTTCTCTTGTTAGCTGTCACTACCTTAGCATACATCACATCCGTACATACCAACATACTACTAGATAACACTTCCAGTCATACAGCACATACTAAACCCCACATAAACTGTACCATCTGTTGTACATTACTTAATGATTGTACTATATTGCACACAAACAAGACCTACCTACCAGATCCTTGCATTAGAAAAACTCCACGCAGAGCCTTCACAGATCTACCACATACAATTAAACATATTCTGATTATAAGCACAGCACTTCTCATCTCAGGTGACATACACCCAAACCCAGGACCATGCAACAACATACTCTCAAACAAACTAAAATCGATCTACCGATCATTAATATCAACACCGGAAGCATCTCCAACAAACTCCCTGATATACTAACCATAACAGAGACCTGGCTAAAACCTAGCACCCAAAATGAAGAAATTCTCCCTCCAGGATATGATATCATAAGGCTAGACAGAACAGGGTGGAAGGGAGGTGGAGTAGCAATTCTTTTAAAAAAATCACTCAACCTCCAACCTCTACAAACCTCTGTACCCAAATTTCAAAATGCTGAAACCTTAGGCTCCGTTCTAGCTATAAATCACGCACAAATAATCAACATTCTCTGTAGCTATATCTCTCCAGGAAACAACACCCCCATAATTGAAGAAATCCTTCAATGGGTCAGACATAACCTTCCACAAGAGACTATTCTACTAGGTGACCTAAATACTGTGCGGTTAGCCTGTAACTCTAACAATCCCACCAACCAAATCAACCTGTTTGGATTTACTCAGCTTATTCAAGAACCCACCAGAATAGATACAAAATCCCAAAAGAAATCCATTATTGATTGGACACTAGTAAACAGCTCCAAACAAAATTACCAGACAGGATGCCTACCAAATGGGCTTAGTGATTATCATCCTACATTCCTCCTAAGGAAACGTACCAGCATTCCCAAGCCTATAGTCTGTAGACAAATCAGGGATGTCCGCAAATTAAACCCACAGCATCTAAACAATATATTAAAACAGTGCAACTGGGAACCTCTATTAATGTTAGGATTAGATCAGGTGGTGGACTACTTTAACAATATATTCACTAGTGTCCTGAATTCAGTTTGTCCAATCAGGAAAATTAGGACTAAAGCAAATTATGCTCCATGGCTAAGTAGGGACACGAGTATAAAAGTCTAGAGACAAGGCCTGGAAGCAATGGAAAAAGTATAGCTCTAACCAAGCCAATCAAAACTACAAATAACTTGGGAATCTGGCTAAAAAACAAACCAAACTTGATAAACAAAACTATTTCCTTGGTCTCCAAAGCAGACATTCAAAAGACCCCCAAAAATGTTGGCATGCTATCAATTCTCTATTAAAACCTGGAAAAACAACCACTCCTATCCCACCTCCCCCAATAATAATAATAATAATAATAATAACGACATAGCTTTCCAACTTAATTATCACTTTACTAACTCAATCCAGATGCTGTCCACCCAACTTTCCAAAAATAGCTCTTCATCTGCCTCTAGTAAATGTCCAGATGACATGCCTTCCTTCATTCTCTCACCTGTTCCTATCTCTAAAATCAAAAAACTTGTTCTAAACTTGAAACCTACCACTCTTGCAGCTGACAGTATACCTGCTAACTTCCTAAAAACATCAGCTGAGTCCTTCTTACCCAGTTTCAATCCTTATCAACTGATCTATTCAAGAAGCCTATGTCCCTCTATTATGGAAGATGTCATATATTATACCTTTACATAAAGGTGGCATTTCTTATGATTTCTCAAACTACCGTCCAATAGCCATACTTCCCCCTTATCTAAGCTTCTTGAAAAATGTATTCACTCCCAAGTTATGCAATTCCAGAATGCACACAAGCTCCTCCCCACCAGTCAGCATGGCTTCTGTCCCACACCACAACACAACTACTGCTCTTCTCTCTTTTACTAATCAGATTAATCAGGATAGAAACAGTAATAATTATGTATCTGCTATTTTTTTAGATCTCTACAAAGCTTTCGACATGGTCTCTCACACACAACTTTTTGATGCTTTAACCTCCCTATCCTTTGCCCCCTCTGCCATCTCCTGGTTCAAAAACTATCTCTGACAGACAGCAGTCTGTCCAATGGCAAGGTGAACCATCTCCTCTATTTCCAACTACCATAGATGCCCCACAAGGCTCAATCCTGGTCCCACTACGTTTTTCTGTCTTCACAAACAATCTACATACCACCACCCAGCAGGCCACACTTGTACAATATGCAGATGACTCGATGCTTATCTACCTAAACCCATCTCTGACCACCCTACAGCAGCTGATCCAAGAATCCTTTACCTCTGTTGAAACCTGGATCACTGACATCCAACTTATTCTAAACCCAGCAAGACTAAATTACTCCTGTTCACCCCTAATAAATCTAATTCTACTCCCTTAACTTTCTCTATCACCTCTAGAAATGGCACTGATGTTCATCGTGCATACAGCTGCAGTAATCACAGATGGGTTTTCTGCCGTCAGGCGGTCCCTCGGTCGGCCGAATTCCAAAGTCTTGGTCCGGCGTCGGTTGTCGTCGCTTTCTCTTCTGACGCCAGTGAGGCCAGAGTATATAAGACACAGCCGACGCCATGTTCTTTAGTCTTTTTGCCAAGGTGCCCGGCAGAAGCAGTTCGCAAGTGCCGGTCGGCCAGCTCCTGAATTACGGAAATATTGGAAACCCAAGACTTCATTAAAGCTAAGTACCCCATTGGGGAAACTTTTCTTGCCTCAGACCGATGTCAGAAAAAGTTAATAATTGTATTTCTTGTGGGAAGCAAATACCACATAAGGATTTCCATTCCCTCTGCATACCTTGTTTAGGCCCAGACCACGACGTCTCGGGCTGTCGCTTTATGCTACCTTCAATAACGCACTATTAAGCGTCGGGCGGAGTTCGCCCAACACTATTTTGGTAAAGCCTTTGATTATAAAATGTCATCGGACACTCCGACTACCGTTTTGTCCACAAAACGCAAGGACAAGGACCGACACGCGAGGCCCGCGGTCCCCGCCGACACCACGCCAAAACAGGCTACACGTGGTCCGGTTCTCAGTGAGATGCCTTTGCAGTCCCTGACTACCGACGACACTCCTTTGGCGGTGTCCTCTGTACCTGAGACCACTGGGACCTCGGCCCTTTCCCAGACTACAACCACTGAAGCCTTTGCTAATGTTGAGCCTACTAATGTGGACAGGTCCACTTCCACCCATGGTGTCTTTAGACCCTCATCTTCTTTTTCTATTAAGGCCTTTACTAAATCCAAAGCAGCCAGGCATCCCCCGAGGCCTGTTGCACAGGGCCCATCTCCAGTTCCCATGCCTAAAAAAACAGATGCTTAAAATGGCTGAGGATTTAATTACTCTTATCAGGGGTTCTCAACCCCCTCCTGACAAGAGACCCAGAGTGGAGGAAGATTCTCCCTCTTCTGATCAGGGATCCATTTTATCAGAACATTCTGATGTAGAGGAACACTCTTACTCCCCTTTTGAGGATTCGGATGCAGAGCAGTCCATTCCTTCTGTATCTCCTCCTGAGGATTTTTCCTTTGGGGGAACCTTGCACACTTTAAGGGAACACTTCCATTGGGAAGGCCAAGACTTTTCAGAGTCCAAGAAAAGACTTAGGGAATTTCTTTTGTTACCTCAACACAGACCTCTGGCGATACCCCCTGTTTTGGACATACTTGATGATGTTTATTCGGAGGCTTGCCTTAACCCGGATTCTCTGCCTCCTGCACCAGTCAAACCTGATAGGTACTACAGAGTACCTAACTCTCACCAATTTCTATTCAAAAGCCATAATGCTGACCCTGAAACCATTTCCCAAGGCCCCAAGGGATTGAAGGCATCCACTGCCAAGAATCCACTTCCAGCAGAAAGAGAGTCAAGATCTTTAGAAAGGTGGGGAAAAAAGGTATATACCTCGGCCACCCTAGCCATGAGGGCCTTAAATTGTCAGTTTCATATGCTTAAATATCAGCAGTTCCTGTTATCACAATTAAGGAATAAAATGTCTCAACCTGAACAACCAGATTTGAAGGAGTTACAGGATATGATGCATAGTGCAGAGCAAGTGGGTAAACACACCTTACAATGTGGTTATGATGCCCTAGAGGCCTCAAGTAGAGCGGCTGCTACAGGATCAGTCATTCGCAGACATGCCTGGCTTAGGGAACAAAATTTGCCTGATCATGTGAAAGCTAAACTTCTAGATGCTCCTTTACAAAAGGATGTGCTGTTTGGTACTAATGCTGAGGAGATACTACGGAAAATGGAAGAAAAAGCCAAATCTATGCAAACTGTCAAAGCTTTTTTTACAGGTCCAACCACCACGTTTTAGCAGAAATTGGCCTTCAAAAACTGGTCCTTTCCAGCCACTGACAAGCCCCAAAGAGGTAGATACAGACGCACAAGGGGCAGAGGGCAATCACAAGGATCATATAGAGGCCGACAATGGCAAACTCCAGCACCAAGAGGTGGCGAAGACAGTGCACAACAATACAGGAAGCAAACCCAATGACTCCCTCATTTCCATGCCAAGCATGTCTCAGCTGGCAGCACCTTTGGGAGGAAAGCTAGCATTATTTGCAAGCAATTGGCATATTGTCACAACAGACAAATGGATCCTGGACATTATAAACAGAGGCTACAAATTTCACTTTCACACTCCACAAAAATGAGAGGCATGCCAAATCTGCCTCAAAATCAAAGGGCAGAGGCACAACTGCAAATTTCAAAGCTCATAAGCATGAGAGCTATTCAAGAGGTACCTACTCACGAACAAGGTCAAGGTTTTTATTCAAGACTTTTTCTGGTACCAAGGAAAGGAACCGACTGGAGACCCATTTTGGACTTATCCATCCTGAACACATTTCTACTCGTACCAAAATTCAAGATGCTCGCATTACAGCAGCTTCTTCCCATGCTGGGCAAGGAGTTTTGGCTGGTAACATTAGACCTCAAGGAGGCATACCTGCATGTCCCAGTCAGACAAAGCTGCAGAAGATACCTCAGATTTCTTGCAGGTTCAATCCACTATCAATTCTCTGCATTGCCCTTTGGCTTATCTACTGCACCCAGAGTATTCACAAAGTGCCTGGCATCAGTGATTGCCTACTGCAGACTTCAAGGGCTACAAATTTACTCTTATCTGGACGACTGCCTGATCCAAGCGGACAGCAAGCACATACTTCTGGAACATCTGGCATATGTGACACTGTTACTGCTTTCTCTGGGATACACAATCAACAAAGAGAAATCAAGGCTAACACCATCTCAGAAAATAACTTTCCTGGGTGCCAACTTGGACACAAACACCCAGATGGCCTACCTTACGTCAGGAAAACAGGGGCAACTATCTCAGTACTTCAAAATACTAGCAAAAAGTACCAGGCTTACTGCAAGGAAAATCCTGCAGGCTCTGGGATTCATGGCATCTTGCATTCTTTTAATCCCATGTGCAAAGCTGCATATGAGGAAACTTCAATGGTACCTAAAAAACCTATGGTCTCAACACAGTCACAGTTTGGAAACAATAATACCAATAATTCCATGTTTGCAAAAGGAATTTCTATGGTGGGCCCAAGCATGTCAAGCAAACACAGGCCTCCCATTCTGCAAGCCTCAAGCAAAGCAAGTCATCACAACAGACGCCTCAGATTACGCCTGGGGGGGTGCACATCACGGACAGGTGCATTCAGGGCAAATGGTCCCAAAAGGGGGCACCTTCACATCAATCAAAAAGAAATGCTAGCAGTAATAAATGCAATTACAGCTTTCAAGGACTTCCTGCATCCAGTACAATTAATGATAAGAACAGACAACACCACAGTAATGTGGTACATAAACAAACAAGGAGGAACACATTCATACCCCTTGTGCAGACTAGCCATGTCTCTTTGGAACTTGGCTCTGGAATGGCAAATCGAACTTCAAGCACAGTACTTGCCAGGATTGGAAAACACACTGGCAGACGATCTAAGCAGAAATATGACAGATCCACACGAATGGAAGTTACATCCTCAGGTGTTCACAGAAATAATCCAAGCGTGGGGGAGGCCTGACATAGATCTTTTTGCCTCCCACAGGAATCATCAATTGGAAAAGTTTTGTTCGAGTACCTTTCATCCAAAGGCCTGGAGAGTGGACGCCCTTTCATTCAGTTGGACAGCATGGACAGTTTACGCATTCCCACCTCTGCCTCTTCTGCCCAAGGTGCTTTAGAAAGCAAGAGCAGACAGACCGAAGATGATACTGATTGCTCCAGATTGGCCAAGGCAACACTGGTACCCACTCCTGAGGAGCCTAACACATACTCCTCCCTGGTCCCTGCCTCTAATGCCTCTTCTGCTGACTCAGCACAGCTACAAAACTCTTCACAGTCAGCTGAAAACACTCAATCTTGCTGCATGGAAAATTCCTTAACACCACAACAGACCCTACTCTCCAAGGAGGTGCAGGATGTCATTTTGGAGGCCAGAAGGCCATCTACTAGAAAAGCTTACTCCGCAAAATGGAAGCAGTTTTGTTCTTGGAATGAGAAAAAAGGCCAGGATCCTAGAAAACTGAACTTGCCTCAGATATTACAGTATCTAGCTGAGCTGCTGAACAGTGGACTTTCATTTTCTTCCATAAAAATCCATGCCTCAGCCATTTCTGCAGAATTCAACACGGATCCTCCTTTATTTTCTCACCCACTCTTACGACAGTTCCTCAGAGGGGCTAAGAATATAAGACCACCAAGGAAACAACCAATACCAGCCTGGGATCTTAATTACATACTAGAAAAATTAACATTGCCTCCTTTTGAACCAGCTGCCTCAACAGATTTACAATATTTGTCCTGGAAAACTGCCTTCCTTCTGGCTATCACTTCAGCTCGGAGAGTTTCGGAACTACAGGCACTCATGGCGGTGCAGCCCTTTCTCATTTTCCATTAGGACAGGGTTTCTCTTCATACCAACCCATCATTTATGCCTAAAGTGGTATCCAGGGTAGCTTTAAATCAAGCCATACACCTTCCTACCTTTTACCCCAATCCTCAAAACAAAGGGGAAAGGCTGCTACATTCTTTAGACATCCACAGGCAGCTACGTTACTATTTGGACAGAACAAAGTCCTTCAGGAAATCAGAACAACTCTTTGTGTCCTATGCTGTAGGGGCTCAAGGGAAGCCAGTTTCCAAGCAGACTATTTCAAAGTGGATAGGCCACTGCATACGGTTTTGTTATTCCTATCATGGGAAATCTGTTCGTACAGGTATCAGATCACACTCCACCAGGGCCACAGCTACCTCTATAGCCTTCCTCAGAGGAGTTCCTACCAAAGATATTTTGGAGGCAGCCACTTGGAGCTCTGTACATACCTTCACAAAACACTACCACCTGCCTTTATATTCCAGAACAAGAGCAGGCTGTGCCACTGCTGTTTTGCAGGGCATTCTGGCTCAACCCAGTTCCTCCTAGTACCTACCACCCTGTGCGTAGCTTTGGGACTCTACCCATCTGTGATTACTGCAGCTGTATGCACGATGAACATAGTACAGTTTTGTACCTACCATAAATGTAGATGTTCGAGTGCTAATACAGCTGCAGTACAGGTTTCCCTCCTCCTTCCCACTTGGTAAAGGCATGGGGCCTAACAACCTCTTCATACAACCTGACTGGGTTATCCTGCTATGTTTTATTTGCTTGCAACCACTGATTTTGGATTATATTGCATTGCTTGTATATACATATAAGCATAATTTATGTATTGCCTTCCTTCTGGGGGCACCTGACATCTGGGGCAAGAAAGACTGAAGAACATGGCGTCGGCTGTGTCTTATATACTCTGGCCTCACTGACGTCAGAAGAGAAAGCGACGACAACTGACGCCGGACCAAGACTTTGGAATTCGGCCGACCGAGGGACAGCCTGACGGCAGAAAACCCATCTGTGATTACTGCAGCTGTATTAGCACTCGAACATCTACATTTTTGGTAGGTACAAAACTGTACTTTATCTCTCCTGTGGCCCATACTAAGCTCCTTGGGGTAGAGATAGACAAAAATCTTTTATTTGATGTCCATATTGCTCAGACCATCCAAAAAGTCCATAAAAAATGGGAACTGTTTATAGACACAAGAATTTTCTCACAGAAAAAGCACAAATCACCTTAGCTCAAACTCGCCTACTGTCCACCCTTATGTATGCAGCAGCAATCCTGACCCACATTAGAAAAACTGACCTTGACCAAACTGAGTCATAACAAAGTTGCCAAATTTGATAACAACTCTACCTTCAGAACCCATCACTGCCAGGCACTTAATGGATATTTAGTGGCTAGAATTTCCTCAACTACTCACCTGCAAACAGCTAGTCAGTGCCTTCATCATCCTGAAGTACCCTGACAAAACTCCAGCTCTACAACTACTACTTTCCTACTGTTCTACTAATCGTCCACTTCGTTCTACCAATAAATCTCTCCTCAGTATAACTAGTGCCAACAATACTGCAGGGAAAACTGTATATTCTCCTACCATAGCTAAAAACTGGAATAACCTCCGCTCTTCTATAACTTCTTCTTCTACTATCACACAATTCAAAACATCATGCAAATCACACCTCAGGAAAACCTGGATTTGCCCATGTGTAACATAAAGATGACTGTATTTCTTATTCCGCTTTGCCTCCTTCCTAATCTTCCTAATGTTGAAATAAAACAAGATTATAAGGTCTAGACTTGTAATTATTTCATAGTTTATTGGGACAGTTTAAGCTTACTGTTGTTATTATGCATGTCTCTGTGCTGTCATTGTCTGTTTGTTTATTTTTGTTCTTTAATCTATCTAATTGTGGAGCTTTTCTCCCCGGGCCTCCACTGAAAATGGACCTGGTCCAGTTGGATTATCCCAGTTAAATGTAAAATAAATAAAAATAAATAAATGACTACAGACTAGTCGCACTAAACTCAAATTTCATAAAATGCTTGGAAAGGATGGTAAAAAAGCATCTGTCAGAAGCTCTGCCACTGCCCTTCGATCCTCTACAGTTTGCCTATCGGCCAAACAGATCCACTGTGGATGCCATTTTGGTGACCCTGCTCCTCTCTCTGGAACGTCTTGGAGAGGAGCAACTATGTCAGGTTGTTGTTCATTGAGCAAACTCGGCTGTTGTTCCGAGCAAACTCGGAGCTATAATATATAACATTAAGTATCCTGTTTTTTGTTTATTTTGTTCTTTATTTCTTTGTTGTTTATAGCACTTTGTGTACTGTGTATTTTTTCTAGCTAGTTTTACTGTGTGTGAGGTATTAACTGGAAATTGTCCACTCTTATTAAGCATCTGTTGGGTTGTTTGTTTATGATAACTTGTTGCAGTTAAACTCTTTTTTTCTAGTGGCTCCTTTAGCTGTTTAAAACTTTCATTTAAAGACTCACTGCTGCTTTTCAGCTGTGAGTAACATTTCTGCAGTTTGTTTCCCAGCCTCCCTCCCTGTTGGTATAGTGTTTTTATAGTTGGTGGCTTTGCAGTTGCCTTCCCCTAGTGTAAATTTGATCTGGGACCCTCCTCCCAGTCTAGTGTCATTACCTCATTCTACCCAGTACAGGGAGAGCATTTGAGAAGGCCAATCAGCTTAGTTTATGCTACTCCTTTCTCTCTTTCCTTTCTCTCTTTCCACAAAAAAAAAAAAATAATAATTATCTGCTTTTACTGTATTTGTGTTTTTTCCTACTTTATTTTTGCTTATGCGTTATCTTAAAAGTACTCAGTTGTATTTATTACTGCTTGGTGTAACTCATTCTAAGCCTTTTAGTTTAAGCACCTGGGCTTCAGACCAGTTTTACATTAAGAAGGTTTGTGGTCTCTACTGTAGTGGCAGAACAGGTAGCTTACATCCTTCTAAGTTGGGAACTGCTGATTGAGGGCTCAGTGTCTGTTATTCTAAAAGTGTATTAATTCTGGTTTAAGCGCGGGCTTGAGGCCAGTTATTTTACATTAAGAGGGTTCGTGTTCTGCACTCTTGTGAGTGGAGTGGCTGGAATCTGTCCTTCTGTGATGGGAATTTCTGGTTAAAGCTTATAGTGCCTATATTTGAACTGCTTCTTACTGAAATTGGTACACCTTGTTTGCTGTAGCATAGACTAGATCCAGGCCTGCTGAATCTAGCTTTGTTTGTATAACTTGAGCACTAATCCAGGCATTCTTTAAAAGTATTCAGTTGTATTTATTACTGCTGGTAGTAACTTGATTAAAGTGTAGCTATCATTTCTAAGTCTTTTGGATTAAGGACTTGGGCTTCAGACTAGTTGTTTTACATTAGGAAGGTTTGTGGCCTGCACTGTGGTGGCAGGACAGGTAGCTTACATCCTTCTAAGTTGGGAACTGCTGATTGAGAGCTCAGTGTCTGTTATTATAAAAGTGTATTAGTTCTGGTTTAAGCACTTGGGCTTCAGGCCAGTTATTTTACGATTAAGAAGGATTGCGGTCTGCACTCTTGTGGGATGAGAGGCTGGACTCTGCCCTTCTGAGCAGGGAATTTCTGGTTAAAGGCTTATAGTGCCTGCATATTCTAACTGTTTCTTACTGAAATTGGTACACCTTGTTTGCTGTAGCATAGACTAGATCCAGGCCTGCTGAATCTAGCTTTATTTGTATGCTTGTTTGTTTATTTCCCTGATATGCTAATTCCACCTATAAGCCGGCCTTTTAGCACTTCTGTGGATCCCCTAGTGATATCTGCATTGCTTACTGTACTTATTTCCTTGTTTCACTTGAAAGAAAGTTACTGTTTGTCGCTTTTGCATTTAAGTTACCTGTAACACATTGCATTTAAGTTAATACCTGGCACTTGTCTCACTGTAAAAGCAATTATATAAGTCAGCCTCTAAAAATTAAAAGCACTACACCCTCACAAACTCCCCTTGAGTACCTTGTTCCCATTGGCCCTTTTTTCAATTATAAAGGAATTCCCAATACTATTCTAGCATGTCCAAAGGTCAGTTGTTGGAATCTCCTCTCCTGGGTCCAGCTGGTGAATCTAGAATCTTGAGGCAATGTTACAACTGCCTCATGTACACAGACAACCCTCTCCTCCTCCCAACAAATTCCAACACATGTGAGAGATGCAACCATATGTGCCAAACTGGTTTCCGTTTGACAAAAGCGCAAGGAAAAGGACCGACAGCGAGGCCTGCGGTCCCCGACACCACGCCAAAACAGGCTACGTGGTCCGGTTCTCCAGCGAGACTTTGCAGTCCCTGACTACCGACGACACTCCTTTGGCGGTGTCTTCTGTACCTGAGACTGCTGGGTCCTCGGCCCTTTCCCAGACTGCAACCGAAGCCCCTGCTTATGTCGAGCCTACTAATGTGGACAGGTCCACCTCCACCCATGGTGTATTTAGGCCCTCATCTTCTTTTTCTATTAAGGCCTTTACTAAATCCAAAACAGCCAGGCATCCCACGAGGCCTGTTACACAGGGCCCATCCCCTGGACCCATGCCTAAGAAACAGATGCTTAAAATGGCTGAGGATCTAATTACTCTTATCAGAGGTTCTCAGCCCCCTCCTGACAAGAGACCCAGAGTGGAGGAAGAATCTCCCTCTTCTGATCAGGGATCCATTTTATCAGAACATTCTGATGCAGAGGAACACTCTTACTCCCCTTTTGAGGATTCGGATGCAGAACAGTCCATTCCTTCTGTATCCCCTCCTGAGGATTTTTCCTTTGGGAAAACCTTGCACACCTTGAGGAACACTTCCATTGGGAAGGCCAAGACTTTTCAGATTCCAAGAAAAGACTTAGGGAATTTCTTTGGTTACCTCAGCACAGACCTCTGGCTATACCCTGTTTTGGAGGTACTGGATGGTGTCTATTCGGAGGCTTGCCTTAACCCTGATTCTCTGCCTCCTGCACCAGTAAAACCTGATAGGTATTACAGAGTACCCAGTTCTCACCAATTTCTATACAAAGGCCATAATGCTGACCCTGAAACCATTTCACAAGGCCCCAAGGGATTAAAGGCCTCCACTGCCAAGAATCCACTTCCTGCAGAAAGGGAATCCAGATCTCTAGAAAGGTGGGGCAAAAAGGTATATACCTCGGCCACCCTAGCCATAAGGGCCTTAAACTGTCAGTTTCATATGATTAAATATCAACAGTACCTGTTATCACAATTAAAGACAAAATGTCTCAACCTGAACAACCAGACTTAAAGAGTTACAGGATATGATGCATAGTGCGAGCAAGTGGGTAAACACACCTTACAATGTGGTTATGATGCCCTAGAGGCTTCCAGTAGAGCTGCTGCAGGATCAGTCATTCGCAGACATGCCTGGCTTAGGAACAAAATTTGCCTGATCATGTGAAAGCTAAACTTCTTGATGCTCCTTTACAAAAGGATGTACTATTTGGTACTAATGCTGAGGAGATACTACGGAAAATGGAAGAAAAGCCAAATCTATGCAAACTGTCAAAGCTTTCTTACAGGTCCAACCACCACGTTTAGCAGGAATTGGCCTTCAAAAACTGGTCCTTTCCAGCCACTGACAAGCCCCAAAGAGGTAGATACAGACGGACAAGGGGCAGAGGGCAATCACAGGGATCATATAGAGGCAGACAATGGCAATCTCCAGCACCAAGAGGTGGTGAAGACAGTGCACAACAATACAGGAAGCAAACCCAATGACTCCCTCATTTCCATGCCAAGCAGGTCTCCGCTGGCAGCACCTTTGGGAGGGAAACTAGCATTATTTGCAAGCAATTGGCATATTGTCACAACAGACAAATGGATACTGGACATTATAAACAGAGGCTACAAATTTCAATTTCACACTCTTCCAAAAATGAGAGGCATGCCAAACCTGCCACAAAATCAAAGGGCAGAGGCACAACTGCAAATTTCAAAGCTCCTAAACATGAAAGCTATACAAAAGGTACCTACGCACCAACAAGGTCAAGGTTTTTATTCAAGACACTTTCTGGTACCAAGAAAAGGAACCGACTGGAGACCCATTCTGGACTTATCCATCCTAAACACATTTCTACCGCCAAAATTCAAGATGCTCACATTACAGCAACTTCTTCCCATGCTGGGCAAGGAGTTTTGGCTGGTAACATTGGACCTCAAGGAGGCATACCTGCATGTCCCAATCAGACAAAGCTGCAGAAGATACCTCAGATTTCTTGCAGGTTCAATCCACTATCAATTCTCTGCATTGCCCTTTGGCTTATCTACTGCCCAGAGTATTCACAAAGTGCCTGGCATCAGTGATTGCCTACTGCAGACTTCAAGGGATACAAATTTACCCTTATCTGGATGACTGCCTGATCAGCGGACAGCAAGCGCATACTACTGGAACATCTGGCATATGTGACACGGTTACTGCTCTCTCTGGGATATACCATCAACAAGGAGAAATCAAGGCTAACACCATCTCAGAAAATAACCTTCCTGGGTGCCAGCTTGGACACAAACACCCAGATGGCATATCTTCGCCAGAAAAACAAGGGCAACTATCTCAGTACTTCAAAACACTACCAAAAGTACCAGGCTTACTGCAAGGAAAATCCTGCAGGCTCTGGGATTCATGGCATCTTGCATTCTTCTAATCCCATGTGCAAAGCTGCATATGAGGAAACTTCAATGGTACCTAAAAATCTATGGTCTCAACACAGTCACAGTTTGGAAGCAATTATACCAATAATTCCATGTTTGCAAAAGGAATTTCTATGGTGGGCCCAAGCATGTCAAGTAAGCATGGGCCTTCCATTCTGCAAGCCTCAAGCAAAACAAGTCATAACTACAGATGCCTCAGATTACGCCTGGGCACATGAAGGACAGGTGCATTCAGGCAGATGGTCCCAAAAGGAAAAGCACCTTACGCATCAATCAAAAGAAATGCTAGCAGTAATAAATGCAATTACAGCTTTCAAGGACTTCCTGCATCCAGGACAATTACTGATAAGAACAGACAACACCACAGTAATGTGGTACATAAACAAACAAGGAGGAACACATTCATACCCCTTGTGCAGACTAGCCATGACTCTTTGGAACTTGGCTCTGGAAAGACAAATCGAACTTCAAGCACAGTACTTGCCAGGACTGGAAAACACACTGGCAGACACTCTAAGCAGAAATATGACAGATCCACACGAATGGAAGTTACATCCTCAGGTGTTTACAGAGATAATCCAAGCGTGGGGGAGGCCAGACATAGATCTTTTTGCCTCCCACAGGAACCATCAATTGAAAAAGTTTTGCTCAAGGACCTTCCATCCAAAGGCCTGGAAAGTGGACGCCCTTTCATTCAGTTGGACAGCATGGACAGTTTATGCATTTCCACCTCTGCCTCTTCTGCCCAAGGTGCTTTTGAAAGCAAGAACAGACAAACCGAGGATGATACTGATTGCTCCAGATTGGCCAAGGCAACACTGGTATCCACTCCTGAGGAGCCTAACACATACTCCTCCCTGGTCCCTGCCTCTAATACCTCTTCTGCTGACTCAGAACAGCTACAAAACTCTTCACAGTCAGCTGAAAACACTCAACCTCGCTGCATGGAAAATTCCTTAACACCACAACAGGCCCTACTCTCCAAGGAGGTGCAGGATGTCATTTTGGAGGCCAGAAGACCATCTACTAGAAAAGCTTACTCCGCAAAATGGAAGCGGTTTTGCTGTTGGAATGAGAAAAGAGGCCAGGTCCCTAGAAAATTGAACTTGCCTCAGGTTTTACAGTACCTAGCTGAACTGCTGAACAGTGGACTTTCATTTTCTTCCATAAAAATACATGCCTCAGCCATTTCTGCAGAATTCAACACTGATCCTCCTTTATTCTCTCACCCACTCTTACGGCAGTTCCTCAGAGGGGCTAAGAATATAAGACCTCCAAGAAAGCAACCAATACCAGCCTGGGACCTTAATTACATACTAGAAAAATTAACATTGCCTCCCTTTGAACCTGCTGCCTCAACAGATCTGCAATATTTGTCCTGGAAAACAGCTTTCCTTCTGGCCATCACTTCAGCTCGTAGGGTTTCTGAACTACAAGCCCTCATGGCGGTGCAGCCCTTCCTCATCTTCCATCAGGACAGGGTTTCCCTTCGTACCAACCCATCTTTTATGCCAAAAGTGGTATCCAGGGTAGCCTTAAACCAAGCCATACACCTACCTACCTTTTATCCTAACCCTCAAAACACAGGGGAAAGGCTGCTTCACTCTTTAGACATCCATAGGCAGCTACGTTACTATCTGGACAGAACAAAGTCCTTCAGGAAATCAGAACAACTTTTTGTGTCCTATGCCATAGGGGCTCAAGGGAAACCAGTTACCAAACAGACCATTTCCAAGTGGATTGGCCACTGCATACGGTTTTGTTATTCCTATCATGGAAATCTGTCCCTACTGGTATCAGATCTCACTCCACCAGGGCCACAGCCACCTCTACAGCCTTCCTCAGAGGTGTTCCTACTAAGGATATTTTGGAGGCAGCCACTTGGAGTTCTGTACATACTTTCACAAAACACTACCACCTGCCCTTATATTCCAGAACAAGAGCAGGCTTTGCCACTGCTGTTTTGCAGGGCATTCTGGCTCAACCCAGTTCCTCATAGTACCTACCACCCTATGCATAGCTTTGGGACTCTACCCATCTGTGTTTACTGCAGCTGTATGCACGATGAACATAGTACAGTTTTGTACCTACCATAAATGTAGATGTTGCTAATACAGCTGCAGTACAGGTTTCCCTCCCTCCTTCCCCACTTGGTAAGGGCATGGGGCCTAACAACCACTTCATACCACCTGACTGGGTTATCCTGCTATGTTTTATTTGCTTGCTTACACTAATTTTGTATTACATTGCATTGCTTGCAATTGTGGATAAGCCTTATTTATGTATTGCCTTCCTTTTGGGGGCACCTGACATCTGGGGCAAGAAAGACTGAAGAAAGTACAGTTTTGTACCTACCATAAATGTAGATGTTCGAGGGCTATTACAGCTGCAGTAGTTACATATGGGTTTTCAGCCGGCAGGCGGTCCCTCGGTCGGCCGAATTCCAAAGTCTTGGTCCGGCGTCGGTTGTTGTCGCGTACTCTTCTGACGTCAGGAAGGCTAGAGTATAAAAGACACAGCCGACGCCACCTTCTTCAGTCTTTCTTGCCCCAGATGTCAGGTGCCCCCAAAAGGAAGGCAATACATAATTTAGTGTAATACACAAAAGTAAGCAAATAAAACATAGTAGGATAACCCAGTTAGCAGGTATGAATAGGTATTCAAACCCCAAGGTCTTATCAAGAGGGGAAGGAGGTGGGAAACCTGTACTGCAACTGTAATAGCCTCGAACATCTACATTTATGGTAGGTACAAAACTGTACTATGTTCATCGTGCATTACAGCTGCAGTAGTTACATATGGGTAGAATCCCAAAGCTATGTATAGGGTGGTAGGTACTATACGGAACTGGGTTGAGCTAGAATGCCCTGCAAAACTGCAGTGGCAAAGCCTGCTCTAGTTCTGGAGTATAAAGGCAGATGGTAATGCTTTGTGAAGGTATGTACAGAACTCCAAGTGGCTGCCTCCAAGATATCTTTAGTAGGCACTCCTCTGAGGAAGGCTGTAGAGGTGGCTGTGGCCCTAGTGGAGTGTGATCTGATACCAGTAGGTACAAGCTTTCCATGATAGGAATAACAAAAAGTATGCAGTGACCAATCCACTTGGAAATGGTCTGTTTAGTTACAGGTTTCCTTGACCCCCACAGCATAGGAAACTAGGAGTTGATCTGATTTTCTGAATGACTTGGTTCTGTCCAAGTAGTAACGTAGCTGCCTATGGATATCTAAAGAATGAAGCAGCCTCTCCCCTTTGTTTTGAGGATTAGAGTAGAAGGTAGGAAGGTGGATGGCCTGGTTTAGGGCTACCCTAGATACTACTTTAGGCATAAAGGAGGGGTTAGTACAGGAAACCCTGTCCTGATGGAATATGAGGAATGGCTGCACTGCCATGAGGGCCTGTAACTCAAGATACCCTACGAGCTGAAGTGATGGCCAGGAGGAAAGCTGTTTTCCAGGATAAATATTGTAATTCTGCTGAAGCAGCTGGTTCAAACGGAGGCAATGTCAATTTTTCCAGTACATAGTTAAGGTCCCAAGCTGGCACTGGTTGTTTCCTTGGAGGCCTTATGTTCTTAGCCCCTCTGAGGAACTGTCGCAGTAGAGGGTGTGAGAATAAAGGAGGGTCCATATTGAATTCTGCAGATATTGCTGAGGCATGTATCTTGATTGAGGAAAAGGAAAGTCCCTTGCTCAAAAGTTCAGTTAAGTACTGTAAAATCTGAGGCAGGTTTAATTTTCTAGGATCCTGTCCTCTTTCTTCATTCCAACAGCAAAACCGTTTCCATTTTATGAGTAAGCCTTCTTGTGGATGGTCTTCTAGCCTCCAAAATGACATCCTGCACTTCTTTGGAGAGTAGTGCCTGGTGTGAAGTTAAGGATTTTCCATGCAGCTAGACTGAGAGTTTTCAGCTGACTGTGAAGTTTTGAAATTGTTCTGCCAGCAGTAGAGGTGTTAGAGGCAGGGGCCACGGAGTGTGTGTTAGCTCCTCAAAAGTGGATACCAATGTTGTCTCGGCCAATCTGGAGCAATCAGTATCATCCTTGGCTTGTCTGTTCTTGCCTTCAGAAGCACCTTGGGCAGCAGAGGTAGTGGTGGGAATGCATAAACTGACCAAGTTGTCCATGTGAATGAAAGGGCGTCCACTTTCCAAGCCTTTGGGTGGAAGGTCCTTGAGCAAAACTTTAATTGATGATTTTTGTGGGAGGCAAAAAGGTCTATGTCTGGCCTTCCCCATGCTTGAACAATCTCTGTGAATACGTGTGGAAGTAGCTTCCATTCGTGAGGATCTGTCATATGTCTGCTCAGAGTGTCTGCCAGTGTGTTTTCCATTCCTGGTAGGTACTGAGCCTGGAGTTCTATCTGTCTTTCCAGAGCTAGGTTCCATAGAGTCATGGTTAATCTGCACAAGGGGTATGAATGAGTCCCTCCTTGTTTGTTTATGTACCACATTACTGTGGTGTTGTCTGTTCTTATGAGCAGTTGTCCTGGATGCAGGAATTCTCTGAAAGCTGAAATTGCATTTATTACTGCCAGCATTTCTTTTTGATTGATGTGTAGGTGCTTTTCTGTTTTGTGCCATCTGCCTTGAATGCACCTGTCCTTCACGTGCGCCCCCCAGGCGTAATCTGAAGCGTCTGTGGTTATGACTTGTGTAGCTTGCGGCTTGCAGAATGGGAGGCCTTTGTTTACTTTGCATGCCTGAGACCACCATATGAATTCCTTTTGTAGGCAGGTAATTATTGGGATCTCCACTTCTAAGCTGTGACTGTGTTGAGACCATAGATTTTTTAGGTACCATTGAAGTTTCCTCATGTGCAGCTTTGCACATGGGATTAGAAGAATGCAAGATGCCATGAATCCCAGAGCCTGCAGGATTTTCCTTGCAGTAAGCCTGGTACTTTTTGCAAGCATTTTGAAGTAATGAGATAGTTGCCCTTGTTTTTCTGTTGTTAGGTAAGCCATCTGGGTGTTTCTGTCCAAGTTGGCACCCAGGAAGGTAATTTTTTGAGAGGGTGTTAGTTTTGATTTCTCCTTGTTGATGGTGTATCCCAGAGAAAGCAGTAAGCGTGTCACATATGCCAGATGTTTGAGGAGTACGAGTTTGCTGTCCGCTTGGATCAGGCAGTCGTCCAGATAAGGGTAAATTTGTATCCCTTGAAGTCTGCAGAATGCAATCACTGATGCCAGGCACTTGGTGAATACTCTGGGCGCAGTAGATAAGCCAAAGGGCAATGCAGAGAATTGATAGTGACTTGAACCTGCAAGAAATCTGAGGTATCTTCTGCAACTTTGTCTGATTGGGACATGCAGGTATGCCTCCTTGAGGTCCAATGTTACCAGCCAAAACCCTTGCCCAGCATGGGAAGGAGTTGCTGTAATGTGAGCATCTTGAATTTTGGCACTAGGAGAAATGTGTTGAGAATGGATAAGTCCAGAATGGGTCTCCAGTTGCTTCCTTTCTTGGCACCAGAAAAGCCTTGAATAAAACCTTGTGCTTGTTGGTGCGAAGGTACGTTTTGTATAGCCCTCATGTTTAGGAGCTTTGCAATTTGTAGTTGTGCCTCTACCCTTTGATTTTGTGGTAGGTTTGGCATGCCTCTCATTTTGGAAGAGTGTGGAAATGAAATTTGTAGCCTCTGTTTATTATGTCCAGAATCCATTTGTCTGTTGTGACAATATGCCAATTGTTGGCAAATAGTGCCAGCTTCCCTCCCAAAGGCGCTGCCAGTTGAATTTTGCTTGGCATGGAAATGAGGGAGTCATTGAGTTTGCTTTCTGTACTGCTGTGCACTGTCGTCACCACTTCTTGGTGTAGGTGATTGCCATTGTCTGCCTCTGTAGGATCCTTGTGTTTGTCCTCTGCCCCTTCCGCGTCTGTATCTGCCCCTTTGGGCTTTGTCAGTGGTTGGAAAGGACCAGTTTTTGACGGGCAATTCCTGCTGAACCTTGGTGGCTGAACCTGTAAGAAAGCTTTGACAGTTTGCATAGATTTTGCCTTTTCTTCCATTTTACGTAAAATATCCTCAGCATTACCACCAAAAAGAACATCCTTATGTAATGGTGCATCTAGAATTTTTGCTTTCACCTGATCTGGAAGAGTTTGTTCCCTTAGCCATGCATGTCTGCGAATGACTGCTCCAGTGGCAGCTGATCTGCTGGAGGCCTCTAGTGCATCATAACCACATTGTAAGGTGTGCTTGGCCACTTGTTCAGCACTATGCATCATATCCTGCAACTCTTTTAAATCTGGTTGTTCAGGTTGTGACATTTTTGTTTTTAATTGTGATAACAGAAATTGTTGATATTTAATCATATGAAACTGGCAGTTTAAGGCCCTCATGGCAAGGGTGGCCGAGGTGTAAACCTTCTTTCCCCACCTTTCTAGTGATCTAGATTCCCTTTCCGAAGGTAGCGGATTCTTGGCCGTGGAAGCCTTAATTCCCTTGGGGCCTTGAGAAATAGTTTCAGGATCTGCATTATGGCCTTTATAGAGGAACTGATGAGAATTAGGAACTCTGTAATACCTATCCGGCTTGACTGGTGCAGGAGGCAGAGAATCAGGATTTAAACAGGCCTCCGAATATACATCATCCAAGACCTCCAAAACAGGAGGAATAGCCAGAGGTCTATGCTGAGGTAACCAGAGGAACTCCCTCAGCCTTTTCTTGGAGTCTGAAAAATCTTGGCCTTCCCAGTGGAAGTGCTCTCTCAAGGAGTGCAAAGTTTCCCCAAAGGAAAAATCCTCAGGGGGGGATACAGAAGGAATGGACTGCTCTGCATCCGAATCCTCAAAAGGAGAATAAGACTGTTCTTCAGCATCAGAATGCTCTGATAAAATGGATTCTTGGTCAGAAGGAGGAGAATCCTCCTCTACTCTGGGTCTCTTGTCCGGAGGGGCCTGTGAGCCTCTGATAAGAGAGATCAGGTCTTCAGCCATTTTAAGCATGTGCTTCTTAGGTGTGGGCCCAGGTCTTGGGCCTTGAGAGGCAGGCCTAGAAGGATGCTTGGCTGATTTGGCTTTTGTAAAAGCCTTGATGGAGAAGGAAGATGAAGGCCTAAATACACCATGAGTGGATGTAGATCTATCCACATTGGTGGGTTCGACAAGAACCGGGGCTTCGGTAGTAGTCTGGGAAAGGGCCAAAGAACCAGCGGTCTCAGGTACAGAAGACCCCGCCGAGGGAGTGTCGTCGGTAGTCAGGGACTGCAAAGGCGTCTCACTGAGAACCGGCCCACGTGGAGCTTGCTTCGGCGTGGTGTCGGTGGAGACCGCAGTTCTGGACTGACGGTCCTTTTCTTTGCGTTTTCTGGACATAGCGGTAGTCGGAGTATCCGACGACATTTTATAATTAAACGCTTTTCCAAAATAGTGTTGGGCGAACTCACCGGCGCTTGATAGTGCGTTTATTGAAGGTAGCACAAAGCGCAGCCGAGACGTCGTGGTCTGGGCCCAAACAAGGTATGCAAAGGGAATGGAAATCCTTATGCGGTATTTGCTTCCCACAAGAAATACAATTGTTAACTTTTTCTGACATCAGTCTGAGGCAAGAAAAGGTTCCCCAACGGGGTACTTAGCTTTAATGAAGACTTCGGTTCCGAAATTCTTTCGTAATTCAGGAGCTGGCCGACCGGCACTTGCGAACTGCTTCTGCTTCGGGCACCGCGCGGCAAAAAAGACTGGAGAAGATGGCGTCGGCTGTGTCTTTTATACTCTAGCCTTCCTGACGTCAGAAGAGTACGCGACAACAACCGACGCCGGACCAAGACTTTGGAATTCGGCCGACCGAGGGACCGCCTGCCGGCTGAAAACCCATATGTAACTACTGCAGCTGTAATGCACGATGAACATCATGGCGTCGGCTGTGTCTTATATACTCTGGCCTTCCTGACGTCAGAAGAGTAAGCGACGACAACCGACGCCGAACCAAGACTTTGGAATTCGGCCGACCGAGGACCTGACGGCTGAAAACCCATCTGTGATTACTGCAGCTGTATTAGCACTCGAACATCTACATTTATGGTAGGTACAAAACTGTACTTTATAAGGAGTAGTTTTGTATTAGTCAGAGTAGTTGTGCATACGTCATGTCTTATTCCTTTTATACTTAAATTGCCTCTGTACTCTGAGCTGATACCTAAAATTTTGTT
Organism: Protopterus annectens; assembly: GCF_019279795.1. Lineage (NCBI taxonomy): Eukaryota > Metazoa > Chordata > Ceratodontiformes > Protopteridae > Protopterus > Protopterus annectens. Next base: position 1,064,808,057 of record NC_056732.1, read on the forward strand.
TAGGTTGCACTTGTGTTTCCTAAATGACAATAATTTTTTCTTTGAATCATTCAGTCCTGATACTGTATTGCAATCATGGGAATAGTACTTCTCAGAATGTCAAGGCTCAGTCCACTAGAATAGTTACTACATCTTTGTTTGGAAAGGTGCAAACTGTAGATCTATTTTAGAAGTAGCTACTTGGTCCTTAGTTCCCACATTTACCAATTGTTACAAACTGGATATTTCTAGAGCAGGCATTGTTAGAGCTGTTTTTTCAAGGAATTGTGGACACTGGTCTTTCTCCATCCAAACTTTCTTCTTGAGCTTTGGCAGTTGGACCCATATATAGTGGTTCCTGCAACAGTGATCTAATAAAGAACATAGAACATGTTCTTCAACAGTAGTTGTTAAAATGGATCACTGTTGCGGTATAATTTTCCCTTGAACCCCCTTCCCAGGCTGTGGTAGAGTATCCTATTCATTTTTTTCTTCTTTAATAAGAGTTTACATGGGTTAGCAAGCTTCATCCTCCCTTTCTGTGGGAAAAATGAGTTTTGATGCATCCATCATTCTATTACTTGCATGTCGGCTCTACCTCTATAGTCATATGTGTGGTATCCTTGTCATAAATGTCTTCAGTAACAGTACTCCACCTGACTATTATGACAAATTAGCTGCACAGCTGTACTATGACAGGAGTAAATAAAAAAAAAAACATGCAAGTATTTCAGAGTAGCAGGTCTGTTTGCAATGTCAGGCAAAATGTATAGCAATCTACTAGCTGCTGAGGGGTGCTTAATCTAAACAGAAATGGGTACTTTAATGTCCAGCTTTTGTGTGGTAGTGACTTCATGCTTAGATTGAGGGAGTACTTCTTGTGCTGACGTCTGACAGGTGAACATGACAGTGTCCAAGATAATATCCAGCAGATATGAGATGCCTCCTAGAAATTTTCGTATGAAAGCATACCACTGGGACAGTGGCAATAATTACATATGTAGTCCTGTCCTGACCACAGCCAGCTGTGAGATTGGTGCTGTGAAGAATTGCAATGTGGAGTTAGTTACAGTTAAGATATATATATTTTGCCGCTGACAAGTAATGTAATATAACTTACCTGATATGGCCTGGACAAATAGCTTGTTTCTGCCATAACCCCCCTACTTGGTGTGTACCCAACACCTGCTCAGACTTCCACTACTGTAACCCTGCTGGAGGCAGGTATTGCTTCTGAAGTTCTCACTTCTGAAATGACTGAGGCTCTGCTAAATTTGAGAACGGGGAACCAAGCTTAATTTCTGAAAGACCCAAAGCCCCCCCCCCCCCCAAGCTTCTCTGTGTTAGAGGGAAGCCTTCTAGCTTGTCAGAGAGGAGTGTTAAGCACTAGGTAGGCCACCTACCACAAGAGGAGTGGTTTCTGGCCAAGAAATTGTAGTTTATTGGCCATTTGGGCAACTTTTCCATCTCTTTTAACGTTCTGGTTTAAAAGCCCACGTTTGCACTTGTTCCCTGCCTTTCCTGTAACTAGTCTAGTCCAAATATAGATTTGCTGTATCCAGGACTGCTTCTGAGCAGTGCTAAAGTCGTCTGTGCTTCAAATTTTCCCTTAGATCTGCTAGTTCTCTCCTCTCCTGCACTTATTAGCTTATTAGTCTAGCACTTTACCAGACTTCTTGTACCAGTTATTGTAGCACATAAAAGTGCTACCAGCACTAAATGCTCTACAAGGAAACAGCTCCAGTACTTATTATTAATGCCCACCCCTCCAGGCATGTCTAAAGGTCAGTTCCCTGTGCTTTCTCCTATTAACCTGATGAACCTGGGCATCCTGAGGCAGTGTAGCAACTTCTTCATGTACACTGACAACCTTCTCCTCTTACATGCCAACACTCAGACGTGCGAGAGAGCACTTATATATCCAAATTGGAAGCCACACACTCTCCAGCCAAGACTGAAATAGCTGGTCAGGAGAAAAAGGTCAAGACTTGCACCACACCACGTGTAACACACAGCCCTACAGAACACACACCAGCACTGCCTTCACATAAAAACACAAACCTCACACCCACTTTCGCAGAGGTTCTCAATACAAATATACCCAAACAGCAAAGACCTCCAAGGCAGAAATGCACTCCACCACCACAGCACTAATCGTGAGACACACAACTTACCTAAACAGTGTGCCACACAACCAAAGCCCCTAAGGCAAAACAGCATGCCCAACACACTAGTCATAGGTGACTCGATAGTGAGGCACACTGATGTCCCACTCACTAGGTTCAATAAGGAGAACGCAACAGTCATCTGCCAGTCAGGTGCCAGGATCCACCACCTAACGCATGCACTCAGGTCCCTCAACAGGTACAAATATGACTCTGTCATTGTACATGTGGGTGTGAATGACCTGAGACGTACCTCCCTGGACTACATGAAGAGAGACATGGAGGAGATCTCGGATTATGTACCCAGGTGGGTATGACCCTAGACCTGAGCAGCATCCTACCAGCACTCAGAATGATACCACAGTACAAGTAGAAAATGATTGATTTCAACAATTGACCAAGTTTCTGGTGTCATTTTAAGGGGATCCACTGTCTGTCTGCCTGGGATGACATGATTGACGGACCTGGATGCTTTGCTAGAGATGGCCTGCATCTGTCACCCCTGGGCTTCCGGATACTGGCCAAAGCTCTTGCCACCCCTATAGCGCCTTTTTTAGGTGGTGTTCCAAAGACCAAATTACCACCTTAACAGCTACAAAGAAATGCAATCTGAGGGTCATGCTGCTTAACACTAGAAGTCTAAATCTCAAAATGCACTCGCTTGAAGCACTCCTTAAAATGGAGAATATCAACATTTGTGCTGTAACAGAGACCTAGTTTAAGGCAACAGAAAACACCCCTGCACTACCAGACTATAACTTATTCCACACCTTTTAGCCCCAGAACTTGGACCGAAGCTCCAAAGGCAGTGGTGTTTCCATATTCATAAAGGATGTGCACACCTCCAGACTAGTAGCCAAACATAACGCATAAGAGGTACTTCAGGTGCAGCTAACACTGGGTAAGCTAACACTGAGTAAGACAGTGATTCAGGTCATAGCCTGCTGTAGGTCCCCAACCATGTCCCAAGACTCTCACTCCACATTCCTAAGCACCCTGGAGAATATTAGGGTCCAACCTAACACACACTCATACTGGGTGACTTCAACTACCCCTCCATTAACTGGGAAAACTACTCGTGCACCAAAACACTTGGCAACGTTTCCTGGAATTCATTAATTCCAATGCCCTGAACCAGCTCATTTTTACCCCCACTAGAGGTAGCAACATCCTTGACCTGGTCATTACCAACATGGGTGACCGTTGCTCTACACCAATAGTCAACTCCTCCCAGGTTAGATCCGACAACAATCTAATCACCTTGGAAATCCACCCCGCAAAGGTAACCACCATGAAACACTTCTACAAAGCTAACTTTGGGCTCCTAAAAGCAGAGGTGGCTAACTTCACAGCACCCATGCAGATGGAGAATAGTTGCATGACCACTGAATCATACACCAATGCACAGTATAAACATGTACACAAATGTATGGATCTCGCCATAACCAATTGAACCAAGATGCTGCTCTCCAAAAAAGGAAGCCAATCTGGTGGTCCCCTGCCATAAACAAACTCTACAACAGAAGGAAGAAACTGATGCGGAACAAGATGAAGTCCCAAGACTGGAAAAATTGCCTTATCAGCCTCAACAAAAAGTTGAGATCCCTCATCAAATCATCTAAAGCTAGCTATGAAAACAGAATTGCAGCAGATAGTAAAGACAACTACAAGGCCTTCTATAGTTATGTAAAGCATCTCCACGGCAATACCCAGATTTGCTCTGAGCTACTGCACAATGGTACCTCCTATAGTGAGCCAACAGATATTGCCAATGTACTGGCCAAAAGATTCAGTGTCAAATTTACCCCCCCCACCAAAGGACCAATCACAATACCAGTAGATTGCGAGGCACCCAGTATTACTGCTGCACAGGTTAAAAGAGAACTGTCCAAGGCCAAGAATACAGCTTCTATGGGACCTGACAATATCCCTCGCTGTGTTCTACATGAACTACAGTGTGAACTGGTGCCTCACCTCTGTGCCCTGTTCAGTCACAGCCTCACCTCAGGCTTTGTCCCTACCGAATGGCGCACTGTTACAGTCATCCCTGTCCACAAAGGAGGAGTGACTACAGACCCTGGGAACTATCGCCCTAATAGCCTGACTAGTTTGATATGCAGAGCTATGGAATGCATCATCATGGACCTAATAAACAAGGATGTAGGGAATCTCCAAACTCTGGACCACACACAGTTTGGTTTTGTGAAGGGTAGATCATGCCTGCTCAACCTGGTAGACTTCTTTGAGTCAGTCACCAGAGCTAAGGTGGTTCACGTAGCCTACCTCGATCTGGCCAAGGCCTTTGATACCATTCTCCACTCAGGAAAAAAGAAAAACCCACTAAGCTAGGCATCAACCACTATATTACTAGGTGGGTTGCAAACTGTCTCACAGATAGAACCCGCAGTGTGAAAGTAGCTGATTCCAAGTCAGACTGCTGACTAGTCACAAGTGGAGTCCCACAGGGTTCGGTCCTGGGTCCTCTCCTGTTTTGCATATACTTCTCTGAAGTCCAGGCCAACACGAAGGGACTCTGGCTGATGAAATTTGCAGACAGTTGCAATTTGGGAGCTATTAACTTCCCAAGAGACATTGACATCCTACAGAAAGGCCTCATCGAGACCAACGACTGGTGTCAGAACCATGGCCTTAAGCTCAATGCCAAAAATGTGTCGTCATCCCCTTTGGGAAAAACCCAGTTCCCATGAATTACCACATTGATAGTAGTCCACTGAACACAGAAGGAGTTGTATGAGATCTGGGAACACAGGTTGACAGCAACCTCTCTTTTGACCACCACATTGCCACTGTGGTCAGAAAGTCCTTCTGTGTGGCACTTCTCATTACTTTGCTTTTGCATCCAGGAAGAAAGAGATCATCGTCTCCTTCTACTCTTCCCTCATTAAGCCAATCCTAGAGTACAATGCCCTGTTTGGCATGCACCTCACTAGACATCTGCAACAACTGGAGAGGCAGCAGATGTACCTCACAAAGAGGATCCTAGGCCTTAAACACTTGTCCTATATGGACAGACTCAAAAAAACTCCAAACTATTCTATGTCTCATATCGCCTACTTAGAGGCGATCTCTGCTTGACTTACAAAGCCATGTCTGACCCAGTCTGTTAGAAATGCTACATCCAAAGAAATCCCAATTCCTCCGCACCACATGTTCCAGAGACCTCAGTCTCATTACCACAATCAACAGAACATACTGGAGGGACAGGTTCATAACCCAGAGACTGCCCATGCTATGGAATAGACTTCCCATACATGTCAAGCAGAGCACCTCATTGGCCCTCTTCAAGAAAAATCTTGATGAGTGGATGGAAAATAAAAAATTCACCCCAAAGATCACTCCAGTGGCTCTACTCGACAAACACTGGGAACTAAGGTCGGGTGGCACGATGCCAGGATAATCCTATGGGCTAGGCTTGTAAAGGCTCCAGGGCCATTAGCTTGGTACACACCTATGAACCTATGTGCTGAGAGTACTATTCTGCACCATTACTAGGGAACAGGTCATCAATAAACATTTCCAAGGTCAAAAACACTGCATCAGTGGGCCCCAATAACATCCCTGCATGTGTACTAAATAACATGAAACATAACCTCACTGGTACACTTGAATCATTACTCAACTGGAGCCTACAGTTAGGTTTTGTGCCTAATGCATGGACGATGGCTATAGTCATTCCCCTGCACAAAGGAGGTCCAACCACTGATCCAGGTAACTATAGGCCCGTAAGTCTGACCAGCCTCATATGTAAGGCCATGAGAAGAATCCATCATGGGCATGAAAAATGAGGACATAAGTAACCTGGAAATGCTGGACCCATTTTAGGTCAGCTTTGTTAAAGGAAGGTTATGCCTGTTAAAACTGGTGGACTTCTTTGAGGGTCACTAAAGTAATGGGTGAGAGCATGACTGCACACAGCTTATCTCAACCTGGCCAATACAATATCCCACTTAGGCATTCTAGAAAAGCTCACTGATTTAGGTGTAAACTCTCATCACCCACTAGATAACCAGCTGCTCACAGATAAGACCCAGGAGGTCAATATAGGATAGGCCACCTCTACCAGGAGCCAGTCACTAGTGGAGTTCCCCAAGGCTCAGTATTGGGCTCACTCCTTTTTGACATCTATTTCTCTGAAATGGAAGCAAATGCTTAAGGTTTATGACTAACTATGCTTGCAAGCTGGTGTTGATCATTGATTCCCTTGCAGACACTAGCATTTTTCAAGAAGGCCTATCTCTGACTAACAAATGGTGCCAAAGCCATGGTCATAAACTCAATTTTAAGAAATGCATAATTATACCCTTTGGGAAGTCGACCTTCCCAGATAATTACCATGTTGATAATACACCTCTTAGAATTGACCCAGGGGTCATTTATCTGGATTCACACACAGCAGCATTGCCTTTGACCACCACGCGATCACAGTGGTGAGGAAATCCTTTTATGTTGCACAGCTTATAAGTAAGGGCATGGTGTCTAGGTCCATAGACCAATTAGAGTACATTGCTAGCTTCAGTATGTACCCAACCAGGCATATGCTGCAACTAAATCAACCTCTTACCAAATATTCAAAAGGAATACCCAAAGGTTTTACTGGTGACTCCTGATTCACATAACTCTCGGCCTCTTAGCATGAGAATTCTGGATGAACCCAAAATTAATGGAGGGACAAAGACCCAAAAATATGGACAGTTTTTAAATGTTGCCTTTAGAAACTTAGAAAGATGACATGAAAACATGTTTTGCATTAGCATGCATTTTTCTGAAGGATATGAAGTCTGAAACTCAAATGTATGTCATTATTTGGTGACTTCGATCCTCAGTGATTTGCCTGAGAACTGCAAATTTTATGAGGAACAGCTCAAAAATATGAGGCAAAAATAGACATTCTGCAAAAATCTGGACAGTTGAGGAGTGCGTTTATTGGCCAAGGCAGCACTGGTCCCCCCTTCTCTTCAACCTAGCCATTGGCCATCAGCAGAAACTTCCCTCCACCATTGACTTGCTCACACAGCACAAGGGTGCACTACTTTATCCCATCCTGTTATCCCTCACCTTGACCATATGCTTCAGGTTTTCCAGTAGACAAGAAAATATTGTATAGCAAAATGAAAAAGATTTATTATGTGGGGTGTTAGCCAAAATTTTAGGACCCACTTAAGGATGAATGCTCCAGTGGTTCTCTTATTTGTGTGAGCTGTTACATTTGAGCTTAACACAGTTTTCTATTAAGACCCACATTTCAGCCATATCTGTTTGTTTACCTCTGGTCCAACGACTTCTGGCCAGACTAGAGGTTAAACTGTTCTTAAAGGGTGTATTCATTTGAAACATCATAGGAAAGCCATCCCCTTGCTTAGGACCTCAGTTTTGAGCTGGAGAAAGTCACTCATCCTCCTTTTGAACCAGCAGCATTTGCACCTTTCATATTCTGTACTTGGAAAATTCTTTTGGTAACTCTCACCTCTGCCAGTTGAGTCTCTGACCTACAGGCCCTTATGGCAACGCTTCACTTCTATATTTTTCATAAGGACAGTGTGTTCTTAAGGGCCAAACCCCATCCATGCCAGAGGTAGTAAATGAACTGTCTCTTTCAGGCCATATATCTTCCCACTTTCATCCCTAATCCACAAAATGAGTGAATTCTAAATTCCTTGGATTTGCATAGACATCTCGGATTCTACCTGCATAAGACCAATGATATTTGCAAATCTGACAAACTGCCTTTCTTTCCAAGACTTCAAGTTAGGAAACCCAGTTTCTGAGAAGACTATTGTTAATTGGATATCTAAATCCATTTCCTTTTACTACACTCTGCATGGCAAACACTTACCCTCTCCATCAAAGGCTCATTCTACTAGAGCAGTGGCTTGATCTGGTGTTTTTACAAGGAGATGGACAATTTTAGAAGCAACTACTTTGTCCTTTGTGCATACTTTAACCAAACATTGTAGAGTGGATGCCTTTTCTAGATCCACAGCTGCCTTCTTCAGTCAGTCCTCTGTAGTGTACTAGACAATCCTCTAATCTCTCTTCTATCCACCCTTCAGACACTGGAACTTCGAGAATTACCCAACAGTCTTGAACACTGCAACAGTGATCTAAGGAAGGACACAGTACAGTTACATAACTTACTGTAATACTAGATGTCCTACTGATCACTGTTGCAGTATTCTTTCCTGTCCCACCTTCCCCCTTTTTATAATCCTGCTCCATTTTTTTCCTCATGGACCAGGACATGTCACAGTTTTTCTAACTGTCCATTCTTAGCTGACCAGTTTATTCTGCTTCTCATGCCTATTAAGCTTACTGTTTTTGAAATTGTCTGGCAGTTTATGATCGTACATCCACGTGTGTCCTTATGCCCACGGGCTCAGGTCATACGTCAAACATATTGCTGTCTGGAAGGTTTTGGCTTTGGTTCCTCAGCCAAATTTTTAGGTTATTTGGCAAGATGTCCCAGCAGTTTGGGATACTGCAACAGTGATTAGTAGGACATCTGCTGTTATGGTAAATTCTTGCACCACTTTAATTTCCTTTGAGCTTGGAGGTTTTATTTGTAGTTTGAATAGGATTCCGCTATACAGTCTTAGTTTGGAATTTGTTGTACTGTGTGTCCATAGGAGCTGATGTCCTAACACAGGTGTTCAAGTTGGAATAAATGGTGGTGTAAGTGCCTGCGTTAGGTACTGGGCCTTCTGTGTGTGTGTGTGTGGCGGGGTGCTTTCAAAATTGATTAGATATTCTGAGAGTACTGGGAGATGTTTCTTAGAGAAATCCCTGAATGCAGTAGGGTTGGAGGTTGTAGTCTTGTGTGAGTTCTCAGGAAATTATAATGGCCTGATGTTCATGGAGGAGGTGACTGTGTGGAGCAGTTCTAACACCCAGTTAATACGTTCTTAGCTGTTTACTAATCCATCATACTAAACTACCTGGTGTACAGCCTAAAACTGCACTGTGTTGTCTGTACCAGCATTGCTGTATTCGATCATTTGCTTAAATAAGAAAAGTGTTGCATGTGACCACCACTGTTGTAAAATAATACCTCTTCTTGTTTTCTTATACTGCTTTCCTCTGTTTTGGATTGTAATTTCTTGCTCTTAGCCATACAGTTGTTTTCTGTTCACTGCCTTTTATTTTCACATTGCATTGCTGCATACTGCCGTCATTGCCATGTGTAAAATGATTTTTTTTTCTGTTCCATGAGTCTCTGTGCCAGCCACATTTGGCTGACAGTATAGTCTAGGAAAATAAACTAAGGACCATGATTGATTTTAATATTTCTCACTTGCCTGCTGTGGGACACAAGCCAAATTGCTTAGTCATACAAAATGCCTCTAAGATTACTTCGGTTTACACATGTCCAAAAATCTCACTCTCACACATGAAATTAAGTACATATTGCTAATTGTGCAGTATTTTGAAATTCTACAATATTTTCACATTCAAAAAGCAGGGTGTGAGACATTCCAAGTTAACATTACAAAACGGGTGATTCAGTCACATTCAGTGTTACAGATTAACAATTTTCTATGTCCAGATTTGGCTGTCTCTGCTAGATTCAAAATGTGTGTCATTATTGCATTATAAAAATGATCATCCATTCAGTTTGTTTCACCTGTTGCATATTTATGAGCTAAAAATGTGTATTCTAGTCATTTTAAATGTTGTGGTGTTTCACAGTGAGTGTGTTTTGTATTGAATTCCATCTCCAGAATATGCTTGCTAAGTACGGGATCTGTTTGGAAACAAAGGTATTTCCATTTACAGGCTGTGCATGCTGTCATTGTAACATCAGGGTAGTTACGCTATCTTATTGATGCCTTTCAGTGGAACAATTGGTATTGTACAGATCCGTTGTGTAAAACTACAGAGCAGTATATACATCATACTTGGGATATACAGTGTTAGTAAAGTAAATGGTCTCAAATTTACAGGGTTATATTGTTTATCCTCCTGTTTTATTTAATTAGTAGTTTGAATGAAATTGAAAGAGTACAACAGCCAGTACAGTGCAAAATGTTATTCAGCAAGTCTCTGTTGTAATTTGTGTTTCCATGACACATCCTCATGCAATAATACCATTGGAGGCTTTGATTGTTACAGTGATCTTGCAGTGTTTTGTACATTAATTCATATGTTGACTTGATTGTAGTACTGCTGGTTTATGCTGTCTTAAGTTTCAAAATTGGTACAGAAGTTTTTTTCATTTGTTGAAGTCTGCAAACTTCTGTTATGCTACTCCAGCGGCGTAGAGGGATAAAGCCTTGACTGTGGCACAGCCGACCAGGGTTTGATTATCTGCATGAGTGACAGATGGAGTGGAAGGAGAAGGCGGAGTGTTACCATCAAAGGAGGAGAGAAGTCTCAGGAATTCACCACATAATCCCTGGTGGAGGCCATGGACATGTAAAAGATTTAGGGTGGGAACATTCAGTTGGGTACTGCAAAGGTTTGATGATACTTTAGCACATATCCATTGTGTGCCCACCCTTCTAATGAAACTAAGTAGACCACAGGGGAGGGTAGAGTGCCAGGGTACAGTAGGGAAAAACAGTGAAATGTTAATGGCCAAGACCTGCAGGACATTCAGGTTCCACAACCTGAGCCAGCAGAATCAGAGAACGTCCAGGGAGATCAGAGAAGCTGGTAGACCAGGACTGGATGTGGAACACTGGATAATGAGGCTTTAGGTTGAAGTAGGTGACCAAAAAAAATCAACTTTGCTTTCATTAAATCCTACAATCTTACTGTTTAATAACTCTCCAGTTATAGTTCTGCTGGGAGTCAAATTACTACAGACGTGAAATGTTTATGCAAAATACAGAGAAGCATGTTACTTCACAACTGATTTTGCTTTTAACTGTAACTGATCTTTTATAATGCTGGTGGTGTTGGAGACAAGGAGATTGGAATAGCTTGTACTGTATGAATTTGTTTGCTATATATTAATATTGCATTATATTTGCTTGATGGCAAAATAAGGTCAAACATCTACTATTCTGACAGTTTAAGTGCATTCAGCATTTTACCTCACCTCCTTTCCACTTTTCCATATGTACCATGCCTTCGTAAATGCTTCTGTAGTTTCCCCTTCATCCACCCTTTCTGTAACCCATTCCATGGGCTCGTGAGCAGTCACTGTGAAGAATTGTATTCACAGATCCAAGGATCAGCTGGTTTGTCTAACCTGATGCCCACTCTTTCTCCTATGCTGTCTGTCCATCTTGTTCAGGTTAGTCCTTTCATATCTCCATGATCTTGTCCATCCATGTAATGTTCCTCTTGTTTCTTATGGTCTCCGGTGAGAAGAGTATTAGCTCCTCTGTTCATATCCCTTACCTTTCATCCTGTGCTTGCTTTTGGTGGCTTTCCTTTGAACTCCTGGAACCTCTCCCATGAGGATACATTCCAGCATACTGTTGGCTTCTTTTATAATCTGCTCCTGGTGGATTAGTCCATGTTTGGGGATCACTGACATGTCAATTTCCTTTTTATATTACCACCAGTTCCAGACAGTCTCCCTGGCTGAGGGTTCTACACTAGGATCACTGTGGCGCAGATGCATTTGTCTGCAGTGAAGCTCAGCTACCACCTTTCAGCCCTTTTGGTCAGTGCTTCCAGATCTTTCCTTGCACTTTACTAATCCTTTGCTGCTGCCTCCAACTTTGCACTGTCTGCAGAAGAGTTGATCCTGATGGTCTTTGTGTTTCACTGTTGCAGTCATCACATTTGGGTTATCCCTGCCAGGGTAGCCCTGGGCTGGCCTGAATACTAGAGACTTCGTATTTCTGCGACAGTTGCTGTCGCTTCATGACTGACATCAGATCATCAGTGGTATAAAGGAAAGGCAAGCCACACCATTACATCAGTCTTTCTTGCCATGGAGCCTGGAGCAGAAGCAGTTCACATGAGTGCCAGTCGGCCGATACCGGAGTTTTCATTTCCGAATTGAAGATGAAGTCTTCGAAAGCGAAGTACCCCATTGGGGATCCTTTTTTCTTGCACTAACCGATGTCAAAAAAAATTAATAATTGTCTTGCCTGTGGAAAGCAAATACCACACTGGGACTTCCACTCTTGCTGCGTCACTTGTCTAGGCCCAGACCATGACGTTCCTCATTGTCGCTTCTGTTCTTTAACGCCAGAACTATTCATTGTTGGGCCCTTATTGTAGCCAGATATTTCCATTTACAGTCCTCGAATTCCGATATGGCTTCGGTAAGCCATCCGACAGCAGATCTTCAGAAAAAGCGTAAAGATAAAGACTGAGACAGATAGCACAGGATCAAACCTTTCGACAACACTTCCGTTAAGCTTGTCGTCAGTCCTCCAGAACTCAGTGAGGCGCTTTCGCAGCCCCTAATGCCCACTTCATTTAATTTGCAGGCTGCTACCCAGACCCTTTTGGAGTCTGGTATGCCGCAGACCTCTTCTTCGTGTAAGGATCCTGCGGTTGTCTCTACCTTGGATCAGTCCGGAGCTGCTCTGCAGGCACCAACTTCCAAGGAAGTCGTTTGCAACTCTAAATCCCGACATAAACCGACACCTTCTTTTGTGACTACTGTTCTTTCAAAAATTACTGAGTTCCTTAGGCCCAGGGGTCGAACTACACCCAAGAAACTGACTACCCTTTCTCAGGCCCCTGCTCCCTTGGCTTAGTCTCAAATGCTTAAAATGGCAGAAGACCTTATCATGCTAATTAGGGGAAGCCAAGCCACCCCCTCAAAAAGAAAAATAGATCTGTCTCCAGTAGTTTTGTCTGAACAAGAGTCAGATCAAGCCGATGCATCTGACTGTGAAGACATGCAGCCCCTTTCTACATATGAGGCTTCTGATGCAGAGGAATCCATTCCTTCAGCCTCTCCCCCAGAGGATTTTTCCTTTGCGAAACCCTGCATACCTTAAGGGGGCATTTTCAATGGGACTGTCAAGACTAACCTCAGTCTAAAAAGAGACTCTGAGAGTTCCTGGATTTTCCACAACACAGACCCTTAGCCATCACCCCAGTCCTGGATGTGGTGGATGATGTTTTCCTTGTATCCAACCTGACTCAAGACGCCCTCCCTCCTGTTCCCAGAAAACCAGACAGGTACTACAGAGTCCCTGACTCTCACAAATATCTCTTTAAAAATCCAACAGCTGACCTGGAGGTCATTTCTCAAGGGCCAAAAGGGGTTAAAGCAACATCAGATAAGAATCCCACCCCCTCAGACAGGGTTTCCCGAGCACTGGACAGATGGGGTAAAAAAGTATACACCTCCGCTACTCTTGCTATTAGGGCACTAAATTGTCAGTTCCATATGCTTAAATATCAGCAAAATACCCTGGAACTCCTTAAGCAAAAAATGTCCTTCATTCCTGCATGGGCAGAATCTAAAGATTTACAAGATTTAATGCATTCTACAAGTCAAGTAGCTAAATACATATTGCACTGTGGTTTTGATGCCCTGGAGGCTTCTTGCAGGGCAGCAGTCACTGGATCTGTCATTAGAAGACATGTATGGCTTAAGAAACAACCCCTGCCAGACCATGTCAAATCAAAGTTGTTGGATGCACCCTTGCACAAAGATACCTTATTTGGCACTAAAGCAGAGGATATCTTAAAAACGATGGAAGAAAAAGCAAAATCTATGCAGACACTTAAAGATTTCTTACCGGTCCAGCCCCCTAGGTTCAGCAGGCATTTCCTCTCCAAGCACTGGTCCTTTCCTGCTCTGAGTAAACGGGCCAAGCCTAGGCCCTGTGGAAACAGAGCCCCCAGACAACAACCCCAGGGGTTGCAGAGATCTAAGCAGTGGGCTACCTCTACTTCAAAACCAGGGAGTTCTAAGCCACCCCCTTATGCTAAGCCACCCCCTTATGCTAAGAACTCACAATGACTCGCCTCCTCCCGAACTCACCTCTGCCCACCTTCACATACCCCTAGGAGGAAAACTCTCCTTTCACTCAAGCACCTGGGCCACCATTACCAAGGACCAATGGGTTCTGAACATTGTCTCTCAGGGGTACAAATTCTCCTTCCACACCCTTCCAACCCCAAAAGGGTTCCCAGATCTACCACCAAATCAGTGGGCAGAGGCTCAAAAGCAAGTCCAGTCCCTGCTGTCCTTAGGGGCAGTAGAGCACATTCCTGCAGAGCAGATAAGCCAAGGCTTCTACTCCAGACTATTTCAGGTGCCCAGAAAAGAGGGCACTTGGCACCCCATCCTTGATCTTTCCATTCTAAACACCTTCCTGGTGATCCTAAAATTCAAAGTGCTCACCCTCCAGCAGCTGCTACCCATGCTCTCCAAGGATGCTTGGCTAGCCACTCTGGACCTAAAAGAGGCCTACCTCCACATTCCTATCAGGGAATCCTGCAGATGTTCATCGTGCATACAGCTTCGGCGTCGGTTGTTGTCGCTTACTCTTCTGACGTCAGGAAGGCCAGAGTATATAAGACACAGCCGACGCCATGTTCTCCAGTCTTTTTTGCCGCGCGGTGCCCGAAGCAGAAGCAGTTCGCAAGTGCCGGTCGGCCAGCTCCTGAATTACGAAAATATTTGGAACCGAAGTCTTCATTAAAGCTAAGTACCCCGTTGGGGAATCTTTTCTTGCCTGAGACCGATGTCAGAAAAAGTTAATAATTGTATTTCTTGTGGGAAGCAAATACCGCATAAGGATTTCCATTCCCTTTGCATACCTTGTTTGGGCCCAGACCACGGCGTCTTGGGCTGTCGGCACCTGCGCTACCTTCAATAAGCACTATCAAGCGTCGGGCGGAGTTAAGCCCAACACTTTTTGGTAAAGCTTTTGACTATAAAATGTCGTTGGACACTCCGACAACCGTTTATCCAAAAACGCAAGGAAAAGGACATCGAGGCCCGCGGTCTCCACCGACACCACGCCAAACAGGCTCCACGTGGTCGGTTCTCAGTGAGACGCCTTTGCAGTCCCTGACTACAAAAATGCCCAGGGTTTCCTGGCTTATACCCAAGCAGAGCTCCACGTTTTTCTGCAAGGGTCCTGCAACAGAGAACTGAGGCCACTTCCAGATTTAAGATTTTCTTTATCTGCATTGTCCTCTGGCTTCATTTACTAGGTATAACTGTTTTGTGTCTATCTGCTGATTTCTAAAGTATCTGCACTTAAAAGTAGCATTTTGGTCTCTGGTAATAATACTGTTTTGCTAATTTAACTTGAGGCTGCCCACTAAAGTGTGCTAGCCTGTGTAAATCGATTTTACTGTTTGTTTAACTGCATTTCTGTGTGCTTTCCTAAAAACAAAAACAAAAAAATACTCCTTGTTTTCCCGCCTTTGCTCGACTAGTTAAGACCAGTATACAGGCTTTGCTGTATTCTGGGCTGTGTGTAGTTCCTGTGTTGGCCATTGCCTTACTTGGATAGAAGGAAGGTTCTGAGGCCACCAGTGGGGGGGGGGGGCCCTGAGCAGCCTATCTGTCCCCGGGGGGAGTGAGCCCAGCACTTGAGCTGTAAATCATTGTTTGCCTTGGAGCATTTCTAGCTCTTTTGAAGTTCCCTGTATAAAATCCGCCTCAGGGCATTTTTCAGCGGTTGCCTAGGGACAGTGGTTACAGGTTTAAACTATTTCTGGCTCCGCCAAGTCTGCTCTTCAATTTTTCCTTAGAAGCTCTACTCAGTCTATTTAGCTGTATATATTAGCACTTGTTTTGAACTTCTATCCTTAGCAAGCACTCATAATAAGAGCACTCTTACTAAAGTAAGCACTACAGGCATCCACTACCCCTGTGAATACCCACTTCCCTTAAAGGCCAAAACTCCTTTTAATATTCTAGTATGTCAGTGGTAGACCACTAGCATCCTCTCTTTTTCAGCTGGTTAATCTGGGAATCTTAAGACAATGTTACAATTGTCTCATGTACAGACAACCCTCTCCTCCTTCCTACTAACACATATACTTGTAGAGATGCAACTATATAGCCAGACTGGGCTGAACTCTCTCAACTCAGGACTGCAAGACCAGACAGGAGGAGATGGTACCCCCACCCAAAGCAAAACCAGTCACACTAAAACCACCACTACTACAAACCAAACACATAGAACACAGACATACTGGGCTCTTATAAAAACTTACCAAAACAACAGAGGCCTCCAAAGCAGACACCAGAAATACACCCCACAAATTGCACCTACAACACATACCTCAAGCAACAGGTGTGTCCCCATCACAGCCCTAAGGCAAAACACTATGCCAGAGACATTAGTAATAGGTGACTCTATAGTCAGACACCGGCGTTCCACTTACCAGGCTGAATAAGGAGAGCGGTGATCTGCCTATGGGAGCTAGGATCTGCCACATTCACACGACTCAGGTCACTCCAAAGCAAGTACAAGTATGATTCAGTCATTGTCATGGGTGTGAATGACCTGAGGCACCTCCTGGACTACATGAAAGAGACATTGAGGAGCTCTCGATTATGTAGCCCAGACTGGTATGACCCTGACCCTGAGCAGCATCCTGCCTTCACCAAAAATGATGCCTCAGTACAAAGACAAAATGATCAGTTTAACAATTGGCTTAATCACTGGTGTCATTCTAGGGGATCCAATGTCTGTCAGCCTGGGTGACATGCTGGACAAGCCACATTGCTCAGGATGGCTTGCACCTGTCACCACTGGGCTTCGGATACTGGCCAAGGCTCTTGCCACCCCATAGTGCCTTTTTAGGCAATGCTCAAGGGCAAATCAACCTCCATAAAACAAAATGGAAAAAACTAAGGGTAATGCTGCTCAGCCGAAGTCTAAATCTCAAGATGCAGGCACCGAAGCACTTCTCAGTATGGAGAACATCGATGTCTGTGCAGTAACTGAAACCTGGTTCAAGGCTCCTGAGAGCACTCAGCTATCAGGCTATACCTCTATCATGCTCAAGTTCCAGGCACAAAGGAGGGTGTCCATTTCAAGGCCCCCCCTGACGAAGCTGGTTCCTTTTTAGGGGCAGTAGGAGCACATTCCTGCAGAGTTCAGATAAGCCACCCCCTTATGCTAAGAACTCACAATGACTACTCCTCCCGAACTCACCTCTGCCCACCTTCACATACCCCTGGGAGGAAAACTCTCCTTTCACTCAAGCACCTGGGCCACCATTACCAAGGACCAATGGGTTCTGAACATTGTCTCTCAGGGGTACAAATTCTCCTTCCACACCCTTCCAACCCCAAAGGGTTCCCAGATCTACCACCAAATCAGTGGGCAGAGGCTCAAAAGCAAGTCCAGTCCCTGCTGTCCTTAGGGCAGTAGAGCACATTCCTGCAGAGCAGATAAGCCAAGGCTTCTACTCCAGACTATTTCAGGTGCCCAGAAAGAGGGCACGGCACCCCATCCTTGATCTTTCCATTCTAAACACCTTCCTGGTGATCCTAAAATTCAAAGTGCTCACCCTCCAGCAGCTGCTACCCATGCTCTCCAAGGATGCTTGGCCAGCCACTCTGGACCTAAAAGAGGCCTACCTCCACATTCCTATCAGGGAATCCTGCAGATGTTCATCGTGCATACAGCTTCGGCGGTTGTTGTCAGCTTACTCTTCTGACGTCAGGAAGGCCAGAGTATATAAGACACAGCGCCATGTTCTCAGTCTTTTTGCCAGCGGTGCCCGGCAGAAGCAGTTAAAGTGCCGGTCGGCCGGCTCCTATTGCGAAAATATTTGGAACCAAGTCTTCATTAAAGCTAAGTACCCGTTGGGAATCTTTTCTTGCCTGAGACCGATGTCAGAAAAGTTAATAATTGTATTTCTTGTGGGGCAAATACCGCATAAGGATTTCCATTCCCTTTGCATACCTTGTTTGGGCCCAGACCACGGCGTCTTGGAGAAGCTTTCGCTTCTTTACCTTCAATAAGCGCACTATCAAGCGTCGGTGAGTTCGCCCAACACTTTTTGGTAAAGCTTTGACTATAAAATGTGGATTTGGACACTCCGACAACCGTTTTATCAAAAGCATAAGGAAAAGGACATCACGAGGCCCGCGGTCTCCACCGACCTGCCTTGAAACAGGCTCCACGTGGTCCGGTTCTCAGTGAGACGCCTTTGCAGTCCTGACTACCGACGACACTCCTTCGGCGGCGTCTTCTGTACCTGAGACAGCTGGGTCATGAAGCCCTTTCCCAGACTACAACCGAAGCTCCAGCTTATGCGAGCCTACTAATGTGGACAGATCTACTTCCACCCATGGTGTATTTAGGCCTTCATCCTCCTTTTCTATTAAGGCCTTCACTAAATCCAAAGCAGCCAGGCATCCAGTTAGGCCTGCTGCACAAGGCCCATCTCCTGGACCCATGCCTAAGAAGCAGATGCTTAAAATGGCTGAGGATCTAATAACTCTTATCAGAGGTTCTCAGCCCCCTCCTGACAAGAGACCCAGAGTGGAGGAAGAATCCCCCTCTTCTGATCAGGGATCCATTTATCAGAACATTCTGGTGCTGAGGAACACTCTTATTCCCCTTTGAGGATTGGATGCAGAGCAGTCTATTCCGTCTGTATCCCCTGAGGATTTTCTTTTGGAAACCTTGCACACTTTGAGGGAACACTTCCATTGGGAAGGCCAAGACTTTTCAGATTCCAAGAAAAGACTTAGGGAATTTCTTTGGCTACCTCAGCACAGACCTCTGGCTATCCCCTGTTTTGGAGGTACTGGATGATGTCTATTCAGGCTTGTTTTAATCCTGATTCACTGCCTCCTGCTCCAGTTAAGCCTGATAGATATTACAGAGTACCCAGTTCTCATCAATTTCTCTACAAAGGCTATAATGCTGACCTGAAACCATTTCACAAGGCCCTAAGGGAATAAAGGCCTCCACTGCCAAGAATCCACTTCCTGCAGAAAGGGAATCTAGATCTCTAGAAAGGTGGGGTAAGAAGGTTTATACCTGCGGCCACCCCCACACAGCCATGAGGGCCTTAAATTGCCAGTTTCATATGATTAAATATCAGCAGTTCCTGTTATCACAATTAAAAACAAAATGTCTCAACCTGAACAACCAGACTTAAAAGAGTTACAGGATATGATGCATGAGTGCAGAACAAGTGGGTAAACACACTTTACAATGTGGTTATGATGCCCTAGAGGCCTCCAGTAGCGGCTGCAACAGGATCAGTCATTCGCAGACATGCCTGGCTTAGAGAACAAAATCTGCCTGATCATGTGAAAGCAAAACTTCTTGATGCACCTTTACAAAAGGATGTTCTTTTTGGTACAAATACTGAGGATATATTACGAAAAAATGGAAGAAAGCCAAATCTATGCAAACTGTCAAAGCTTTCTTACAGGTCCAGCCACCACGATTTAGCAGGAATTGGCCATCATAAAACTGGTCCTTTCCAGCCACTGACAAGCCCCAAAGAAGCAGATACAGACGCGGAAGGGGCAGAGGGCAATCACAAGGGTCATATAGAGGCAGACAATGGCAATCTCCAGCACCAACAGGTGGTGAAGACAGTGCACAGCAATACAGAAAGCAAACTCAATGACTCCCTCATTTACATGCCAAGCAAATCTCAACTGGCAGCACCTTTGGGAGGGAAACTAGCATTATTTGCAAGCAATTGGCATATTGTCACAACAGACAAATGGATTCTGGACATTATAAACAGAGGCTACAATTTCACACTCTTCCAAGAAGGAGAGGCATGCCAAACCTACCACAAAATCAAAGGGTAGAGGCACAAATGCAAATTTCAAAGCTCCCTAACATGAGGGCTATACAAAAGGTACCTACAGCACCAACAAGGTCAGGTTTTTATTCAAGACTTTTCCTGGTACCAAGAAAAGGAACCGACTGGAGACCCATTCTGGACTTATCCATACTAAACACATTTCTACTCGTACCAAAATTCAAGATGCTCACACTACAGCAACTTCTTCCCATGCTGGCCAAGGAGTTTTGGCTGGTAACATTGGACCTCGAGGAGGCATACCTGCATGTCCCAATCAGACAAAGCTGCAGAAGATACCTCAGATTTCTTGCAGGTTCAATCCACTATCAATTCTCTGCATTGCCCTTTGGCTTATCTACTGCCCAGAGTATTCACCAAGTGCCTGGCATCAGTGATTTGCATATTGCAGACTTCAAAGGGATACAAATTTACCCTTATCTGGACGACTGCCTGATCCAAGCGGACAGCAAACATATACTTCTGGAACATCTGGCATATGTGACACGGTTACTGCTTTCTCTGGGATACACCATCAACAAGGAGAAATCAAAGCTAACACCTTCTCCAGAAAATAACCTTCCTTGGTGCCAGCTTGGACACAAACACCCAGATGGCATACCTTACCAGAAAAACAAGGGCAATTATCTCAGTACTTCAAAATACTAGCAAAAGTACCAGGCTTACTGCAAGGAAAATCCTGCAGGCTCTGGGATTCATGGCATTTTGCATTCTTCTAATCCCGTGTGCAAAGCTGCATATGAGGAAACTTCAATGGTACCTAAAAAATCTATGGTCTCAACACAGTCACAGCTTGGAAGCAATTATACCAATAATTCCCTGTCTACAAAAGGAATTCTTATGGTGGGCCCAAGCATGTCAAGTAAACACAGGCCTCCCATTCTGCAAGCCTCAAGCAAACCAAATCATAACCACAGACGCCTCAGATTATGCCTGGGGGGCGCACATGAAGGACAGGTGCATTCAGGGCAGATGGGCCCAAAAGGAAAAGCACCTTCACATCAATCAAAAAGAAATGCTGGCAGTAATACATGCAATTACAGCTTTCAAGGACTTTCTACATCCAGGGCAATTGCTCATAAGAACAGACAACACCACAGTAATGTGGTACATAAACAGACAAGGAGGAACTCACTCATACCCCTTGTGCAGACTAGCCATGACTCTTTGGAACTTGGCTCTGGAAAGACAAATCGAACTTCAAGCACAGTACTTGCCAGGGATGGAAAACACTCTGGCAGACACACTGAGCAGAAATATGACAGACCCACACGAATGGAAGCTTCATCCACAGGTGTTTACGGAAATAGTCCAAGCGTGGGGGAGGCCAGATATAGATCTTTTTGCCTCCCACAGAAACCATCAATTGAAAAGGTTTTGTTCAAGGACCTACCATCCAAAGGCCTGGAAAGTGGACGCCCTTTCATTCAGTTGGACAACATGGACAGTTTATGCATTCCCACCTCTACCTCTTCTGCCCAAGGTACTTTTGAAAGCAAGAACAGACAATCCGAGGATGATACTGATTGCTCCAGATTGGCCAAGGCAACACTGGTATCCACTCTGAGGAGTCCTAACACATACTCCTCCCTGGCCCCTGCCTCTAATACCACTTCTACTGGCCTTAGAACAACTACAAAACCCTTCACAGCCAGCTGAAAACACTCAACCTCGCTGCATGGAAAATTCCTTAACACCACATCAAACTCTACTCTCCAAGGAGGTGCAGGATGTCATTTTGGAGGCCAGAAGACCATCTACTAGAAAAGCTTACTCCATGAAATGGAAGCGGTTTTGCTGTTGGAATGAGAAAAGAGGGCAGGACCCTAGAAAATTGAACTTGCCTCAGGTGTTACAGTACCTAGCTGAACTACTGAGCAGTGGACTTTCATTTTCTTCAATCAAAATACACGCCTCAGCCATTTCTGCAGAATTCAACACGGACCCTCCTTTATTCTCACACCCACTCTTACGTCAGTTTCTTAGAGGGGCTAAGAATATAAGACCTCCAAGGAAACAACCAATTCCAGCCTGGGACCTTAATTACATACTAGAAAAATTAACATTGCCTCTCTTTGAACCTGCTGCTTCAACAGATCTACATTTTTTGTCCTGGAAAACAGCTTTCCTTCTGGCCATCACTTCAGCTCGTAGGGTTTCTGAACTGCAGGCCCTCATGGCGGTGCAGCCATTCCTCATCTTCCATCAGGACAGGGTCTCCCTTCATACCAACCCATCCTTTATGCCTAAAGTGGTATCTAGGGTAGCCTTAAACCAAGCCATACACCTTCCTACCTTTTATCCTAACCCTCAAAACAAAGGGGAGAGGCTGCTTCACTCTTTAGACATCCATAGGCAGCTATGTTACTATTTGGACAGAACAAAGTCCTTCAGGAAATCAGACCAACTTTTTGTGTCCTATGCAGTAGGGGCTCCAGGGAAACCAGTTACCAAACAGACCATTTCCAGAGTGGATTGGCCACTGCATGCGTTTTTGTTACTCCCACCATGGAAACCTGTCCCTACTGGTATCAGATCTCTCCTCCACCAGGGCCAGCCACCTCTACAGCCTTCCTCCAGAGGTGTGCCTACTAAGGATATCTTGGAGCAGCCACTTGGAGTTCTGTACATACCTTCACAAAACACTACCATCTGCCCTTATATTCCAGAACAAGAGTAGGCTTTGCCACTGCTGTTTTGCAGGGCATTCTGGCTCAACCAGTTCCTCTTGGTACCTACCACCCTATGCATAGCTTTGGGACTCTACCCATCTGTGATTACTGCAGCTGTATGCACGATGAACATAGTACAGTTTTGTACCTACCATAAATGTAGATGTTCGGAGTGCTAATACAACTTCAGTACAAGACTCCACCCTCCTTCCCCTCTTGGTAGGCCATGGGGCCTAAAACCTCTTCTTACCTCCTGACTGGGTTATCCTGCTATGTTTTATTTGCTTTACATTTGTGGATTAGCTTTATTTATGTATTGCCTTCCTTTTGGGGGCACCTGACATCTGGGGCAAGAAAGACTGAAGAACATGGCGTCGGCTGTGTTTTATATACTCTGGCCTTCCTGACGTCAGAAGAGTAAGCGACAACAACCGACGCCGGACCAAGACTTTGGAATTCGGCCGACCGAGGGACCGCCTGACGGCTGAAAACCCATCTGTGATTACTGCAGCTGTATGAGCACTCGAACATCTACATTTATGGTGGGTACAAAACTGTACTTTCTCTGCCCTTCCCTTTGGCTTATCTACTGTTCCCAGAGTTTTCACAAAATGCCTGGCTCCAGCCATTGTCTTTTGCAGACAGAGAAATATTCAAATTTACCCCTACTTAGATGACTGCCTTAGTCAGGCAGGCAGCCAGGAAAAGCTGCTCAAAGACTTGGCATTTGTGTACCCTAGGGAGGTTAGTAGGTTTTTACAATCAATGAAAAGAAATCCAAACAGGTACCCACCCAAAGGATAATCTTCTTGGGAGCAAGTCTGCACACAGCATCCCAGATGGCATGCCTTACACCAGAGAAACAAATTTTCCCGTCAGCTTACTTCTCTCAACTGGCCACCAGGCCCCAGCTTTGTGCAAGGAAAATCCTGCATGCCTTGGGGTTCATGGCATCTTACATACTCATCATTCCATATGCCAGACTGCATATGAGGAAACTTCAATGGTTCCTAAAGAGCCTTTGGTGTCAGCACTCTCAAGATCTGGAAACTCTTCTACCTATCATTCCTTGTCTGAGGAAGGAATTTCTTTGGTGGGCAGCAGCCTTCTCCCACAACAAGGGTCTGCCATTCTCCCCACACCATGCTGCCAGATCCTCACTACAGATGCATCAGACTACGCTTGGTGTGCACACCTGGACGGCAGGTGCATACAGGGCCTATGGAGCCCACAGCAAATCCCCCTGCACATCAGTCAAAAAAGATGATGGCTGTGCAGCAGGCCTTGATAGCTTTCAAACCCCTTCTCTCTCCAGGAGTTCTCCTGATCAAAACAGACAACACCACTGTGATGTGGTACATCAACATCAGGGAGGAACTCACTCCTACCCACTGTGCAGGCAGGCCATGACCCTTTGGCTCGCAGCCTCTTCCATGCATTTTCACCTGTTAGCACAATACCTTCCAGGCTCTCTGAACTCCCTGGCAGACCTATTAAGCAGAAAGCTTTTGAAACCCACATGAGTGGCAGCTCAACAGAAGTACCTTCTTCCTAATAACTCAGAGATGGGGAACCCCGGAGATCGAACTCTTTGCCTCCAACACCAACAATCAGCTCAGCAATTTCCATACCAGGGAGCATCACTGCATGGCTTGGAAAGTGGATTCCCTGTCCTTCCATGGATAAACCTCTCAGTCTATGCATTCCCTCCCCTGCCTCTCATCCCCAGGGTACTGCTCAAAATAAGGGAGGAAAAACCAAGGACCATTCTCATAGCTCCAGACTGGCCCAGACAGCAGTGGTACCCCTTGCTGTGCAGCCTGTTCCCGCTGCCTCCATGGAATCTTCTCAAATTCCAAACTTCCTAACCCAGAGGGAAGGGGAATTCATGCACCCACAATTGCAGACACTCAATCTGGCAGCTTGGCTTATTCCCTAACCCCTGGCCAATCTGCCATCCCCAGTAAACAGGTTCTGGATGTTATCCGAGAGATCAGACATCCTAGCACTAGAAAGTCTTGTGCAGATAAATGGAAAAGGTTCTGCACCTGGATCCAGGCTAAGGGGGCCAATATGGCATAGCCCTCCATCCCTCTCATCCTGTATTACTTAGTTGACCTGCTACACAGTGGTCTCTCTTTCTCCTCTATAAAAATTCATGCCTCTGCTATTTCTGCTCACTTTTCCACTGAGCAACCTCTTTTCTCACACCCTCTGATTAAGCAGTTCCTCAGAGGAGCTAGCAACTTGAGACCCCCCAGAAGGGCACCAACACCAGCTTGGGACCTTAACTCTTTGTCTTGGAAAAGCTCACCCTGCCTCCTTTCAAACCAGCTTCTTCTGCAGAGCTAAAATTTCTCTCCTGGAAGACAGCCTTCCTCCTGGCCTTCACTTCAGCAAGAAGAGTCTCTGAGCTGCAAGCACTCATGGCTGTGGAACCCTTCATCATCTTCCATGCAGATAGGGTATCCCTCAGAACTAATCCATCCTTCATACCCAAGGTGGTGTCCAGTGTGGCTCTCAACCAATCCATTCATTTGCCCACCTTCTTTCCTAACCACCAAAATAAGGGGGAAAGGATTCTGCACTCTCTAGATGTGCACAGACAGTTAGATACTATCTGGACAGGACTAAACCCTTCAGAAAGTCTGATCAATTGCTGGTTAGCTTTGCTTCAGGGGAAGAAGGCAAAGCCATCTCCAAGCAAACCATTTCCAAATGGATAGCACACTGCATCCATTTCTGCTACAAACAGCATGGCAAGCCTCCCTGCAAAGGGGTCAGGACACACTCCACCAGAGCAGTCTCCACCTCTGCTGCCATCCTCAGAGGGGTCCCACCAAGGGACATCCTGGAGGCTGCCACCTGGACATCTGTTCACACTTTTACCAAGCATTACCACCTGCCTCTCTTCTCCAAATCGAGGGCAGGGTTTGCCTCTTTAGTCTTGCAGGGCATCCTAGCCAGCCCCTAGCTTCCTTGACTGCCTCCACCCATTTCCTCAGCTTTGGGAATCAACCCAAATGTGATGACTGCAACAGTGAAACATGAAGAATATAATATAGTTGTGTACACTTACCATAAATGTAGATGTTTGTGTGTATTCATTGTTTCAGTCCTGGTTTCCTTCCCTCCTTCCCCCTTTTTCTATTTGTTTCCTCTCTTCCTTGTTTTCCTTTCCTTACAAGGGACATATTGGTATTTATTTTCCACTGGTGGGGTTCTTCCACCAGAACCTGGGGGATACTGACAGGTTAGGGCAAGAAAAACTGATGTAATGGTGTCGGCTACCTTCCTTTCTACCACTGACGACCCGACGTCAGTCCTCAAGCAACAGCAGCTGACACAGAAATGTTAAGTCTCTGGTATTCAGGCCGGCCGAGGGCTACCCTGGCAGGGATACTCCAAATGTGATGACTGCAACAGTGAATACACTCAAACATCTTCATTTATGGTAAGTGTACACAACTGTACTTTTTCTGTTCCCCATATGTCTCTCACAGGAACATAGTGAACAAAACTGAACTGAAGACTTAACTCTGCAGTTTTCCTTTTCTGAATAATATCCCACTCACTACAGTTCTCTGCTACCATTTTACAATTCAGGAATTAGTTTTGTTAATCTCGTCCCTTCTTTACAACCCCCTCAACATTTTCAGTGGGACACACTCAAAGACCATGTCTAATCCAGTTACAACAGAATACTGCTACTCCTTTGTTATATTGTTCTATAAGCCTGTCACAAAACTGGATCACATTTGTTTTATAACTCATTTTGGTCATGTGCCCACATTAATTGTTTTCATCAAGATGTTTTCTCTCTGGGTTCCATCCATCACTCCTTGCCATGGCTGTTAAAATTCAGGGAATTACAGCCCTGTTTGTCTTCCTCATCCCATTTTGTTCAAGGGCACTTCCAGTTACTGTGTTATAGTCCTCCACTGCTTTCACATAGGTCAGTGGTCTGGTGAAAATATCTATCAAGGGGGTATATTAGGACATTACATGCATGCATGCATACATACATACAAATATTTTAAGCATGGGCATTAATACCCTTCTAGCTTCCCAATGTACCAAAACACTTGTTCCCATTAATAAGTGTCCAGGCTGTTCTTAAAAAATATTTAAACTAGTGCTTGCTTTAATGTAATTTGGTAGTCTGTTCCATAGGTTCATAGGTAGGTACTAGGCTATCTGCCTGAGGGCATTTATAAGCCTATCCAGAGTGTGTCAACTTTTGCCACCCCATTGATTAATTAACTGAGCCTCTGTCAAGCAGAGCCAATGAAGTGATTCCAGGGGTGTATTTTCTGTTACCCATCCACTCGTCAAGGCTTCTCTTGAAGAGTGTTAGTGAGGGGCTCTGCCTAATGTAGTTAGGAATTTTGTTCCAAAGCATGGGGAGTCTCTGTGACAGGAATCTATCCCTCCAGCATGTTCTATTTATTGTTGTGGTGAGGATTAGCTTAACTAGAGCGCATGGCTCACAGTGACTTGGATTTCTTTAGATGGAGCATGTCCATCAATTCTGAGTTGGACATGGCTTTGTAAGTCAGGCAGAGATCACCTCTGAGTAAGCGATATGCCACTGCGTACAGCCAGAGTTTTTTCAGTCGGGCTGCATAGGACATATGTTTGAGGCCAGTAATCCTCTTGGTGAGGTGCTTTTGTGGTCTTTCCAGCTGTTGGAAGTGTCTTGTGAGGTACATCCCAAATGGGGCATTGTACTCTATGATGGGTCTGATGAGTGGCAGTAGAGGCACTATAACCTCTTTATTTCTAGATGCGAACCCCTTAGTAATTAGATGGGCCACATAGAAGGATTTCCTAACTACTTTGGCAATATGTACAAAAAAGAAAACGTGCTGAAATGGTCACTCCTTGAGAATACTAAATTTAATGAAACGCTAAAATAACAACGTTTTTCATCCGACCTCAGTAGTTGGACTTCTTCAGAAAAAATGCCAAGCAAAAGCAGTTAAAATTCAAACATCTTATTTATAACCTATAAACTTCAGAGAAGTATTAATTTGCAAAAAGTAGACAATGCCCTTGCTAGACATATATTATGTTTCCCGGAACATAAATTTCAATACAAAGTAATTGACCAAGTGAAACAAGACGTCAGAGGGGGTCATTTTGATCTTGCTGGAGAAAATGGAATTATTATGGCAAATTAGACTGAATGCGTATACAAACCCAGGATTGAATGACAAGTGAAAACTTAAAAGTCAAGATAGATAGTCGAATAAAGTAATGCCCATAATTTTTGAAGTAATTTTTAAAGTAATTTTTACAAAGTTTTGTGTCTATTTAAACCCCATTTATAGTGTAAACATAATAAAATCTAGTATAATACACATAGGGAATTAATTGAGATGTATTGGATAAGTGGTAATTAAAACTGATGAAAATAAATAAGTAAGTGTTTAATATGGACGATGCATTTAAGTTGATAGATATATAGGAAATAGGGTAAATATAACAATTATGTAAGAGGTATGTGATGGGGGGGGTTTATACGCCTTATGGTATGTACAATTTGCGTTTTTGCACTTTCTTGTATGTTTTGTTTGTCTGAGTGATGTAGTAGTAGAATGCATATGTCATCGTTATTGCTGTCTCATTTGCTTTGCTTAATACATGCTAGCGATCGCATATATTAGTGATCGAGTTTGAACCATGGACACTTTACTATTTAGCGCCCTATGGATATTATAGCATATTGTATTATTGTATAGTTGGTATGCTTTTAGATCATTAATGTACTTGCTTAAGACGTGCTACCGATTATATATATTAGCGATTGAGTTTGAATCATGGACGCTTTACTAGCTAGCGTTCTATAGACATGAAGGCATATTGTATTATTGTATAGTTGGTATTAAAATAAATTATTAATGTATTTTAAATACAGATTTGAATAGTATGATTTAATGTAATTTCATACAATTTTACATGGTTGACAAAGGGGGCTGTTGCAAAAAGTGTATAATATTTATTAATGTGATTTTAATTTCAGGTTGATGTCAAAAGCATGCATTACATTTGAGGCAACAATGTCTGGTTACATACACGTTTAAGAGACAATTAAGTGATGTTCATCGTGTTACCCTGCTGCAGTCATCACACTTGGGTTATCCTGTCGTCAGGCGGTCCCGCAGTTGGCCCGAATTCCAAAGTCTTGGCCCGGCGTCGGTTGCTGTCGCCTCCTCCCTGACGTCAGTGCGCCAGGGGTATATAAGAGGCATCCGACGCCATTTTCTTCAGTCTTTCTTGCCGCGCGGTGCCCGAAGCAGAAGCAGTTCACAAGTACCGTTCGGCCGACACCTGAGATTTTCGAATCGAATTTCAGTCCAAAGTCTTCAAAGCTAAGTACCCCGTTGGGGAACCTTTTCTTGCCTCAGTCCGATGTCAGAAAAAGTTAACAATTGCATTTCTTGTGGGAAGCAAATACCTCATAAGGACTTTCATTCTTATTGTATACCTTGCTAGGCCCAGACCATGACGTCACTGGTTGTCGGTTTTGTGCTAGGTTCAATAAGCGAACTATAAAGTGACGCTTTGATTTCGCACGACACTACTTCGGTAGGAAATTTAATTACACTATGCCGTCGGAGCAACCAACTACCGGCATGCATAAAAAACGCAGAGATAAAGACAGGCAGCCTAGATCCAAGCCAGACTCCGAGGCCTTGGCTGGGCTGGTCGCCGATTCTCCGGTTTTCAGTGAGGCGCCTACGCAGCCCCTGGCGACCGCAGAATTGCAACCCCAGACCACTTCGGATTCTCAAGCAGAGAATTCTAGGCCGACGCAGCCATTTTCTTTAGGCCCTACCGACAACATTGCAGAAGGAGAAGCCGGTGCTGTGGAAACACCTTCGGTTACAGAAGGTGTCTTCAGACCGACTACTCTCACCATAAAATCTTATGCTAAGCTTAAGACTCCTCTAAAACCAAAAAAGTCTGCACACCAGTCTCCAGTTCAAGGCCCCATGCCTAAGAAACAGATGCTTAAAATGGCTGAAGATTTGATTTCTTTAATCAGGGGTTCCCAACCCCCCCCAGACAAAAGGCCAAGACAATAGGAGGATTATGCCTCCTCTGATCAAGTGTCTATTTCCTCAGGCTCCTCTGAGGAGCAGGATTACTCCTTTCCCCCTTATGAAGATTCTGATGCTGAAGATTCCATTCCCTCAGCTTCTCCCCCTGAAGACTATTCCTTTGGGGAAACCTTACATACCATGAGGGAACATTTCCACTGGGAAGGTCAGGACTACTCCGATTCAAAAAAAAGGCTCCGAGAGTTTCTTTTGCTCCCCCAGCACAGACCACTTGCTATCCCCCCAGTTTTAGACATTGTGGATGATGTTTACTTAGAATCTAGTCTAAATCCAGATTCTCTGCCTCCTGCTCCAGCCAAACCAGACAGATATTATAGAGTGCCTGACTCTCACAAATTCCTTTACAAAAGCCCTGTTGCTGACCCAGAGACAATCTCCCAGGGTCCCAAAGGGGCTAAGGCTTCTATGGCTAAAAATCCTGTACCCTCTGAAAGGGACTCCAGAGCACTAGATAGGTGGGGGAAGAAGGTTTACACCTCAGCTACTCTAGCTATGAGAGCACTAAATTGTCAATTTCACATGCTGAAATACCAGCAATTCCTAATGTCTCAAATAAAACAAAAGATGAGCACCCACCCACAACAGTCTGAATTCAAGGAAATGCAGGATCTGTTGCATGCAGCTGAACAGGTGGGCAAACATACTTTACAATGTGGATTTGATTCCTGTAGAGCAGCTGTTACTGGGTCTGTTATACGTAGGCATGCTTGGTTAAAGGAACAAACTCTGCCTGATCATGTTAAAGCAAAGTTACTAGATGCACCCTTACAGCAGGATGTCTTATTTGGAGTTAAAGCAGAAGAGGTTTTAAAGAAAATGGAGGATAAGGCAAAATCTATGCAGACGGTCAAAGATTTCTTACAGGTACAACCCCCACGCTTCAGCAGAAATTGGCCAACAAAAAATTAGTCCTTTCCAGCTTCTGACAGACCACAGAGGGGTAAGTACAGATGCCCAAGGGGCAGAGGTCAAGCACAAATCCCTTACAAACCTTGCCAATGGGGCTCTGCAACACAGAAGGGAGGAGAAGACAGGTCCCAAACTACTAGAAGACAAACACAATGACTTAAACCTCAAACTGCCAAGCAAGGCTCTCTTGGCAGCTCTCTTGGGAGGAAAATTAGCACTTTTTCCAGACAACTGGTGCATCATCACAAAGGACAAATGGGTCCTAGACATTATCTCACAAGGATACAGATTCCATTTTCACACCTTGCCAATGAAAAAAGGAATGCCAAACCTGCCACAAAATCAGTGGGCAGAGGCACAAAAACAAATTACAGCTCTCATGGACATGAGAGCCATTCAACTGGTACCTACACAGGAGCAAGGCCAAGGATTTTACTGAAGGCTCTTTCTAGTCCCCAGAAAGGACAATGCTTGGAGACCCATTCTGGACCTTTCGATTCTAAACACCTTCTTGCAAGTACCCAAATTCAAGATGCTAACACTACAGCAGCTTCTTCCCATGTTGGGCAAGAAAGCTTGGCTAGTAACGTTGGACCTCAAGGAGGCATACCTGCATGTCCCTATCAGACAAAATTGCAGAAGATACCTCCGTTTCATTGCAGGTTCAACCCATTACCAATTCTCTGCACTGCCCTTTGGCTTATCTACTGCGCCCAGGGTCTTCACAAAATGCCTGGCACCAGTAATTGCATACTGCAGACAAAGGAATTCAAATATACCCATACCTGGACGACTGCCTCATCCAAGCAGAAAGCAAGGACATTCTCTTACAACATCTGGCTTTGGTAAAACACCTTCTAAGTTGCCTAGGGTACACAGTAAACGAAAAGAAATTAAAACTAGTGCCCTCACAAAATATGACATTCCTGAGTGCCAGCTTGAATACAACGGCCCAGATGGCTTATCTGACGCCAGACAAACAACTACAACTAACTCAATACTTCAAAGTAATGGCAACAAAGACCCAACTCCCTGCAAGAAAAATTCTGCAGGCCTTGGGCTTCATGACATCTTGCATACTACTAATACCATTTGCAAAACTGCATATGAGGAAATTACAATGGTACCTGAAAAGCGTATGGACTCAACACAGCCACAGCTTGGAAACAATGATACCTCTCATTCTCTGCCTTCAGCAGGAGTTTCTATGGTGGTCACAGGCATGTCACCTCAACAAGGGTCAGCCTTTCACCTTACCCCCAGCCAGGCAAACTATGACAACAGATGCATCGGACTATGCCTGGGGGGCACACATGGCAGGACAGTGCGTTCAAGGCATATGGACTGCAGATCAAAGAAATCTGCACATCAATCAAAAAGAAATGCTAGCTGTACAGAATGCTCTGACAGCCTTCAAGGACGTCTTACATCCAGGACAGCTTATAATAAGGACAGACAACACCACAGTTATGTGGTACATAAACAAGCAAGGGGGTACACACTCCTACTCTCTATGCAGGCAAGCAATGACCTTGTGGAACATAGCACTGGCTTACCAAGTTCAATTACAAGCTCAATTCCTGCCAGGAAAAAAGAACACATTGGCAGACGACCTAAGCAGGAACATCATGGATCCCCACGAGTGGAAACTGGATCCACAAGTATTTGCAATGATAACTCAAAAATGGGGGCGTCCAGACATAGACCTGTTTGCCAACCCCCAAAACTATCAGCTATCAAAATTTTGCACCAGGACATTTCACCATCAAGCTTGGAAAGTGGACGCACTCTCATTCAGTTGGAAAATGCTGACAGTATATGCCTTTCCTCCATTGCCCCTTCTCACAAAGGTGCTGCTGAAAGTCAGGATGAAGAGACCCTGAATGATACTCATTGCCCCAGACTGGCCACGCCAGCACTGGTACCCACTACTAAGGAACATGGCCCACGGCCCACCATGGATTTTACCACAAATTCCTCATCTGCTCACACAGCAAGACAGTCAGATTCTACACAGCCAGCTCAAAACCTTAAATTTGGCTGCATGGCAAATCACCTAAGCAACCAGCCAGCTCCTCTTTCACAAGCTGTTATGGATGTCATTCTGGAGGCCAGGAGGCCCAGCACCAGGAAAGCCTACTCAGACAAATGGAAAAGATTTTGCACCTGGAACCAAGCTAAAGGCCAAAATACCCTTGAGCCGGACATACCTCAGATTCTACAATATTTAACTGAGATGTTACACAAAGGACTTTCTTTTTCATCTATTAAAATCCACGCCTCAGCTATTTCAGCTCACTACAACACGGATCCTCCCTTATTTTCACATCCACTTCTAAGGCAGTACCTCAGAGGGGCCAAAAACATTAGGCCTCCCGGGACAACATCAACACCAACTTGGGACCTCAACTTTGTTCTGGAAAAACTTACGCTGCCACCTTTTGAGCCAGCTTTCTCAGCTGATTTAAAGTTTATATCATGGAAGACGGCCCTGCTGCTAGCAATTACTTCAGCCAGAAGAGTCTCAGAGCTACAGGCACTAATGGCAGTAGAGCCTTTCCTCATTTTTCATCAAGACAGAGTTTCTCTACTAACTAACCCCTCCTTTATGCCATAGGTGGTATCCAGTGTGGCTCTAAATCAAACCATCCATTTACCCACCTTCTTCCCAAATCCACAGAACAAAGGAGCAAGACTCCTGCACTCCTTGGACATTCACAGGCAACTACGTTACTACTTGGATAAAACTAAGGTTTTTAGAAAATCTGACCAGCTTTTTGTATCCTATGCTACAGCATCACAAGGAAAGGCCATCTCAAAACAGACCATTTCCAAATGGATAGGACATTGCATAATGCTTTTGCTACACCCATCATGGAAAACCAGTTCCTGCTAGCATAAGGCCCCACTCCACCAGGGCAGCAGCTACATCTACAGCCTTCCTCGGGGGGGTGCCAACCAAGGATATTCTGGAAGCTGCAACTTGGAGTTCAGTACACACCTTCACCAAACACCATCACTTACCGCTTTACTCTAAGTCTAGAGCTGGCTTCGCCACTGCAGTTTTGCAGGGCCTTCTAGCCTCCTCTAACCCTGTTTGACTCCACCTCCCATCCTTAGCTTTGGGATTCAACCCGTGTGTGATGACTGCAGCAGGGTAACACGATGAACATAGTACGGTTTTGTACCTACCATAAGTGTAGATGTTCGAGTGTATACCCTGCTGCAGTACAGGTTACCCTCCCTCCATCCCCTCTTACCTAACTGAAACCTTTCAATACCTTAAAATCTGATACAACCTTTGTGGTGTATTTGCTTATAGCTGGAGGGATGTTTTGTTTGTGCTAAACTTTTATTACTGGTACTATCTACTGATCACTCTTTGGGGGGGCACCTGACATCTGGGGCAAGAAAAACTGAAGAAAATGGCGTCGGATGCCTCTTATATACCCCTGGTGCACTGACGTCAGGGAGGAGGCGACAGCAACCGATGCCGGACCAAGACTTTGGAATTCGGGCCGACTGCGGGACCGCCTGACGACAGGATAACCCAAGTGTGATGACTGCAGCAGGGTATACACTCGAACATCTACATTTATGGTAGGTACAAAACTGTACTTTTCAAAATCTTGGCGGGAAGGTTATAAATAAGATGTTTGAATTTTAACTGCTTTTGCTTGGCTTTTTTTCTGAAGAAGTCCAACTACTGAGGTCGGACGAAAAACGTTGTTATTTTAGCATTTCATTAAATTTAGTATTCTCAAGGAGTGCCCATTTCAGCGCGTTTTCTTTTTTGTACAAGTTGGTTTTTAAGAGGAGAGCATTACTTTGGCAATATGATTGTCAAAGGAGAGATTACTATCTACCTGGGTCCCCAGATCTCTTATTACCTCTGCTGTATTAAGGGGGCTGCCGCCTATGTGGTAATTCGTGGGTGTTTTTTTTTTTTCCCCAACGGGATAACTATGCATTTTTTGGCATTTAGCTTGAAGCCATGATTTTGATACCAGGTGTCTGTCTCAGTAAGGCCTTTTTGAAGGATGTCCGTGTCAACCGGAGAGTCAGTTATGGCTCCCAGTTTGCAGTCATCGGCAAACTTGGTTAGCCATAGTCCTCCTGTGTTTGCCTGTACTTCTGAGAAATATATGCCAAACAGTAGGGGTCCCAGAACTGAGCCTTGTGGGACACCACTTGTGACTGGTTTAGAGTCGGACCTGGAGCCCGCTATTCTTACTGTGTGAGTTCTGCCTGTAAGCCAGTTGGCAACCCATCTTGTGACGTAGGGGTTTATGTTCAGGCTGGTGAGTTTTTCTATAATACCCGAGTGAGGAATGGTGTTGAACACCTTGGCGAGATCAAGGCAGGCTGTGTGAACCACCTTTCCCTCGTCTATGGCCTTGGTGACTGTCTTGAAGAAGTCAACCAGGTTTAGTAAACATGATTTGCCCTTAACAAAGCCAAACTGGGTCGGGTCAAGTGTTTGGAGGTTCCCAATGTCTCTGTTAATGAGTTCCATGATGATGCGCTCCATAGCCTTGCAGACCAGGCTAGTCAGCATCAGCTACTCTGTCAGAGAACCAATTAGTACACTTCTCTTTCGTATAGAATCCTCTACATAGGTTGTCTGATAATTCTCTATACCTTTTTGATAACCCAAAGCATTCCCAGAGATACTTGTCTCTAAATACCATATATACCTGAATAATATCTCTTCTTGGGTATTTGTAAGAGACTGTTACAAGTTCAGGTATTTTAGTTTTTCCATTTTCATATCCATAGATGCCCTTGGTATATTTCTGCTGTACTCACTCCAGTTTACTCATGCTTGTTTCCTTAAAGGGTTTCCATATTATTATTCCATACTCAAATTTGGGTCTGATGTACCTAACAAACAATGACTTCATTTTTGATTACCTAGACTTTATAAATCTTTTTATACAACCTATAGTCCTGTAACTGTCACTAACCAATTGGTTGATATGATTAGAAAAACTCATAGCTGGATCTACCCGTATACCCAGGTCCTTAAATGAGTCTACAGTTTCAATCACAGTGTGCTGTATTAAGTATTCACCTTTTAGTTTGTCTCCCAAATCTCATCTGCTTAGTTTTTGATGTATTTATCAGCACATTATTCTCCTGTGACCAAATGGTCAATTTACTCGTTATTTTACAGAAATGCTTTATCTGTAAGACATTTAATCAGTTTACCCAATTTCAGATTGTTTCCATATAGACTATAGAACAACTGAAATGAAAAAGTTAGATCTGAAAGATACAATCTAAACAAGTAAGGGCCTACGACTGTGGGACACCCTGACTGTGACCAAGGATTTCACCTGTCCAGTTGCTGTATGATACTTGCCATGTCTTATTTGTAAGCTATGCAGCTGTCCATCTTATCAAGAGTACATCAGTACCTAGTTCTAATTTATTGATCAGTGTTTTGTGTATGACCCTGTCAAATGCTGAAGTTTTACATCAGAACACAGTTTTTCATGTATAATTAAGTTGTTATAGAACATCATGTTACAGGTGGTAATAGATCTGTTTTCAACATATGCATGTTGATATATGGTTTCAAGTCCCAGGCTTTCCAGTTCTGACAGTAACTTATCCAATATTACCTTCCCCATTGATGTTCATCGTGCATACAGCTGCAGTAATCACAGATGGGTTTTCAGCCGTCAGGCGGTCCCTCGGTCGGCCGAATTCCAAAGTCTTGGTCCGGCGTCGGTTGTTGTTGCCTACTCTTCTGACATCAGGAAGGCCAGGGTATATAAGACACAGCCGGCGCCATGTTCTCCAGTCTTTTTTGCCGCGCGGTGCCCGAAGCAGAAGCAGTTCGCAAGTGCCGGTCGGCCAGCTCCTGAATTACGAAAATATTTGGAACCGAAATCTTCATTAAAGCTAAGTACCCCGTTGGGGAAACTTTTCTTGCCTCAGACCGATGTCAGAAAAAGTTAATAATTGTATTTCTTGTGGGAAGCAAATACCGCATAAGGATTTTCATTCCCTTTGCATACCTTGTTTGGGCCCAGACCACGACGTCTCGGGCTGTCGCTTTTGCGCTACCTTCAATAAATGCACTATCAAGCATCGGGCGGAGTTCGCCCAACACTTTTTTGGTAAAGCTTTTGACTATAAAATGTCGTCGGACACTCCAACTACCGTTTTATCCAAAAAACGCAAGGAAAAGAGGCCCGCGGTCTCCGCCGACACCACGCCGAAACTGACTACACGTGGTCCGGTTCTCAGCGAGACGCCTTTGCAGTCCCTGACTACCGACGGCACTCCTTTGGCGGTGTCTTCTGTACCCGAGACCGCTGGGCCCTCGGCCCTTTCCCAGACTACTACCGAAGCCCCGGCCTATGTCGAGCCTACTAATGTGGACAGGTCCACCTCCACCCATGGTGTATTTAGGCCCTCATCTTCTTTTTCTATTAAGGCCTTTACTAAATCCAAAGCAGCCAGGCATCACACTAGGCCTGCTGCTCAAGGCCCTTCTCCTGGGCCCATGCCTAAGAGACAGATGCTTAAAATGGCTGAGGATCTAATAACCCTTATCAGAGGTTCTCAGCCCCCTCCTGACAAGAGACCCAGAGTGGAGGAAGAATCCCCCTCCTCTGATCAGGGATCCATTTTATCAGAACATTCTGATGCAGAGGAACACTCTTACTCCCCTTTTGAGGATTCGGATGCAGAACAGTCCATTCCTTCTGTATCCCCTCCTGAGGATTTTTCTTTTGGGGAAACCTTGCACACCTTGAGGGAACACTTCCATTGGGAAGGCCAAGATTTTTCAGATTCCAAGAAAAGACTTAGGGAATTTCTTTGGTTACCTCAGCACAGACCTTTGGCGATACCCCCTGTTTTGGAGGTACTGGATGATGTCTATTCGGAGGCTTGTCTTAACCCTGATTCTCTGCCTCCTGCACCAGTAAAGCCTGATAGATATTACAGAGTACCCAGTTCTCACCAATTTCTCTAGAAAGGCCATAATGCTGACCCTGAAACCATTTCACAGGGCCCTAAGGGATTAAAGGCCTCCACTGCCAAGAATCCACTTCCTGCCGAAAGGGAATCTAGATCTCTAGGAAGGTGGGGTAAGAAGGTATATACCTCGGCCACCCTAGCCATGAGGGCCTTAAACTGTCAGTTTCATATGATTAAATATCAACAGTTCCTGTTATCACAATTAAAAAACAAAATGTCTCAACCTGAACAACCAGATTTAAAAGAGTTACAGGATATGATGCATAGTGCGGAGCAAGTGGGTAAACACACTTTACAATGTGGTTATGATGCCCTAGAGGCCTCCAGTAGCTGCTGCTACAGGATCAGTCATTCGCAGACATGCCTGGCTTAGGGAACAAAATTTGCCTGATCATGTGAAAGCTAAACTTCTTGATGCTCCTTTACAAAAGGATGTACTTTTTGGTACTAATGCTGAGGATAATACTACGAAAAATGGAAGAAAAAGCCAAATCTATGCAAACTGTCAAAGCTTTCTTACAGGTCCAGCCACCACGTTTCAGCAGGAATTGGCCTTCAAAAAACTGGTCCTTTCCAGCCACTGACAAGCCCCAAAGAGGTAGATACAGACGCACAAGGGGCAGAGGGCAATCACAAGGATCATATAGAGGCAGACAATGGCAATCCCCAGCACCAAGAGGTGGTGAAGACAGTGCACAACAATACAGGAAGCAAACCCAATGACTCCCTCATTCCCATGCCAAGCAAGTCTCAGCTGGCAGCACTTTGGGAGGAAACTAGCATTATTTGTAAGCAATTGGCATATTGTCACAACAGACAAATGGATACTGGACATTATAAACAGAGGCTACAAATTTCAATTCCACACTCTTCCAAAAATGAGAGGCATGCCAAACCTGCCACAAAATCAAAGGGCAGAGGCACAACTGCAAATTTCAAAGCTCCTAAACATGAGAGCTATACAAAAGGTACCTGCGCACCAACAAGGTCAAGGTTTTTATTCAAGACTCTTTCTGGTACCAAGAAAAGGAACCGACTGGAGACCCATTCTGGACTTATCCATCCTAAACACATTTCTACTCGTGCCAAAATTCAAGATGCTCACATTACAGCATCTTCTTGCCATGCTGGGCAAGGAGTTTTGGCTGGTAACATTGGACCTCAAGGAGGCATACCTGCATGTCCCAATCAGACAAAGCTGCAGAAGATACCTCAGATTTCTTGCAGGTTCAATCCACTATCAATTCTCTGCATTGCCCTTTGGCTTATCCACTGCGCCCAGAGTATTCACAAAGTGCCTGGCATCAGTGATTGCCTTTTGCAGACTTCAAGGGATACAAATTTACCCTTATCTGGACGACTGCCTGATCCAAGCGGACAGCAAACACATACTACTGGAACATCTGGCATATGTGATACGGTTACTGCTTTCTCTGGGATACACCATCAACAAGGAGAAATCAAGGCTAACACCATCTCAGAAACTAACCTTCCTGGGTGCCAGCTTGGACACAAACACCCAGATGGCATATCTTACGCCAGAAAAACAAGGGCAATTATCTCAGTACTTCAAAACACTAGCAAAAAGTACCAGGCTTACTGCAAGGAAAATCCTGCAGGCTCTGGGATTCATGGCATCTTGCATTCTTCTAATCCCATGTGCAAAGCTGCATATGAGGAAACTTCAATGGTACCTAAAAAATCTATGGTCTCAACACAGTCACAGTTTGGAAGCAATTATACCAATAATTCCATGTTTGCAAAAGGAATTTCTATGGTGGGCTCAAGCATGTCAAGTAAACACAGGCCTTCCGTTCTGCAAGCCTCAAGCAAAACAAGTCATAACCACAGACGCCTCAGATTACGCCTGGGGGGCGCACATGAAGGACAGGTGCATTCAAGGCAGATGGTCCCACAAGGAAAAGCACCTTCACATCAATCAAAAAGAAATGCTAGCAGTAATAAATGCAATTACAGCTTTCAAGGACTTCCTGCATCCAGGACAATTATTGATAAGAACAGACAACACCACAGTAATGTGGTACATAAACAAACAAGGAGGAACACATTCATACCCCTTGTGCAGACTAGCCATGACTCTTTGGAACTTGGCTCTGGAAAGACAAATGGAACTTCAAGCTCAGTACTTGCCAGGACTGGAAAACACACTGGCAGACACTCTGAGCAGGAATATGACAGATCCACACGAATGGAAGTTACATCCTCAGGTGTTTACGGAGATAATCCAAGCGTGGGGGAGGCCAGACATAGATCTTTTTGCCTCCCACAGGAACCATCAATTGAAAAAGTTTTGTTCAAGGACCTTCCATCCAAAGGCCTGGAAAGTGGACGCCCTTTCATTCAGCTGGACAGCATGGACAGTTTATGCATTTCCTCCTCTGCCTCTTCTGCCCAAGGTGCTTTTGAAAGCAAGAACGGACAAACCAAGGATGATACTGATTGCTCCAGATTGGCCAAGGCAACACTGGTATCCACTCCTGAGGAGCCTAACACATATTCCTCCCTGGTCCCTGCCTATAATACCTCTTCTGCTGACTCAGAACAGCTACAAAACCCTTCACAGTCAGCTGAAAACACTCAACCTCGCAGCATGGAAAATTCCTTAACACCACAACAGACCCTACTCTCCAAAGAGGTGCAGGATGTCATTTTGGAGGCCAGAAGACCATCTGCTAGAAAAGCTTACTCCGCAAAATGGAAGCGGTTTTGCTGTTGGAATGAGAAAAGAGGACAGGACCCTAGAAAATTGAACTTGCCTCAGGTTTTACAGTACTTAGCTGAGCTGCTGAACAGTGGACTTTCATTTTCTTCCATTAAAATACATGCCTCAGCCATTTCTGCAGAATTCAACACGGATCCTCCTTTATTCTCTCACCCACTCTTACGGCAGTTCCTCAGAGGGGCTAAGAATATAAGACCCCCAAGGAAACAACCAATACCAGCCTGGGACCTTAATTACATACTAGAAAAATTAACATTGCCTCCCTTTGAACCTGCTGCCTCAACAGATCTGCAATATTTGTCCTGGAAAACAGCTTTCCTTCTGGCCATCACTTCAGCTCAGAGGGTTTCTGAACTACAGGCCCTCATGGCGGTGCAGCCCTTCCTCATCTTCCATCAGGATAGGGTTTCCCTTCATACTAATCCATCTTTTATGCCAAAAGTGGTATCCAGGGTAGCCTTAAACCAAGCCATACACCTACCTACCTTTTATCCTAACCCTCAAAACAAAGGGGAAAGGCTGCTTCACTCTTTAGACATCCATAGGCAGCTACGTTTATTTGGACAGAACAAAGTCCTTCAGGAAATCAGAACAACTTTTGTGTCCTATGCCGTAGGGGCTCAAGGAAACCAGTTACCAAACAGACCATTTCCAAGTGGATTGGCCACTGCATACGATTTTGTTACTCCTATCATGGGAAATCTGTCCTACTGGTATCAGATCTCACTCCACCAGGGCCACAGCCACCTCTACAGCCTTCCTCAGAGGTGTGTGCCTACTAAGGATATTTTGGAGGCAGCCACTTGGAGTTCTGTACATACCTTCACAAAACACTACCACCTGCCCTTATATTCCAGAGCAAGAGCAGGCTTTGCCACTGCTGTTCTGCAGGGCATTCTGGCTCAACCCAGTTCCTCATAGTACCTACCACCCTATGCATAGCTTTGGGACTCTACCCACCAGGATTACTGCAGCTGTATGCACGATGAACATAGTACAGTTTTGTACCTACCATAAATGTAGATGTTCGAGTGCTAATACAGCTGCAGTACAGGTTTCCCTCCCAACTTCCCCTCTTGGTAAGGGCATGGGGCCTAACAACCTCTTCATACCTCCTGACTGGGTTATCCTGCTATGTTTTATTTGCTTGCTTACACTGATTTTGCATTACATTGCATTGCTTGTATATGTGGATAGCCTTATTTATGTATTGCCTTCCTTTTGGGGGCACCTGACATCTGGGGCAAGAAAGACTGAAGAACATGGCGTCGGCTGTGTCTTATATACTCTGGCCTTCCTGACGCCAGAAGAGT
>NC_056732.1:1064850172-1064904769 GCF_019279795.1 Protopterus annectens
GGATGCTCCCTTAAACCAAGACCAAAAAGGATGGCGGAAAAATGTAAATCTTTGCAAACTGTTAAAGATTTCCTATAAGTACAGCCTCCCAGATTTAGTAGACATTGGCCTTCAATGAATTGGTCCTTTCCGGTCTCTTCCAGGCCCTCTCAGTCCAAACCCAGGAACAGCAGACCACCTAGGTAACAGTCTCAGACTGTGCACAGGTCTAAGCAGTGGGGGGCTCCCACTTCCAAAGCAGGGAGCAGTAAACCACCCCCCCCATGGAGAAATGGCACAATGACTTAACCTTAACCCCTCCCAAGTGCTGCTCAACTGCCTGCTCCCTTAGGAGGAAAGCTCGCCCTGCATGCAAAAAACTGGGAACTCATTACCCAGGACAAATGGGTTTTGAATATAGTTTCCATTGATACAGATTCCACTTCCACTCCCTAACAACCCACAAATGGTTGGCCAAACCTACCTCCAAATCAGTGGGCTGAGGCCCAACAGATTGATCTCTCTCTTCTAAGCATCAGGGCTATTCAACCTGTCCCAGCAGAACAAAGGGGACAAGGTTTTTATTCAAGACTTTTCTTGGTACCTAAAACAGACAGCTCCTGGTGTCCTGTCCTGGACCTCTCTGTTCTAAACACCTTTCTGGTAATCCCAAAATTCAAAATGCTAACACTTCAACAGCTTCTTCTTATGCTAGGCAAAGATGCCCGGTTGGCAACCTTAGACTTAAAGGAAGCTTACGTACACATTCCAATAAGGGAATCTTGCTGGAAATACCTACGCTTCAGTGCAGGCTCCATGCACTCTCAGTTCTCTGCACTTCCCTTTGGCTTATCTACTGCGCCCAGGGTATTCACAAAGTGTCTAGCTCCAGCCATTGCATTTTGCAGCCAGAGAAATATTCAAATATACCCATACTTGGACAATTGTCTGATTCAGGCAGAAAGCCAGGAGTTACTATTACAGCATCTGGCATTTGTAAGGAAACTTCTAACCTCTCTGGGGTATGCCATAAATGAAATGAAATCTCATGTAGTACCCTGCCAACAGATTGTATTCCTGGGAGCAAGCTTGAACGCAACTTCCCAGATGGCTTTCCTCACTCCGAAGAAACAAGTTCATTTGACAACCTACTTCAAACTATTGGCCACAAAACCCTAGCTATCTGCAAGGAAAATTCTGCAAGCCCTGGGGTTCATGGCCTCTTGCATTCTACTAATTCCATATGCAAGACTGCATATGAGGAAACTGCAATGGTATCTAAAACGTCTATGGTGTCAACATTCTCAGGACCTGGAATCAATGATTCCTATCATTCCTGGTATAAACTCAGAGTTCCTTTGGTGGGCAGAGGCCTGCTACGACAACAAGGGGCTCCCTTTCACTCTACCCCCTGCCACCCAAACCCTAACAGATGCATCAGACTATGAATGGGGGGCTCACTTGGCAGGGCATTGCATTCAGAGCAAATGGAACCTGAGACAGATGTACCTGCATATCAACCAAAAAAAATGTTAGCTGTACAGAATTCCCTGAC
The DNA here is from genome assembly GCF_019279795.1 of Protopterus annectens. Lineage (NCBI taxonomy): Eukaryota > Metazoa > Chordata > Ceratodontiformes > Protopteridae > Protopterus > Protopterus annectens. The sequence continues at coordinate 1,064,851,707 of NC_056732.1, forward strand.
AGCCTTCAAGGACCACATTCTTTCAGGACAACTATTGGTAAAGACAGACAGCACCACAGTTATGTGGTACATAAACAAGCAGGGGGGAACCCACTCCTACCCTCTCTGCAGACTAGCCATGGCTCTGTGGAACACAGCCTTGAGCTACCAAGTGCACCTACAAGCTCAATTCCTGCCAGGCAAGCTAAATTCACTGGCAGATAACTTGAGCAGAAATATCATGGACCCACACGAATGGAAACTGAAACCAAAAATATTCAAGCTCTTGAGGAACAAATGGGAGACTCCAGAAGTAGTTGGACAAATTCTGCACATGGACTCCCCACAGTCAAGCTTGAAAAGTGGATGCCCTGTCCTTTACCTGGGAAAGCCTCTCTGTTTATGCCTCTCCCCCCTCTGCCTCTCCTCTCGAAGGTTCTGCTAAAGATCAAACAGGACAAGCCAAGGACAATACTGATTGCACCAGACTGGCCACGCCAACACTGGTGTACCCCCTCTTGTGCAGTATGACACTGTTGGAACCATGGCACCTGCCTCAGACCCCTTCCCTGCTGTCCCAGCAGGTGGGCCAGATTCTGCACCCTCAGCTTTAAACCATGAACCTTGCAGCCTGGCTAATTCCTTGCATCCCTCAGTAAGCAGGTGCTAGATGTCATTCTGGTGACAAGGATGCCAAGTACTAGAAAATCCTATGCTGAAAAGTGGAAAAGATACTGTTCCTGAAGCCCGACTCAGGGGGTGGGCACAGCGGTGCCCAGCTTACTTTCTATTCTTCAGTACGTAATAGAAATGCTCCACAAGGGCCTATCCTTCTCATCAATTAAAATTTATGCCTCTGCCATTTCAGCTCATTATAATACTGAGCCCACCCCTCTTCTCTCACCCTCTGCTAAAACAATTCCTTAGAGGGGGCAAAAGGTTTAAGACCCCCCAGGAGAGCCCCTACTCCAGCCTGGGACCTTAACTTTGTATTGGAAAAGCTCACTCTCCCTCCCTTTGTGCCAGCTGCAACAGCAAAGTTGAAATTCCTTTCTTGGAAAACGGCATTCCTTCTAGCCATCACTTCAGCGAGAATAGTGTCTGAATTATAGGCCCTTATGGCAGTGGAACCCTTCATTATTTTCCATGCAGACAGGGTTTCCCTCCGGACCAATCATTCCTTTATGCCCAAGGTGGTGTTTAGTGTGGCCCTAAATCAGTCCATTCACTTGCCTACTTTCTTCCCTAATCCACAAAACAAAAGGAGAATAAATACTACACTCTGTGTATGTGCACAGACAACTTAGATTTTTTTTTTGGATAGGACTAAGCCTCTCAGAAAATCTGAACAGCTGCCATTTGGCTTTGCTGCAGGGGCAGAGGGGAAGGCCATTTCAAAGCAAACTATTTCCAAATTGATAGCCCATTGCATTCATTTTTGCTACAAGCATCATGGAAAACCTACTCCACAGGAGATAAGATCGCATTCCACCAGGGCTGCATCTACCTCTGCAGCCTTTCTCAGAGGAGTCCCTATCAGGGACATCCTAGAAGCTGCTACCTGGAGCTCTGTACATGCCTTCACCAAGCATTACCACATGCCTCTTTTTTTCTAAATGTGGAGCTGGTTTTGCCACTGCAGTCTTGCTGGGCTTAATAGCTGGCCCTAATGCTCTTTAACTTCCTCCTCCCTTCCATAGCTTTGGGAATCAACCCAAATGTGATAACTGCAACAGTGAAACTTGAAGAATATAGTACAGTTGTGTACACTTACCATAAATGTGGATGTTCAAGTGTATTCACTGTTGCAGTCTTGGTTACCCTCCCACCAGCCCCTTGACTTCTCTTGGCTCTACCTTTCCTTCTTGTTTGGTATATTTAAGTTTTCTGGTGTATTTGCTTTTTGCTGGAGGTGTACCATAACATATAATTGCTTCCCATTGTGGGGGCACCTGACATCTGGGGCAAGAAAAACTGATGTAATGGCATTGGCTGCATGTTTTATACCCGTGACGACCTGATGTCATGGAAGAAGAGACGGCATCCGATGCAGGAATCCAAGACGCTGGTATTCAAGCCGGCTGAGGGATGCCTGCAGGCAGATAACACAAATGTGATGACTGCAACAGTGAATAGACTTGAACATCTACATTTATGGTAAGTGTACACAACTCTACTTTCTCCACTCTGCGAGAACAAAGCCAGTGCTCAGGCTGTGGTTAAGGAGAGTGCCAAGTGGTTTCACTAGGTCTTGTTTTAGATTTAGTAAGCAACCTGAGATGTTATTTAGTCCCACAGAGGCCGTGTTTTTGGCCTTGGAGAAGGCTTGCATGACTTGTTCTTTGGAGACACTGTTTAGAGAACTGGTGTCATGAATGTTTTGGAGTATGGCTGGTGGGGATGGGGGTGAAGTTATTGCAAAATCTGTCAGCTGGCAATTCCTGAGGTTCAATGTGAGTGGTACCATCCACTGCAAGTTCGACATACAGCTGGACATTGGCTTTTAGGTTTCGGACGTAGCTAAAGAATGCCTTATGGTCGTCTTTAGCTAGAGATGATAATTTTGTCTCATAACTAGCCTTAAAGGAAAACTCCACCCTAAAACTAAAAAAAAAAAAATCTGTTTTTTTTTTTTCACTCTTTTTTTTTTAGATCTAATTTAACACCTCAAAATCACTCAAGTGCTTTATTTGTAATTTTAGACTTTTCCACAACTTGGCTACCAATGGGGCTTGATGCATCAGTGTGATCTTGTTCTCCCTCAGCCCCATTCTGTTTCCTATAATGCTTTGTATGACTCATTCCAGACATAAGGAAGTAATCTTTACCTTCTGTAAAAGGACTGCTTCTTTTCTGTCTCTAATCACTCATTTATGTTTGGCTCAGAACTTGTTTTACAGTATTCTTAGACATTATCCAGCTACAGCCAGAAAAATAACTAAATTTCAGGCCTTTGTTCAGGGTTTTCTTTTGTAGTCCAAGAGGAATTGATTCTGCAAGGGTCTCTCAGTGAAGTGACAGACGTTCTTCGTGTTTCACTGTTGCAGTCATCACACTTGGGTTATCCTGCCAGGGTTAGCCCTCCATCGGCCCGAATACCAGAGGCTTAGTATTTCTGAGTCAGTTGCTGTCACTCCAGGACTGACAAGTCATCAGTGGTATAAAAACAGGCAGCCAATGCCACTACATCAGTCTTCCTTGCCGAGAAGCCCAAAGCAGTAGCAGTTCGCAGGAGTTCCGGTTGGCAGCTACCCGAGTTTGATTTCTGAGTTGAAGTCTTCTAAAGCTAGGTACCCCATTGGGGATCCTTTTTTTCTTGCTGTAACCATTGTCAGAAATAGTTAACAATTGTCTTGCCTGTGGAAAGCAAATACCATACCTAGACTTCCATTCTTACTGCATCACCTGTGTAGGCCCAGACCACGACATATTTCACCATCACTTTTGTGCTTTGTTCAACACCAGAACTGTACGTCATTGGGCCCTTATTGTAGCTAAATATTTTTGTGTTCAGTCCCTGTATTATGATATGGCTTCAGTAAGCCATCTAACTACCAATCTTGCGAAAAAATGTAAGGATAAAGACAGAGACAGACAGTACAGTTCAAAAACTGCCAACCACACTTCTGTTAAGCTAGTCATCAGTTTTCCTGTCCTCAGTGAGGTGCTTTCGCAGCCCCTGATGCTCGCTTCTGTGGATTCTCAGGCCGCTACCAAGACCCATTCGGAGACCAGTATGCCACGCGACATTTCTTTGACTAAGGATCCTGCAGATGTCTCTACCTTAGATGTGTCCAGACCTGCTGAGCAGGCACTGGCTTCCGAAGAAGTTCTTTGCACTACCAATACTCTACACAAACCGATGACTTCTTTCACCTCTTTAGTTCTTTCTAAAACTACCAAGCTTCTAAGGCCCAGGGTACGAACTACGCCTAAAAAAATGCTGACCAAAGCACATGCACCTGCTTCCATGCCTCAATCTCAGATGTTAAAATGGCGGAAGACCTTATCGTGCTTATTAGGGGAAGCCAGCCTACACCTTCCAAAAGAAAGAGACTTGTCTCTAGCAGTTTTATCTGACCAGGAGTCCGATGACTCTGAGGTTTCTGAATATGAAGACATGCAACCCCTATCTGCTTATGAGGAGTCAGATGCAGAGGAATCCATTTCTTCTGCCTCTCCTCCAGAGGATTTTTCATTTGGTGAAACCCTACATACTTTAAGAGAGCATTACCCATGGGAATGTCAAGACTATCCTCAGTCCAAAAAGAGGCTCAGGGAATTCTTAGATTTACCACAGTACTGACCTTTAGCTGGTTTGTGGATTATTTATTGGACAGTTCACCGCAGCAAAAGGGAATATCTGTTCATTTTTTTTACAGCTAAGAATTCCACCCCCTCTGACAGGTATTCCCGAGCTTTAGACAGATGGGGTAAAAAATATCTACCTTTACTGCTTGTGCAGAAAATAAAGAATTACAAGAGCTTATGCATTCTGCAAGCCAAGTTACTAAATACACCTTGCAGTGTGGCTTTGACGCCCTAGAAGCATCTTGCAGGGCAGCAGTCACTGGTTCTGTACTTAGAAGGCATGCTTGGGTTAAGGAACGGACCTTGCCAGACCATGTCAAATCAAAACTATCGGATGCACCATTGAACAAAGACAATTTGTTTGGCACCAAGGCAGAAGAAGAGGTCTTTAAAAAGATGGAAGAAAAAGCTAAATCTATGCAGACAGTTAGACTTCTTACAGGTCCAGCCTCCGAGCTTCAATAGGCATTGCCCCTCCAAGCACTGGTCCTTTCCAGCCCCCGCCAGGCCAGCTCAGCCAAGACCTAGGGCAAGCAGAACCCCCCCGAGACAGCAGTCACAGGGAATGCAGAGATCTAAGCAATGAAGTTACTCCACTTCAAAATCAGGGAGTGCTAAGCCACCCCCTTATGGAAAGAACTCACAGTGACTTTACATCTCTACCCCTTACCTCTGCCCAACTACTTGTGCCCCTAGGAGGAAAACTGTCATCCCATGCAAACAACTGGGCCCGTATTACCAATGACCGATGGATCCTCAACATAGTGTTACAAGGATACAAATTTTATTTCCACACTTTGCCAACCCCAAAAGGGTTCCCAGATCTTTCTCCAAACCAGTGGGCAGAGGCCAAAAAACAAGTCCATTTCATGCTCTCCGTGAGGGCAATACAGCCTGTTCCTGCAGATCAAATAGCCCAAGATTTATATTCTAGGCTTTTCCTGGTACCCAGAAAAGAGGGCACTTGGTGCCCAATCCTTGATCTATCAATACTAAACACCTTCCTGGTGATAACAAAATTCAGAATGCTCACCCTCAAGCAGCTTCTTCCTATGCTTTCCAAGGATGTTTGGTTAGCCACCCTAGACCTAAAAGAGTCCTACCTACACATCTCAGTCAAGGAATCTTGCAGGAAATATGTATGTTTCAGGGCAGGACCTATGCACTTTAAGTTCTCTGCTTCCCTTTGGCTTATTCACTACTCCCAGAATTGTCACAAAGTGCCTGGCTCCAGCCATTGCTTTTTGCAGACAAAGAAAAATTCAAATTTACCCCCTACTTAGACAATTGCCTGATTCAGGCAGACAGGTAGGAAAAGCTGTTACAGCACCTGACCTTTGTAAAGGACCTACTGACCTTCCTGTGGTATACTATAAATGAAAATAAATCAAAACTAGTCTCCACTCAAAAATTGTATTCCTGGAGCAAGCCTAGACACAGCATCCCAGATGACATTCCTTACTCCAGATAAACAAGCGTACCTGACTGGTTACTTTTCTCAACCAGCCACCAGAACCCAGTTATCTGCAAGGAAAATCCTGCAAGCTCTAGGGTTCATGGCCTCCTGCATTCTACCCATTCCATATGCCAGACTGCATATGAGGAAACTACAATGGTACCTAAAAAGCCTTTGGTGTAAACACTCTCAAGACCTGGAAACTATCATACGTATGATACGCTGTCTAAGGAAAGATTTTCTTTGGTGGGCAGCAGCATGCAACCACAACAAGGGGTCTTCCCTTCTCACAACCCCATGCCGCCCAGACCCTCACCACAGACGCATCAGCTTATGTCTGGGGTGCACACCAGGACGGCAGGTGCATTCAGGGCCATTAGAGCCCAAATCAAATACATCTGCACATCAACCAAAAAGAGATGCTAGCTGTTCAGCATGCTCTGACAACTTTCAGACCCCTACTCTTCCTGGGGCCTCTAGTGATCAAAACAAGACAACACCACAGTGATGTGGTATATCAACAAGTAGGGAGGAACTCGCTCTTATCCTCTCTGCAGGCTTGACATGACCCTTTGGCACATGGCTTCAGCCATGCATCTTTTCCTGCTAGCACAATTCCTACCAGGCTCCCTAAACTCTCTGGCAGGCAAGTTAAGCAGAAACCTGCTAGACCCACATGAGTGGCAGTTAGACCACAGAACCTTTAACCTTGTAACCCAAAAATGGGGCACCCCGAAGGTGGACATTTTTGCCTCCCACAACAACCACCAGCTCAGCAAATTCTGCACCAGGGAACCTCACAGCAAGGCCTGGAAAGTGGATGCTCTATCCTTCCAATGGGTAAACCTCTCGACGTATGCATTTCCCCCTCTACCACTAATTTAAAGGGTACTGCTCAAAATAAGGGAGAAAAATACAAGGGCAATCTTGATTGCCCCAGATTGGCTGTGCCAGCATTGGTACCCACTGCTGGGCAGCCTGTAACTCCTGCCATCATGGCACCTACCTCAGATCCTAACAGTCCTGTCCCAGAAGGGTGGAGAATTCATGCATCCACAATTGCAGACCCTGAATCTGGCAGCCTGGCTTATTCCTTGACCTCTCCTCCAGCTGTCAGCCTAAGCAAACAAATCCTGGATGTTATGCGTGAGGCCAGACAGCCCAGCCCTAGAAAATCCTATGCTGACAAGTGGAAAAGGTTTTGCACCTGGATCCAGGCTGAAGGAACTGAAACCGCACAGCCCTCCCTTCCCCTCATACTGGATTACTTTGCAGACCTACTACACAGGGGCCTATCCTTCTCTTCTATTAAAATTCATGCCTCTGCCATCTCTGCTCATTACAGCACAGAGCCAACTCTCTTCTCACACCCTCTCATCAAACAGTTCCTAATAGGGGCTAACAGTTTTAGGCCACACAGAAGAGCTCATACCCTAGCTTTGGACCTTAACGTTGTGTTGGAAAAACTCACCCTTACCCACCTTTGAGCCTGCAGCTTCAGCAGAGTTAAAATTCCTCTCTTGGAAAGCAGCCTTGCTTCTGGCCATCACTTCAGCTAGAAGAGTTTCAGAGCTACAAGCACTCAAGGTTGTAGAGCCCTTCATCATTTTCTATGCTGACAGGTTCTCCGTCAGGACTAACCCAACTTTTATGCTTAAAGTGGTGTCCAGTGTGGCTCTCAACCAATCATTTCATTTGCTCACCTTTTTCCCTAACCCACAAAACAAGGGGGGAAATAATTCTGCAGTCTCTAGATGTGCACAGACAGCTCAGATTCTACTTGGATAGAACTAACGCTTAGGAAAACTGACCAATTGCTAGTCAGCTTTGCAGCAGGGGCAGAGGGCACATTGCATCCATTTCTGCTGCAAACACCACAGGAAACTGCCCCCTAGGGGGGTCAGGATGCATTCTACCAGTGCAATCTCTACCTCTGCAGCTTTTCGCAGAGGGGTCCCCACCAGGGACATCCTGGAGGCTGCAACATGGACTTATGTTCATACCTTCACCAAGCTTTACCACCTGCCTGTCTTCTCCAAATCCAGGGCAGGCTTTGTAACCGCAGTCTTGCAGGGCATCCTAGTCAGCCCCCAGTCTTCTTGACTGCCTCCACCCTTTTCTTCAGCTTTGGGAATCAACCCAAGTGTGATGACTGCAACAGTGAAACATGAAGAACATAGTACAGTTGTGTACACTTACCATAAATGTAGCTGTTCATGTGTATTCACTGTTGCAGTCCTGGTTTCCCACCCTCCATCCCCCTTGTCTCTCTCTCTCTTCCTTAGTCCTTACAAGGAATTTTTGGTATTTACTTTCTACTGGTGGTGGTGTTCCACCATAACCTAGCTCCCTATTTAGGGGGCTCCTGACAGTTGGGGCAAGAAAAACTGATGTAATGGCATCGGCTGCCTGTTTTTATACCACTGGCAGCCTGATGTCAGTCCTGGAGTGACAGCAACCAACGCAGAAATATTAAGCCTCTGGTATTCGGGCCGAATGAGGGCTATCCCTGGCAGGATAACCCAAGTGTGATGACTGCAACAGTGAATACACACGAATATCTACATTTATGGTAAGTGTACACAACTGCACTTTTTAACACCTGTGCAGTAATGTGGGGCGAGGGAATTGTCAGTTCCTCTTTAACTACAAAAGAAAACACTGTTAACACCTGCTTCTCAAATTTGTACTCCATTATAAAAAATATATCGATAAAAGATGCAGACAAAACTGAAATTGCACAATAAAACTACCCACTGAAAAATGCTGACTATTGTCTAAAATCTGCTGATTATAAAATTAAAATATGCCCTTTTACTCACTGTACTCTTGCTCAGAATTTGAACAGATCAGCAAGTTCAGTACTCTGGAGATTCAAGCATATCATTATCAGATAATGGCCTATAATAAACTGAGATATCTTGCTTTTAGCTACAGTAGTTTGTAAGCCATTCTGTTAACTACTATTCCCTGGTAGCACAAAAATTAACAATGCGTAGACTGCTACTAAAAGTATTAGGAGGGCCAGGATAACCATATCTAAAGGGAAAGAAGAAAAAGGCGAGGAAGTGAGACATTATAGGCCGTATCACTTGGATTAATGTAGACATCACATTTCTGTCAAATATTGGCAGGAAAACTGAATAAAGTATTGCCAAAAATAATGCTAACAGGACAAAATGGCTTTGTGATGGGAAAGAAGGCGGAAACAAATGGTGAGAGGAACAGCAGCAGGAAGGGAAAAGTGCGACTGTGCACTTTGAAATGCAGATAGCTTTTGGTATGGTAAGGAGAGAACTTCTGTGAAAGATACTGAAGCAAAGGGGCTAAGTGATACAGATCAAATACCAAGACTCAAATTGAAATACTAATATGCAAGGAAACAAGGGTAAAGAGGGGCACCAGGAAAGGGTGCCCACTGTCCCAGCCCTGTTCATGCTTGTGATTCCGAAGCTGTCGGTGGAAGTCAGACAGTTTTGCAATTTTTTTAAGAAAAAGTAGGGGGTAAACTCTGTGTTCTGTGCAGGTGACTGCACATTAAATGTCAGAGGATGTGGCAGTGAGAACTATAAGAGAGGCATTTAACAAGTTTAGGGAAATGGCAGGACTCTGGTCTGACATTAAAAAGACAGTGGTAGGAAGATTAGAAAAAGGGAATGGGAGTAGGGAAATGGGTGTGATAAATAAGGCAGAGTTCTCATTCATCTAGGACGGACATTGAGAGACAATAGAGAAAACGTAGAAATGTTAGGGAAAAGGATAAGACAGAGACTGTCCAGAGGGGTGGTGGTGGGGTTGGGGCAGGAATTCATACAATCCTTGGGGTAATTAAGCCAGCAAGGATGAGGATACTGCTAATCGTCCACATACTCCGCAACATAAAAATTATTCTAAAGTCATAACACTACAACAAATGCAAAAAGACACAGAGGACCAAGTCATTAAAGGCACAGGGAAAAGAGTGAGAATGAATAGGAAAAGGAGGGCTCGGGGCCCTGACATATCCCCGTCTGTGCACTGACGTAACATTTTTCCCTTAAGTAGAAGGAGAAGAGGATGCTAAGCAAAAGAGAATAAGGGAGATGGAGAGGGAAACAGTAGAACCTTACTGAAGGACATGAATAAAACAGCACTAAAAACTATTATACATAAAGTGGGGTGAATGGGGACCCCAAAACTATGGGGAGCAGAAGGGTGGGGGCAAAGACCGTGAAAAAAACAAGGTCTGGAGAAGTCGGATAGTTCAAAAAGTAGATTAATATGCTGAGAAAAGGATGATGGGGAAAGATTTATAACAGTGGAGGATTACTGGCCTCAAACAAGTGCCCTACACTGACCGCCTCAAAAAAAACAGCTTTACTCTGTAGCATATCGTCTACTTGAGGTGATCTCTGCCTAACATATAAAGCTATGTCAAACCCGGAGCTGTTGGACATGCTACACCTAAAGAAATCCCAATCCCTCCAAGCTACACGCTCTAGGGACCTAAACCTTGTCACCACAATAAACAGGACATGCTGGAGGGATAGATTCCTGTCTCAGAGACTTCCTATACTCTGGAACAAGCTATCCATCTATGTCAAGCAAAGTTCTTCATTAGCACTCTTCAAGAAAAATCTTGATGAGTGGATGGGAAATAGGAAATACACCCCGGGGATCACTTCTGTGCCTCTCTGGACAGTGGCACAGGGAAATCTTTCTTGGGTGGCATAAGCTATGGTACCTTGCTGGCTAGGCTTACATAGGCCCTTGGGCCAATAGCCTAGTACCTACCTATGAACCTATAATACAGGATATTTGAAGCAATAGTGGAACAACTTGGTACTCTGGGGAGGCCAGGAAAAAGAATACAGAGAAGACAACAGCAGAAAGGAAAAGGCAGCAAGGGAGGACAGAAGGTAAGAGGATAGCATTCTGCAGAAATGAAAGGGATTAGGGAGACAAAAGACAAAAAAGATGTATGAAGTGCTAAAGGGCAAGTTTGAAGAAGTGAAAAAATGAGAGATAATTGGAAAGCGGAAGGAGAACGGAAGGGAGTCTGGCAGGGTGCTGGCAGACGAAAATTCAAGTAGTGAGGAACATACAGAAAGTGCATGGAATAATAGATCAACGCCTGAAAGTATTGCATAGATGCTACATAACCCCATGAGATTGGTAAAGAAAGGCACAAAGGAGAATAATAAATGCCAGTGGTGAGGAAGAGGTAGGAATGATACACATATTCTTTGACTGTTGGTGGAAACAGTCTGGAAGTACGCAGAGAAGATTTAAGGAAACTTCTCAGAAGGAAGAAGAACGTACTTGGGAATTCTGTATATAGGACATAAAGAAAGAGGATGGCATCTGGAAAGAAATAGAAATGAACATTATCAGACTGCTGAGATAAAACCTTCATCCTTTAAAAGTGTAAGGGGACAAAAACAGTATAGGAGCATGATTTACACAGGTGATTCTGGATATGGAGAGAAAATGGCAAAAGCTAAGAGAACAAGAAAGGAGAGTTGGAAAAATATTTTTCATTTGTTTACTGCAGACATCCAAATGGGCATAAACCATTTTCAGTGGAGGCCTGTGGAGAAAAGTTCTGGTGAAACAACAAACAAAGCATTCATTTCCTTCCTTATCATTCGTGCAGTATTCTTTATACTTAGGCTATTGTCTGCAGGCTGTTCCAACCTCCAACCAGTGTACCAAAATCTTTTAAATCTTTCATGCATTGTACATCAAGCATGTGTCCTAAGTTCAGGGCATAAGGTACATACGTGACTTACAGATGCCTAATTCTCTGAACTTCTTTGCCACCAGTCTGAATGCATCTACTTAATTTGGTCCATATGACATCCTCCAAGCTGTGTTTTTCTACTGAGCTTTTTGCCTTGTTAGGGTCCCATCCTTTCCATTTTCGCTATGTAGTTTATTTTCATGTCGCCAAGGAATGGGAAATGTGGGTATGGGAAGCAAATTCCCCATCAAAACAGACATGAGAAGTCCTTTTTTTGTTTGGGTGTTATGAAAAACCATACTCAGTGTGATATCTATCAGGCTTTTGTTCCTAAGACACTACACAACCATTTGTCTTTACTTTCTATTTATCTGGAAAAGCAACATCTGAAGTTATTGATCCAGGATACCATGTCCATGACAGAATCCGTCCACCCACAAGTTCAGCCACCTCTGAAGAAAAAAGCTCATTCTGAATCAGCTGCTGTCTAGCCTCCACCTGACATCTGTCTCTGCTTGGATGAAGATCCCGAGGACTCTCTGGTGTTAACACCAGTTCCCTGTGACAATATCCAGTTAGAGGCTGACATGCAACTGCCTCCTCATGTGTCCACTTATCAGATGTTAAGGGAGAACCGCAGCTGCTTATATCTGAAAGGCCCAAGGGATTCCACAAATTTTAGTTGAAGAGATGCCTGGTGCTCTCATTGAATTAAGGTAGGGCTGTAGATTTTTCAAAGCTGATGTTCCCTTAAGGAAACTGAAAAGTAAACATGTGGCTATTGCTAAAGATCCTTGCAGGACTTTACTCAAAGGCTGTTTAAATTCCTCATTGCTCTGAAACCTCCACAGGTATTTTGTCCCTGCTGATACTCCCTGATCACACCCACCCCATCTAAGAAAACAAGGGGATTCAGCTTCTTCTGACAAGTCAGACATTGGTGAAGAATTCTTAGCCTTTTCCTCACAAATATAGTCTCCCATGACATTAGTGTCTGATGAAGAGGATTCTTCGTCCCATGACTCTCCCTTTGAGGAATTATCCTTTGGGGATGCAGTGGTTCATATGATGGAACACTTTAAATTAGATTGTTCCCAAATATCAGAAGTTCAAAAGAGGTATTATGAACTTTTACAGGTGAATTCACACAGACCTTCTACAGTCCCTTCAGTCTAAGCTGACCTGTTGGGCATGTTTGAATCAGCTTCTTGGGCTCCTGATTCTCAACCTTCAGTCCCTAAGAAGACAAACAGATTTTTGTAAGGTACCCAAGGACAATACTTCTATGAAAATCTTACTTCTGATCCTGCAGCTGTCTCCATGTCCACAGGTATGCCATCCAATCTGCTTTCTTCTTTAAGCTTCTGCCTTCTGACAAGGACAGCCATGCTGTGGAGAGATACGAGTGCCCTGGTTGTGTCAGCAGGCTTTGAATAAGTATATTAAAGCCAAGCTTTTAGATCCCCCTTTAGATAATCGGAATGTTTCTGCACTGCAGTTGTCTAATTGTTTAAAGCCCTGCAGGATAAGGGTAAGTCTAACATTATGCCAGACCTTAAATAATTTGTTTCTCCTGTACCTAAGTTCCAAAGAAACTATCCTTCAAAATCTTTCTTTGTCTGTAGACAGCCTAGACAACCTGCTAGAGGTAAGAGGGTTTCTAAGCAAATTTTTCCCTATAAGCCCTCTCATAATTTTACAGACCAAAAGACCTTCTTTTCCTCACAGCCAGATTCTTCTGTCCCTCATGCAAACCCTATCTTTCCCTGTTGGGCAACTCATATCCACAGATGACTGGGTTCTCTCCATCATTCATCATGGTTATTTTATGGCTTGGAAGCTCCTCCTTCCATTTTTTTGGTCTTCCTCAGCCTCCTCCTTCCCATCTTCCTAATTTTCCTCAGTTCCCTGCAGGCTTTGATGTAACAGAGAAGCGTACAACCGGTTTCCTTCTTTCAATAGGGAACAGGTTTCTATTCTGGAATGTTTCTGGTTCTCAGTAAGGAGGGGGATTGGAGTCTTGTTGTGGACCTGCCCTATCTCAACACCTTTCTCAAGGTTCCTTCCTTCAGGATGTTATCTTCAGTTCTTTTTCCCTTTTTTGCTTCCTAGACTTTTCTGGTCTCTCTGGATTTGAAGGACACTTACCTCAATATTCCTATTCACCCTTTCTTCAAGTAATGTTTGCATTTTTCTGTTTGTTCCTCTCATTACCAGATGTTCTTCGTGTTTCACTGTTGCAGTCATCACATTTGGGTTATCTGCCTGCAGGTAGCCCTCAGCTGGCCTGAATACCAGAGTCTTTGGATTTCTGTGTTGGATGTTGTCGCTTTTTCCATGACATCAGGTCATCAGGGGTATAAAACATGCAGCCAACACCATTACATCAGTCTTTCATGCTGTGCGGTGCCTGAAGCAGAAGCAGTTTGCAAGTACCTGTCGGCCGACTCCTGAAATTTTCATTTTTGAGTTTCAGACCTGAAGTCTTCAAAAAGATAAGTACCCCTTTGGGGATCCTTTTTTCTTGCTCTAACCGATGTCAGAAAAAATTAACAATTGTCTTGCCCGTGGAAAGCAAATACCTCATAGAGATCTTCATTCTTACTGCGTCACCTGTTTGGGCCCAGACCACGACGTCCCTCGCTGTCGGTTTTGTGCCTTGTTCAACGCCTGAACTATTCATCGTTGGGCTATTTTTGTAGCTAAATACTTTCACTCTCGATCTCCGTACTGGCTTTGTTAAGCCATCTGTTTACCGATCTTCCAAAAAAAATGTAAGGATAAAGACAGAGACAGACCGCCTAGGTCCAAAACTGCTGACGGTGCTTCCATTAAGCAAGTTGCCAGTCCACCGGTACTCAGTGAGGTGCTTTTGCAGTCCCTGATACCTGCTACTACAGATTTGCAGGCCTCTACTGAGACCCATTCGCAGTCCAGTATACCGTAATATGCTTATTTGACTGTGGAACCTGTGGATGTCTCTACCTTGGATGGGTCCGCAGCCGCTGTGCAGGCACCGGCTTCTGAGGGTGTATTCAGGCCTACAGACTTTCATATTAAACAGAAGACTTAATTTCAAGCTAGACATACCAAATTCCTCAGGCCTAAAGCTCACACTACGCCTAGAAAACAGACCACCAAACCGCATACTCAGGCCCATATGCCTCAAAAGCAAATGCTTGAAATGGCTGAAAACCTTATTACCTTAATTAGGGGAATCCAGCCTTCCCCCTCTAAGAGACCTAGAACTGATTTTCTTTGATTCTTCTGATCAGGAATCTGAGATCTCTGTTCCTTCTGATTTACCAGGATTTGCCCTTGTCTACTTATGAGGATTCTGATGCAGAGGATTCCATTCCCTCTGCTTCCCCTCCAGAAGATTTTTCTTTTGGTGAAACCTTGTATACCCTTAAGGAGCATTTCCGCTTATTCTGAGTCCAAAAAGAGACTTGGGGAATTTTTACTCCTGCCTCAACACAGGCCTCTAGGTATTTCTCCTGTTCTGGCTATTGTAGATGTTTTCTTGGAATCTAGCCTTACCCCCAGACACTTTGCCTCCAGCTCCCAGCAAACCTGACAGGTATTTGACTCTCTCAAGTTCCTTTCAAGAATCCTACTGGGGATCCAGAGACCATTTCCCAAGAACCAAAAGCCATTAAGGCTACTACTGCCAAAAATCCTACCCCTTCTGATAGGGACTCTAGAGCCTTCGACAGATGGGGTAAGAAGGTATACACTTCTGCTACTCTGACCATTAGGGCTTTAAATTGCCAGCTTCATATGTTAAAGTTATCAGCAGCATACTATGGGACTACTTAAACAGAAAATGATGTTGATTCCTGACTGTGCTGAACACAGAGAGTTGCAAGACTTGCATTCTGCTGAACAAGTTGGTAAACATACTTTGCAATGTGATTTTGATGCTTTAGAAGCATCTTGCAAGGCTGCTGTCACTATGTCTGTACTTAAAAGGCATTCTTGGCTTAAGGAACAAAACTTGCCAGATCATGTTAAAGCTAAATTACTGGATGCACCCTTAGATCGCTTTTTTGGCAACAAAGCAGAAGTCGTCCTCAAGGATGGAGGAAAAAGCTAAATCTATGCAAATTGTTAAAAGATTTCTTACAAGTACAGCCTCCCAAATTCAGTAGGCATTGGCCTTCAAAGAACTGGTCTTTTCCAGTCCCTTCCAAGCCTTCTCAGTCCAAACCCAGGAACAGCAGACCACCAAGACTTCAGTCTCTGGCTACGCACAAATCTAAGGAGTGGAGGGCTCCCACTTCCAAAGCAGGGAGTAGTAAGCCACTCTCTACAGAAAAATGGCACAATGACATAGCCCTTCAAGCCCTGCTTTGCTCCCTTAGGAGGAAAGTTCGCCCTGCATGCGAAAAACTGGGAGCTCATTACACAGGACAAATGGGTTTTGAACATAGTTTCCCTTGGATACAGATTTCCCTTCCACACACTACCAACCCCAAGTGGTTGGCCAGACCTCCTCCCAAATCACTGGACGGAGGCCCAAAAACAAGTACTCTGTCTCCTCAGTATCAGGGCTGTTCAACCTGTCCCAGCAGAACAAAGGGGACAAGGTTTTTATTCAAGACTGTTCCTGATACCCAGAAAAGAAAACTCCTGGCGTCCTATTCTGGACATGTCTATTCTCAGCACCTTTCTGGTGGTTCCAAATTCAAAATGCTAACTCTTCAACAGCTTTTTCCTATGCTAGCCAAGGATGCCTAGCTGGCAACCCTAGACTAAAAGGAAGCTTACCTGCACATCCCAATAAGGGAATCCTGCAGACAATACCTACGTTTCAGGGCGGGCTCCATGCATCAGTTCTCTGCACTTCCCTTTGGCTTATCTACTGCTCCCAGGGTGTTCACAAAGTGTCTAGCTCCAGCTATTGCATTTTGCAGGCAGATAAATATTCAGATTTACCCATACTTGGATGATTGCCTGATTCAGGCAGAAAGTCAGGACTTTCTATTACAACACCTGGTATTTGTAAAGAAACTTCTAATCTCTCTGGGGTACACTATCAACAAAAAGAAATCACACTTAATACCCTGCCATCAGATTGTATTCCTGGGAGCAAGCTTGAACACAACTTCCCAGATGGCATTCCTCACTCTGGAGAAACAAGTTTATTTGACAACCTACTTCAAACTAGGCCACAAAAACCCAGCTGTCTGCAAGGAAAATACTGCATGCTGTGGGGTTCATGGCCTCTTTCATTCTGCTAATTCCATATGCAAGACTGCATATGAGGAAACTTCAATGGTATCTAAAAAAGTCTATGGTGTCAACATTCTCAAGACCTGGAATCGATGATTCCTATCATTCCTTGTCTAAGGACAGAGTTCCTTTGGTGGGCAGACGCCTGCTACCACAACAAGGGACTCCCTTTCACTCTACCCCCTGCTGCCCAAACCCTAACAGACACTTCAGACTGTGCATGGGGGGCTCACATGGCAGGGCAGTGCATTCAGGGCAAATGGAATCCAAAACAGATGCACCTGCATATCAATCAGAAAGAAATGTTAGCTGTACAGAATGCTCTGACAGCCTTCAAAGACCTTACCCTTCTAGGACAACTATTGGTAAAGACAGACAACACCACAGTTATGTGGTACATAAACAAGCAGGGGGGAACCCACTCGTACCCTCTCTGCAGGCTAGCCATGGCTCTGTGGAACACAACCTTGAGCTACCAAGTTCACCTACAAGCTCAATTCCTGTCAGGCAAATTAAATTCACTGGCAGACTACTTAAACAGAAATCTCATGGCATGGACCCACATGAATGGAAACTGGAGCCCAAAATATTCAAGCTCTTGAGGAACAAATGGGGGACTCCAGAGGTAGACTGTTTGCCTCCCCTCAGAAATACCAAATGAACAAATTCTGCAAAAGAACTCCCCACAGTCAAGCTTGGAAAGTGGATGCCCTGTCCTTTACCTAGGAAAGCTCCTCGGTTTATGCCTTTCCCCCTCTGCTTCTCCTCTTGAAGGTTCTACTAAAGATCAAACAGGACAAGCCAAGGACAATTCTGATTGCACCAGACTGGCCATGACAGCACTAGTACCACTTTTTGCGCAGTCTGACAGCGCTGCAACCATGGCACCTGCCTCAGACCCTTTCCCTGCTGTCCCAGCAGGTGGGCCAGATTCTGCACCCTCTGCTTCAAACCCTGAACCTTGCAGCCTGGCTAATTCCATGAGCGTACCTCTAGCAACCCTCAGTAAGCAGGTGCTGGATGTCATTCTTGAGGCAAGGAGGCCTAGTACTAGAAAATCCTATTCAAAAAAGTGCAAAAGATACTTTTCCTGGAGCCAGGCTCTGGGGATGGGCACAATGGTACACAGTTTACCTCATATTCTAGATTATTAAACAGAAATGCTCCGCAAGGGCCTATCTTTTTCGTTAATTAAGATTCATGGCTGTGCCATTTCAGCACATTATAATATTGAGCCACCCCTCTTCTCTCATCCCCTGCTAAAACAATTCCTTAGAGGGGCCAAAAATGTAAGACCCCCCCCCCCCTGAGAGCTCTCACTCCTACCTGGGACCTTAACTTTGTATTGGAAAAACTTACTCTTCCCCCTTTCAAACCAGCTGCTACAGCAGAGTTGAAATTCCTTTCCTGGAAAACAGCCTTTCGTCTAGCCATCACTTCAGCAAGAAGAGCATCTGAACCACAGGCCCTCAGGGCAGTGGAACCCTTCATTATCTTCCATGCGGACAGGGTTTCCCTCAGGACTTATCCCATCCTTTATGCCCAAGGTGGCATCTAGTGTGGTGCTAAACCAGTCCATTCTTTTGCCTACTTTTTTCCCTAATCCTCAAAATAAAGGGGAAAGGATACTGCATTCTCTGGACATGCACAGACAGCCTAGAGTCTATTTGGGCAGGACTAAGCCTCTCAGAAAATCTGACCAGCTGCTAGTTAACTTTGCTGCAGGGGCAGAGGGGAAGGCCATTTCAGAGCAAACCACTTCCAAATGGATAGCCCATTGCATTCATTTCTGCTACAAGCACCATGGAAAACCTACCCCTCAGGGGATAAGATCACATTCCACCCAGGCTGCATCTACCTCTACGGCATTTCTCAGAGAGGAGTCCCAATCAGGGACATCCTGGATGCTGCTACCTGGAGCTCTGTACATACTTTCACCAAGCATTACCACCTGCCTATCTTTTCTAAATCCAGAGCTAGATTTGCCACAGCAGTCTTACAGGGCCTGATTGCTAGCCCTAATGCTCTTTAACTACTGTCACCTTTCCTTAGCTTTGGGAATCAACCCAAATCTGATGACTGCAACAGTGAAACATGAAGAACATAGTACAGTTGTGTACACTTACAATAAATGTAGATGTTCGAGTGTATTCACTGTTGCAGTCCTGGATGTCCTTCAAGGATGCATCTGCAGTCCTAACATATGGGTTGTCCTGCCTCAGGCAGCCCTTCGGTCGGCCGGATTCCAAAGTCTGGGTCCGGCCTCGGCTGATGTCGCACTTCACCCGACGTCATAGCGGCTGTGAATTGGGTATAAGGGCATCAGCCGACGCCATTTTCCGCAGTCTTTCTTGCAGCGGTGCCCAAGCAGAAGCTGTTCAAGTGCGGTCGGTCAGATCCAGAGATTTCTACTACCGAAGACTTCTAAAAAGCTAAGTACCCCATTGGGGACTCTTTCTTGCCTCAGCCGATGTCAGAAAAAGTAAATAATTGCTTAACTTGTGGGAAACAAATACCTCATAAGGATTTCCACTCTTACTGCCTTCCTTGCTTAGGCCCAGACCACGACGTATCAGCTTGTCTAGCCTGTGCTTCCTTCAACCGACGGACACTTAGACGTCGGTCGGAGTTTTCAGAGGAGTTTTTTGGTCCAGCTTTTGCTTACAAAATGCCGTCAGAGACTCCGACTTCACAATTAGCTAAAAAGCGTAAGGAAAAGGACCGACACTCGCGGTCCGCGGTTTTGGCCGAAACCACGGTTAAGCCAACTGCGAGTGTCTCGGTTTCGGCTGAAACAGAGTCCTCGGTTCTTCCTTCGGCCGAAAGCTTGCCTTCGATAGCCGAGGCCTCACACAGCATGGCTGAATCTGCTACCGAAATTTCTCCTGCTGTAGCAGGCACCCAGGATTTATCAGATACTATTCCTTTAGACATATCTACTCCTGCACGTGGAGCTGCTAGGCCCCCCTGCATCTATGTCTATCAAGGCTTTTTCTAGGGCTAAAGCAGCTAAATCTTTGCCTTGCCTGCTAAAACCCCCTCACACAGGCCTACCTCTAGCTCCCAAATGCTCAGCCTGGCTGAGGATCTCATTTCTTTGATCAGGGGATCCCAACCTCACCCAGACAGGGCCTCTCAACCCCCTCCAGAGAAGAGGCCTAGAGCAGAGCCCCCGGATCCAGTTTCTACAGACTATTCCTCGGATGATTCAGAAAACTCAAATCCTCCAGAAGGCCCTTATTCTCCATATGAGGATTCTGATGCTGAAGACTCCATTCCTTCTGCCTCTCCTCCTGAGGAATTTTCTTTTGGGGAAACCTTACATGCTATGAGAGAGCAATTTCAATGGCAGGGCCAGGATTTTTCAGATTCAAGGAAAAGGCTAAGGACCTTTTTGCATTTACCACAGCATAGGCCTTTAGCCATTCCTCCAGTACTAACAGTTGTGGATGATGCATTTAATGATGCCTGTACTGCCCTGACTCTCTTCCGGCCCCTGCTAAGCCCGACAGATATTACAGGGTCCCGGACACACACTTTCACTTGTATAAGGCTCCTATTGCAGATCCTGAAACCATTTCACAGGGCCCCAAAGCTGTAGCAGCTGCCTCTGCCAAAACCCTCCCCTCTGAAAGAGAATCTAGAGCATTAGAGAGATGGGGTAAAAAAGTTTATACTTCTGCTACTCTTTCGGCTAGGGCCTTAAACTGTCAATTCCACATGATTCAGTATCAGGAATTTTGTTAGACCAGCTTAATAAAAACTCTCCTCTCCTGAACCTATAGACCGTAAGTCCCTTCAGGATTTGGTACATAACACTCAGCAGGTCAGTAATCATTCCTTAAAATGTGGCTATGATGCACTGGAGGCTTCCTTTAGATCAGCTATGACTGGAACAGTGATCAGAAGGCATGCATGGTTAAAAGAGCAATCCTTACCAGACCATGTAAAGTCAAAGCTCCTAGATGCTCCCATGGAGAAACAAAGTTTGTTTGGCTCCCCTGCACAGCAAGTGCTAAAGAAGGTGGAAGAAAAAGCAAAATCTGTCCAAACAGTCAAGGATTTCTTACAGGTCCAGCCTCCGAGGTTTAGTAGAAATTGGCCTTCAAAGAATTGGTCCTTTTCAGACACCTCCAGAGCACAGAGAAATAGGCGCCCAAGAGGCAGAGGTCAATCCAGAGGTACCTACAGGGGACGTCAGTGGCAGACTAACAACCAGAGAACTACTGCCACAGATCCAGCTACTACCACTACCACAGGACAGACACAATGACTTGACTCTGATACCGCCTACCAGGGAACAACTGGAAGCACCCTTAGGCGGAAAGCTAGCCTTATTTTCCGTAAACTGGCATTACATTACAGGAGACAAATGGATTTTACAGACATTAGACAAAGGCTACAGGTTTCACTTCCACACTCTACCAAAAAGAGGAATGCCAAACCTACCACCAAAAAACAAAGCTCTAGGACAAATCAACCACTTACTAAGGATGAGAGCTATAGAAAATTACCCTATGGAACAAGGACAAGGATTTTACTCCAGACTTTTCCTGGTACCAAGGAAAGAAAACCAATGGAGGCCTATTCTCGACCTGTCCGCTCTGAACACATACCTCATTGTTCCAAAATTCAAAATGCTGACCCTACAGCAACTTCTTCCCATGCTGGGCAAGGAGTCTTGGCTGGTGACTCTAGATCTTCAAGGAGGCATACCTGCACGTCCCTATACGACCAGATTGCAGAAGATACCTCAGATTTCTTGCAGGATCAGAGCATTATCAATTCTCAGCATTGCCCTTTGGCTTATCTACTTCGCCCAGAGTATTCACGAAATGCCTGGCATCAGTAATTGCTCATTGCAGGCTTCAGGGAATTCAGATTTATCCATACCTGGACGACTGCCTAATACAAGCGGACAACAAGACCAAATTAACAAAAGATTTGGAAAGGTTATACAACTACTGCAAGCCCTGGGATACACAGTCAACATGAAAAAGTCAAGGCTGGTACCATCCCAAAGGATAACATTCTTGGGTGCAGAACTGGACACTTCAAATCAGATGGCATTTTTCACAGCAGAAAAGCAAAAGCAACTACCACTCTATTTCATGGCATTAACAACACAGAACCAGCTTAGAGCAAGGAAAGTCCTGCAAGCCCTGGGTTACATGGCATCCTGCATAATATTGATTCCACATGCCAGGCTGCATATGAGGAAGTTGCAATGGTACCTAAGGAATATATGGTCTCAACACAAGCACAGTCTAGAAGCCCAGATTCCAGTAATTCCATGCCTGAAACAAGAATTCCTGTGGTGGGCTCAGGCCTGTCAGTTGAACAGAGGACTGCCTTTCCACAAACCTCGCCCAAGCCAGACTATCACCACGGACCCCTCAGACCTAGGCTGGGGGGCACACATGGTGGACAAGTGTATACAAGGCCTATGGACACAGGACCAGCTGAACCTACACATAAATCAAAAAGAGATGCTGGCAGTGAAACAGGCAATTCAGACATTCAGACCGTTTCTTCAACAGGGTCATTTGCTGATAAGGACGGACAACACCACAGTCATGTGGTATATCAACAAACAGGGAGGCACACACTCATATCCTCTATGCCGGATGGCAATGGACCTGTGGAATGTGGCCCTGAACCTCAACATTCAACTCCAGGCCATATTTGTGCCAGGAAAAGAAAATATACTAGCAGACACCTTAAGCAGAACTACCACGGATGCCCACGAATGGATGCTGCATCCAGACATCTTCAAATCCATTACAAAGAAATGGGGACTACCAGAAATAGACCTGTTCGCATCCCCATACAACCACCAATTGAGGAAATTCTGCACAAGGACATACCACCCACTTGCTTGGAAGGTGGACTCCCTATCCTTCAGTTGGGAAAACCTGACAGCATATGCATTCCCACCTCTTCCTTTGATGCACAAAGTGCTACTGAAGATCAAAGAAGATCACCCAAGGATCATCCTGATAGCTCCAGACTGGCCGAGGCAGCATTGGTACCCGCTACTGAGGAGTATGTCTCGGACACACGCATGGCCTCTACCTCTAGTTCCTGCTAACACAGAACAACTTCAAGATCCTACATCCAAACTTGAAAACACTGCAGCTAGCTGCTTGGAATATTACATAAAACAAAATAACCCAGATTTATCTCAGAGGGTTAAAGACATTATCCTGGAGGCTCGCAGACCCTCCACAAGGAAGACTTATTCAGCCAAATGGAAAAGATACCTCATTTGGAGTGCAGCAAAATGAGAAAATGTATCATTAGCAAACATAGCTAACATCCTGGAATATTTAGCAGAACTTTTCCACAATGGCCTGTCTTACTCCTCCATTAAGATTCATGCATCAGCAATTTCAGCAGAATACAACATGGATCCTCCAGTCTTCTCTCATCCTCTACTCAGGCAGTTTCTGAGAGGAATTAAAAATGTAAAGCCTCCAAGGAAGCCACCTTTGCCTACATGGGACCTTAACTTTGTGCTGGAAAAGTTAACACTTCCCCCTTTCGAACCAGCAGCAAAAGCAGAATTACAGTTCTTATCTTGGAAAACTGCTTTCCTGCTTGCAATCACTTCAGCAAGAAGGGTTTCTGAATTACAGGCATTAATGGCAGTACAGCCCTTCCTTATCTTCCATCAGGATAGAGTGTCCTTGAGAACTAACCCTACTTTTATGCCAAAGGTGGTCTCCAGGGTATCATTGAACCAAGCAATCCACCTACCAACATTCTTCCCCAACCCACAGAACAGCGCCGAAAGACTACTACATACCTTGGATGTGCACAGGCAATTGTGCTACTATCTGGACAGAACCAAGAACAATAGAAAAACTGACCAGCTTCTGGTAGCATATGCAACAGGAATGGCAGGAAAAGCAATTTCAAAACAGACAATCTCAAAATGGATAGGAAATTGCATTAGATTTTGTTACTCTTTTCATGGAAAGACAACTCCAGAAAACATCAGACCTCACTCCACAAGGGGCTACAGCCACTACTACAGCTTTCTTACAAGGAGTGGCTACCAAAGACATTTTAGAAGCTGCTACTTGGAGCTCCGTGCATACATTTGCCAAGCATTATAATCTACCTTTATACTCCAGATCCAGAGCAGGTTTTGCAACTGCTGTTTTGCAAGGGATCTTAACTACACCATAATCATCTTAGTGCCTCCTCCCCCAGTTTGGCTATGGTATTCTACCCATATGTTAGGACTGCAGATGCATCCTTGAAGGACATAGTACAGTTTTGTACATACCATAAATGTAGATGTCCGAGAGGTATGCATCTGCAGTCAGGATTACCCACCCTCCTTCCCCTCTGTGGTACTCCTAGGGTATTTGCCCATCTTGTAGCTAGCTGGGGGAATCTATTATGGTGTATTTGTGTGTATATATGTATATACATGTTTATTTTTGTTTGCTCTCTACTGTTTGGAATCATTTGCATTTATCCAAATTTAGCCTTCCTAGAGGGCACCTGGCATCTGGGGCAAGAAACACTGAGGAAAATGGCGTCGGCTGATGCCTTTATACCCAATTCACAGCAGCTATGACGTCGGGTGAAGTGCGACATCAGCCGAGGCCGGACCCAGACTTTGGAATCCGGCCGACCGAAGGGCTGCCTGAGGCAGGACAACCCATATGTTAGGACTGCAGATGCATACCTCTCGGACATCTACATTTATGGTAGGTACAAAACTGTACTTTACCCTCCTTCCAGCCCTCTGTCTTCTCTTGGCTCTACCTTTCCTTTTTGTTTGGCATATATTATATCGTGTGCATTTGCTTTTTGCTGGGGGTGTACCATACCATATAATTGCTTCCTATTGTGGGGGCACCTGACATCTGGGGCAAGAAAAACTGATGTATTGGCATCAGCTGCATGTTTTATACACCTGTCGACCTGACATCATGGAAGAAGCAACAGCATCTAACTCAGAAATCCAAAGACACTGGTATTTAGGCCGGCAGATAACCCAAATGTGATGACTGCAACAGTGAATACACTCTAATATCTACATCTATGGTAAGTGTACACAACTGTACTTTCTCTGCTTTGCCTTTTGGATTTTATACAGTTCTTGTTATTGTATTAAAGCCAACAACCTGTAATGTTTACTATTGCTGCAGCTTTGTGTCTCTATTTGTCATGTACATGATGTGGAGCTTTTATCCCCGGGCATCCGCTGAAAAAGGACCTGCATCCAGTTGGAATTTTCCGATAAACAAATGTAAATAAGTAAATAATTTACCAAATGTCTAGCCCCTGTATTAGCTTTCTGCAGATTTTAGCATAATCCAAATATTACTTTATCTGGATATTCTGATTCAAACCCCCCTGTCAGCAGCAGCAGCAGCAGCTTCTTCATATGCTTCACATGGACAGTGTGGTATTCATTCTCAACCTCATAAAGTCATTGTTGACTCCCTCTTAGGACCAGGTGTTCTTAGGTTGCAGGATTCAGACCATTCCAATGCCGACTTCTGTTCTGCCTCCCAAGGTTCTCAACTTCACTGCTTATTTCCAATCCATTCTTCATTTTCCATTTCTTCCTGCAAGGGAATTTCTCCAAGCCTTGGACTCATAGCATCCACCATTCTAATGGTTTCTTTTGCCAAACTCCACATGAGAAAATTCCCATTGTATCTCAAGAATATTTGGTTTCAATACTGCCACCGTCTGAAGTTTCCAGTGCTGCTCTTACTCTGTCTCAAATTTGAACTCCAGTGGTGGATTCAACAGATCTTCTTAAATCCAGGTCTGCCTTTTCAGGTTTCTCTGTCTTCTCAAGACCTGTGCACAGATGCTTCTGATTGAGGTTTGGGAGCTTCCTTTAAAAGTTGTGGTGGTCTCAACAATTGGCAGATCACATCAGTATCAAAGGGATCATTGCTCTAACCTAGCTGTTCAGGCTTTTCATTTCCTCTAAAGGTTTTTACAGGTACTACTGTAGTCACATGGTACTTTAAAAAGCAGGGGGCACAAAGACTTACCTTCTTTGCAGGCTAGCTCTTCAGGCTTGGTTTTACAACACATCATCACTTAGTTCTTTAGGCATTTTTGCATCCCTTCAAAGCACAATCTATTGGCAGACTCTCTCAATAGATCCAGGACACTTCCTCACAGAGAGGTGTCTTTAGACATTGTACATCAGTGGGGTACTGCTCAATTTGATCTTTTTGCCAATCCTCTGAACAGAGAACTTATGGAAGGAGGTGTTCCTGTATGTCTATCCTCCTTTTCCTTTGCTTCCCAGGATCTTGCACAAGATCATGTGGGATGCACCCAGAATCTTGCTGGTGACTCCTTTTCTTTTCCCCAGACAGCACTGGTTCCGCCTTCTCTTTCACCTGTCTGGGGGCAATCATCATATGTTACCTCACAGGATGGATCTTCTCACACAGAACAAGGGGCGTTTCATTCTCTCTTATTTATCCACATTTCCACTGGCACTTCGGGGGATAGGGTTTTGATTCCTTTCTGAATATGTGCTTTCGGTTTTGCAGGAAGATAAAAACTTCACTGCTAGAAAATCCACTGTAGTTAAATGGCAGAGGTTTTCTATTTGGTGTCTCAGGCATGACCAGGACCCTTTTTCTGTGCAGATCCCTATGGTCTTTTCTTATCTGTTGGACTTCCTCAATACTGGTTTGGTATAGTCTAACGCTAAAGTTCATTTGCCAGCCATTTCTGCCTCAGGAGCTACCTTTGGCTTCTAGATTTGAAATCAAACAATTCCTAAAAGGTCTCCTTTGTATCAGACTCCCAAGAAAGCCTATTCCTACTCCTCCTTCGGACATTAATTTTGTACTTAAAACCTGACTTAGCCCCCTTTTGAGCCTGCATTTTCTTGTTCCCTGCAACATTGTATTTGGAATAGTGTATTATCGGTGGCTGTTAATATGAACTCCAAGCCCTCATGGAGGTTCCTCCCTTTTTGCTTTCCAAAAGGACAGGGTGCTACGTTAAGCCAATCCTATTTTTATGCTAGGTGTGGTTAATAATGTGTCTTCAGTCAGTCTGTTCCTCTTCCTCTTCTTTTTCTTCTCCGTAGTCTGCTAGTGAGAAGGTACTAGACTCCTTGGATTTGCATAGACAGCTCAGATATTACTTGGAGAACACAAACTGCATCAAAAAATCTGAGCAAATGTGTTTCCTTTTATGTCTGGAGATTGGGTTTGGCAGTTTGCAAGCAAGCCATTTCCTCCTGGCTTTCCAAGGTCATGTCTGTTTTATTTTCATGGCAAGCAGGTTTCTTCATCAGTTCATACTCCTCCTACTAGGGAAATAGACTCTTGTGGTGCTTTTTTTCAAGGGTCTGGGTAGTAGATCCATCTCGGAAGCTGCTACTTGGTCTTCTGTCCACACTTTTACCAAACATTTACAAGCTGGATGTCATTTCCAGGGCCAGTTAAGGATCTGCTAGGGTTGTCCTTTCTATGTTTGTACTGTACAAAGTATGAAGAATACTGCAGCACTGATAATGACGGACATTGTATAGTTGTGCAAGATCTTACCGTAACAGTAGATGTCCTACTTCTCACAGTTGCAGTATTCGGTCCCTTCTTTCTGTCCCCTTTTCTTTTTATGTTGCCCTACTGCTAGCCAAGGGAGATTCACTTAGATCCCTCTCTCTTTCCGTTTCCCTTGCTGGATGGGAGTATTGCGCCCGAAGTCTGTACTTTCATAGTGTAGCAAAAGTCTAGATTACAATCCCTGCACCAATTCCAGCAAGAGATCACATGCATTTTTAAGCTACATCTAAAATAATTGCTGTCATACTCCTGTCTTTGCACTTTCCAGTCTCGTGGCTAATAATTTCGGCTCCTTTTCCTCTAATACCTGTATGTCCTCTCTCTCTCATTTTCCTCCTTTTATTTCTCATACTACTCTTAATCTCGCTTTTACTCTTATCCCTTCTGTCTCCCATATCAGCTCCATGTATTGCCTTTAAAAATACTTAGATGTTCATCGTGCATACAGCTGCAGTAATCACATATGGGTTCTCTGCCGTCAGGCGGGTCCTCGGTCGGCCGAATTCCAAAGTCTAGGTCCGGCGTCGCTTTCTTTCCTGACGTCAGTGCGACAGGGGTATATAAGACACAGCTGACGCCATATTCTTCAGTCTTTTTTGCCGTGCAGTGCTCGAAGCAGAAGCAGTTCGCAAGTGCCGGTCGGCCAGCTCCTGAATTTACGAAAAATTGGAAACCGAAGTCTTCTTTAAAGCTAAGTACCCCGTTGGGGAAACTTTTCTTACCTCAGACCGATATCAGACAAAGTTAACAATTGTATTTCTTGTGGGAAGCAAATATCGCATAAGGATTTTCATTCCCTCTGCATACCTTGTTTAGGCCCAGACCACGACATCTCGGGCTGTCACTTTTGCGCTACTTTCAATAAACGCACTGTTAAGCGTCGGGCGGAGTTCTCCCAACATTATTTTGGTAAAGCCTTTGATTATAAAATGTCGTCGGAGAGTCCGACTACCATTTTGTCCAAAAAACGCAAGGGCAAGGACCGACACGCGAGGTCCACGGTCTCCACCGACACCACGCCAAAACCGGCTGCACGTGGTCTGGTTCTCAGTGAGATGCCTATGCAGTCCCTGACTACCGACGACACTTCCTTGGCGGTGTCTTCTGTAACCGAGACCGCAGGTACCTCGGCCCTTACTCAGACTACAACCACCGAAGCCACTGTGAGTGTAGAGCCTCCTAATGTGGACAGGTCCACTTCCACCTAGGGTGTCTTTAGACCCTCATCTTCCTTTTCCATTAAGGTCTTTACTAAGTCCAAATCAGCCATGCATCCCAAGAGGCCTGTTGCTCAGGGACCATCCCCATGCCCCATGCCTAAAAAGCAGATGCTTAAAATGGCTAAATCATCAGGGGTTCCCAACCCCCTCCAGACAAGAGACCCAGAGTGGAGGAAGATTCTCCCTCTTCTGAACAGGGCTGCATTTTCTCAGAACATTCTGATGTAGAGGAACACTCGTACTCCCCTTATGAAGATTCTGATGCAGAACAGTCCATTCCTTCTGTATCTCCCCCAGAGGATTTTTCTTTTGGGGAAACCTTGCACACCTTGAGGGAACACTTCCATTGGGAAGGCCAAGACTTTTCTGATTCCAAGAAAAGGCTTAGAGAATTTCTTTTGTTACCTCAACACAGACCTCTGGCTATACCTCCTGTCTTGGACATACTTGATGATGTTTACTCGGAGGCTTGTCTTAATCCAGATTCCCTGCCTCCTGCCCCAGTCAAACCTGATAGGTACTACAGAGTTCCTCACTCTCACCAATTTCTTTTCAAAAGCCATAATGCTGACCCTGAAACCATTTCTCAAGGCCCCAAGGGAATGAAGGCCTCTACTGCCAAGAAACCACTACCTTCCGAAAGAGAATCTAGATCCTTAGAAAGGTGGGGAAAAAAGGTATACACCTCGGCCACTCTAGCCATGAGGGCCTTAAATTGTCAGTTCCATATGCTTAAATATCAGCAGTTTCTGTTATCACAATTAAGAAATAAAATGTCTCAACCTGAACAACCAGATTTGAAGGAATTGCAGGATATGATGCATAGTGCAGAACAAGTGGGTAAACACACCTTACAATGTGGCTATGATGCCTTAGAGGCCTCAAGTAGAGCTGCTGTTACAGGATCAGTCATTCATAGACATGCCTGGCTTAGGGAACAAAGCTTGCCTGATCATGTTAAAGCTAAAGTACTAGATGCTCCTTTACAAAAGGATGTACTATTTGGTACTAATGCTGAGGAGATACTACGGAAAATGGAAGAAAAAGCTAAATCTATGCAAACTGTCAAGGCTTTTCTACAGGTACAACCACCTCGTTTTAGCAGAAATTGGCCTTCTAAAAACTGGTCCTTTCCAGCCACGGACAAGCCCCAAAGAGGTAGATACAGGCGCACAAGGGGCAGAGGACAATCTCAAGGATCATATAGAGGCAGACAATGGCAAACTCCAGCACCAAGAGGTGGCGAAGACAGTGCACAACAATACAGAAAACAAACCCAATGACTTCCTCCTTTTCATGCCAAGCAAGTCTCAGCTGGCAGCTCCCTTGGGAGGAAAGCTGGCATTATTTACAAGAAATTGGCATATTATCACAACAGACAAATGGATCCTGGACATTATAAACAGAGGCTACATATTTCATTTTCACACTCTTCCAAAAATGAGAGGCATGCCAAACCTGCCACACAATCAAAGGGCAGAGGCACAAATACAAATTTCAAAACTCATGGACATGAAAGCTATTCAAGAGGTACCTACTCACGAACAAGGTCAAGGTTTTTATTCCAGACTATTTCTGGTACCATGGAAAGGAACCGACTGGAGACCCATTTTGGACTTATCCATCCTAAATACATTTCTGCTTGTACCAAAATTCAAGATGCTCACATTACAGCAGCTTCTTCCCTTGCTGGGCAAGGAGTTTTGGCTGGTAACATTGGACCTCAAGGAGGCATACCTGCATGTCCCAATCAGACAAAGCTGCAGAAGATACCTCAGATTTCTTGCAGGTTCAATCCACTATCAATTCTCTGCATTGCCCTTTGGCTTATCTACCGCGCCCAGAGTATTCACAAAATGCCTGGCATCAGTAATTGCCTACTGCAGACTTCAAGGGATACAAATTTACCCTTATTTGGACGACTGCCTGATCCAAGTGGACAGCAAGCACATACTTCTGGAACATCTGGCTTATGCAACACGGTTACTGAATTCTCTGGGATACACAATCAATAAAGAGAAATCCAGGCTAACACCATCTCAGAAAATAACTTTCCTGGGTGCCAACTTGGACACAAACACCCAGATGGCCTACCTTATGCCAGAAAAACAGGGGCAACTAACTCAGCACTTCAAAATACTAGCAAATTGTACCAGGCTTACTGCAAGGAAAATCCTGCAGGCTCTGGGCTTCATGGCATCTTGCATTCTTTTAATCCCATGTGCAAAGTTGCATACGAGAAAACTTCAATGGTACCTAAAAAACCTATGGTCTCAACACAGCCACAATTTGGAAACAATAATACCAATAATTCCATGTTTGCAAAAGGAATTTCTATGGTGGGCCCAAGCATGTCAAACAAACACAGGTCTCCCATTCTGCAAGCCTCAAGCAAATCAAGTCATCACAACAGATGCCTCAGATTACTGGGCGCACATGACAGGCAGGTGCATTCAGGGCAAATGGTCCCAAAAGGAAAAGCACCTGCACATCAATCAAAAAAATGCTAGCAGTGATAAATGCAATTACAGCATTCAAGGACCTCCTGCATCCAGGACAATTATTGATAAGAACAGACAACACCACAGTAATGTGGTACATAAACAAACAAGGAGGAACACATTCATACCCCCTGTGCAGACTAGCCATGACACTTTGGAACTTGGCTCTGGAATGGCAAATCGAACTTCAAGCACAGTACTTGCCAGGTTTGGAAAACATGCTGGCAGACAATCTAAGCAGAAATATGACAGATCCGCATGAATGGAAGTTGCATCCTCAGGTGTTTACAAAGATAATCCAAACGTGAGGGAGGCCAGACATAGATCTATTCGCCTCCCACAGGAATCATCAATTGGAAAAGTTTTGTTCAAGGACCTTTCATCCAAAAACCTGGAGAGTGGACGCCCTTTCATTCAGTTGGACAGCATGGACAGTGTACGCTTTCCCACCTCTGCCTCTTCTGCCCAAGGTGCTCTTTAAAGCAAGAGCAGACAGACCGAAGATGATACTGATTGCTCCAGACTGGCCAAGACAGCACTGGTACCCACTCCTGAGGAGCCTAACACATACTCCTCCCTGGCCTCTACCTCTAATGCCTCTTCTGCTGACTCAGCACAGCTACAAAACTCTTCACAGGCAGCTGAAAACACTCAATCTCGCTGCATGGAAGATTCCTTAACACCACAACAGACCCTACTCCCCAAAGAGGTTCAGGACGTCATTCTGGAGGCCAGAAGGCCATCTACTAGAAAGGCTTATTCCGCAAAATGGAAACGGTTTTGCTCTTGGAATGAGAAAAAAGGCCAGGACCCTAGAAAACTGAATTTGCCTCAGGTATTACAGTATCTAGCTGAGCTGCTGAACAGTGGACTTTCATTTTCCTCCATAAAAATCCATGCCTCAGCCATTTCTGCAGAATTCAACATGGATCCACCGTTATTCTCTCACCCACTTTTAAGACAGTTCCTCAGAGGGGCTAAAAATGTAAGACCACCAAGGAAACAACCAGTGCCAGCCTGGGATCTTAATTACATTTTAGAAAAATTAACATTTGCCTCCCTTTGAACCAGCTGCCTCAACAGATTTGCAATATTTGTCCTGGAAAACAGCTTTCCTTCTGGCCATTACCTCATCTCGTAGGGTTTCGGAACTACAAGCCCTCATGGCTGTGCAGCCGTTTATCATCTTCCATCAGGACAGGGTTTCCCTTCGAACCAACCCGTCTTTTATGCCTAAAGTGGTATACAGGGTAGCTTTAAATCAAGCCATACACTTACCTACCTTTTACCCCAATCCTCAAAACAAAGGGGAAAGGCTGCTACATTCCTTAGACATCCATAGACAGCTACGTTATTATTTGGACAGAACAAAGCCTTTCAGGAAATCAGAACAACTTTTTGTGTCCTATGCTGTAGGAGCTCAAGGGAAGCCCGTTACCAAACAGACAATTTCAAAATGGATAGGCCACTGAATATGATTTTGTTACTCCTATCATGGGAAATCTGTCCCTACAGGCATCAGATCCCACTCCACCAGGTCCACAGCTACCTCTATAGCCTTCCTCAGAGGAGTTCCTACCAAAGATATTTTGGAGGCAGCCACTTGGAGTTCTGTGCATACCTTCACAAAACACTACCACCTGCCTTTATATTCCAAAACTAGAGCAGGCTTTGCCACTGCTGTGTTGCAGGGCATTCTGGCTCATCCCAGTTCCACCTAGTGCCTACCACCCTGTGCGTAGCTTTGGGATTCTACCCATATGTGATTACTGCAGCTGTATGCACGATGAACATAGTACAGTTTTGTACCTACCATAAATGTAGATGTTAGAGTGCTAATACAGCTGCAGTACAGGATGTCCTTCAAGGATGCATCTGCAGTCATAACATATGGGTTGTCCTGCCTCAGGCAGCCCTTCGGTCGGCCGGATTCCAAAGTCTGTGTCTGGCCTTGGCTGATGTCACACTTTCCCCGACGTCAGAGCGTCTGGGGTATAAAAGCATCAGCCGACGCCATCTTCCTCAGTCTTTCTTGCCGCATGGTGCTCAGAGCAGAAGCAGTTCGCAAGTGCCGGTCGGCCAGCTCCTGTGATTCAGCTACCGAAGACTTCGAAAAAGCTAAGTACCCCATTGGGGACTCTTTCTTGCCTCAGCCGATGTCAGATAAAGTAAATAATTGTTTAACTTGTGGGAAACAAATACCTCATAAGGATTTCCACTCTTACTGCCTCCCTTGCTTAGGCCCAGACCACGACATCTCTGCCTGCTCAGCCTGTGCTTCCTTCAACCGACGAACTCTTAGGCGTCGGTCGGAGTTTGCAGAGGAATTTTTTGGGGTAATTTTGCGTACAAGATGCCATCGGAGACTCCGACTTCGCATGTGGTTAAAAAATGGAAGGACAAGGACCGACCCTCGCGGCCCACGGTTTCGGCTGAAACCATTGTCAGGCCAACCGCGAGTGTCTCGGTTTCGGCTGAAACTGAGTCCTCGGTGCTTCCTATAACCGAATCCACTCAACCGACTACCTCGGCCACGGAGGCCCCGGCTGAGTCGGTTATTGAATTACCTACTGAAACCGGTGTCCAGGACATGTCCGACACCATTCCTTTAGACAAGTCTACTCCTGCACGTGGTGCAGCCAGACCCCCTGCATCCATGTCCATTAAGGCCTTTTCTAGGGCTAAAGCTGCTAAACTTGCTAAAGCATTGCCTCCCAAGACTACCTCTCCGAGGCCTTCTACTGGCTCTCAGATTCTCAGCCTAGCAGAGGATCTTATCTCTTTAATTAGAGGTTCTCAACCTCACCCAGACAGGGGCTCTCTACCACCACCAGACAAAAGGCATAGGGTTGAGCCCTCTGACCCCCACTCTTCAGATGAGTCTATGGATGGATCTGTGTTGTCAGACCACCAGGAGGAGGCCTACGAGGATTCTGATGCTGAACAATCTATTCCTTTGGCCTCCCCTCCTGAAGAATTTTAATTTGGTGAAACACTGCACTCTATGAGAGAACATTTTCAATGGCAGGGCCAGGAATTTTCTGATTCTATAAAGAGATTAAGGACCTTTTTACATTTACCTCAGCATAGGCCTTTAGCTATACCTCCTGTTTTGAATGTTATTGATGATGTGTACTCTGATGCTAGTACAGCCCCTGATTCTCTCCCTCCGGCTCCTGCCAAACCTGATAGGTACTACAGGGTCCCGGATTCTCATCTACACCTGTACAAGGCCCACTCTGCAGACCCAGAAACTATTTCCCAGGGCCCAAAAGGGGTTGCAGCTGCCACTGCTAAAGATCATCTACCTTCTGAAAGGGAGTCTAGAGCTTTAGAGAGATGGGGAAAGAAAGTATATACTTCTGCAACTCTTTCCATGAGGGCATTAAATTGTCAATTTCATATGATTCAGTACCAAGAGTATTTGTTAGATGAATTGCATAAGAAGCTTTCCTCTTCTGAACCCCTTGACCGTAAATCACTTCAGGATCTGGTGCATAACTCACAGCAGGTTAGCAATCATTTTTTGCAGTGTGGTTATGATGCACTGGAAGCTTCATGTAGGTCAGCTATGACAGGGGCAGTTATACGTAGGCATGCCTGGTTGAAGGAACAATCTTTACCAGACCATGTTAAAGCTAAGCTCCTGGATGCGCCAATGGAAAAACAAAAATTATTTGGTTCCACGGCTCAGGAGGTCTTAAAGAAGTTTGAAGAAAAGGTGAAATCTGTGCAAACAGTTAAGGACTTTCTGCAAGTACAACCACCGAGATTCAGCAGAAATTGGCCTACTAAGAATTGGTCCTTTCCGGACTCGGACAGATCCCAGAGAGGCAGTAACAAGCATGCCAGAGGTAGAGGGCAAGCTAGAGGCTCCTACAGAGGCCGTCAGTGGCAGCCTCCCAACCAGAGAGGTAGTGCAGGAACAACAACAACTGCTACACCAGGACAGACTCAATGACTTTATTTTGACTCCGGCGACCAGGGCTCAATTAGAAGCACCATTGGGCGGAAAGCTTTCTTTATTCTCAAAAAATTGGCATTACATCACAAGGGACACATGGATACTGCAAATAATAGACAAAGGATACAGGTTCCATTTCCACACTTTGCCAAAAAGAAAAGGAATGCCAGACCTGCCACCAAATCAGAGGGCAGAGGCTTTGAAGCAAATCAACAAATTAATACAAATGAAAGCCATAGAAAAGGTACCTCTTTCAGAACAAGGCCAAGGATTTTACTCCAGATTATTCCTTGTTCCAAGAAAAGAAAATCAATGGAGACCTATTCTCGACCTGTCCGCACTGAATACTTACCTCATTGTGCCAAAATTCAAGATGCTGACCCTACAGCAACTTCTTCCCATGCTGGGCAAGGAGTCTTGGCTGGTGACTCTAGATCTCAAGGAGGCATACCTCCATGTCCCTATTCAACAAAGTTGCAGAAGACACCTCAGATTTCTTGCAGGATCAGAGCATTATCAATTCTCAGCATTGCCCTTTGGCTTATCTACTGCGCCCAGATTATTCACGAAATGCCTGGCATCAGTAATTGCACACTGCAGACTTCAGGGGATTCAAATCTACCCATATCTGGACGACTGCCTTATACAAGCGGACAACAAGGAAAATTTGTTAAAGGACTTGGACTATGCCATCTACCTATTACAGGCCTTGGGATACACAGTCAACATCCAAAAATCAAGACTTGTTCCATCCCAAAGAATAACCTTTTTGGGTGCAGATCTAGACACAACCACCTAAATGGCCTTTCTCACAGAAGAAAAACAACTTCCAAATTACTTCAAGAATCTGACAAGACAAACTCAGCTGACTGCAAGGAAAATCCTGCAGGCCCTGGGTTACATGGCATCCTGCATAATTCTGATTCCACAAGCCAGGCTGCATATGAGAAAATTGCAATGGTACCCAAGGAGTGTATGGACTCAGCACAGTCACAGTTTAGAAACTTTGATCCCACTCATTCCTTGCCTTCAAAAGGAATTCCTGTGGTGGGCTCAAGCCTGCCAGTCCAACAGAGGGTTGCCTTTCAGCAAACCAAAAGCAAACCAAACCATCACCACGGACGCTTCAGACCGAGGCTGGGGAGCACACATGGAGGACAAATGTATCCAAGGGCTATGGTCTCAAGGACAGCTGGGCATGCACATAAACCAAAAGGAAATGCTGGCAGTGATGCACGCAATCGAGGCCTTCAAACCTTTCCTTCATCAAGGCCACCTGCTAATAAGGACAGACAACACCACAGTTATGTGGTACATAAACAAGCAAGGAGGCACGCATTCCTACCCTCTATGCAGACTGGCCATGAATCTATGGGAACTTTGCTTGAAACTCAATATGCAACTACAGTCCCGGTTCGTGCCAGGGAAAGACAATACACTGGTAGACAGCTTAAGCAGAACTACCATGGATGCACATGAATGGATGCTGCACCCAGACATCTTTTTACTCATAACACAATCATGGGAGGGCCAGAGATAGATCTGTTCGCCTCACCCCACAATCAACTGAAGACATTCTGCTCAAGGACATACCACCCACAAGCATGGAAGGTGGACTCTCTCTCTTTCAGCTAAAAGTCTATGCTTTCCCACCACTCCCATTAATGTCCAAGGTTTTACTGAAGATCAGGGCAGAACAGCCAAGAGTGATTCTGATAGCTCCAGACTGGCCAAGGCAGCACTGGTACCCACTGTTGAAGAGCATGTCACAGACGAAACCGTGGCCTCTCCCCCTATGGCCACTTCTTCTGACGCAGAACAATTTCAAGATCCTGCATCCCAACTTGAAAACCCTGCAGCTAACTGCCTGGAGAATACCATGATCCATCCTCAGAATAACTTATCACAGAGAGTAAAGGACATTATTATAAGCCATGACCTTCCAGAAGGAAGGCGGCATACTCAGCAAAATGGAAAAGATTTCTCATTTGGAACACAACAAAAGGCTTAGATGTGACAGTGGTGAGCATGGCACATATACTGGAATACTTAGCAGAATTGTTCCACAATGGCCTGTCTTATTCTTCCATTAAGATACATGCCTCAGCAATTTCAGCAGAATACAATGTTGCTCCACCTATCTTCTCGCATCCTCTCTTAAGACAATTTCTGAGAGGAATCAAAAACATCAATCCTCCAAGGAAACCACCTTTACCTACTTGGGACCTTAACTTTGTGCTGGAGAAACTAACACTTCCTCCCTTTGAACCAGCAGCATCAGCGGATCTACAGTTTCTATCTTGGAAAACTGCATTCCTTCTGGCCATAACTTCAGCAAGAAGAGTATCTGAGTTGCAAGCTTTAATGGCAGTGCAGCCATTTCTTATTTTCCATCAAGACAGAGTTTCATTGAGAACCAATCCTACTTTTATGCCAAAGGTGGTATCTAGGGTATCCTTGAACCAAGCAATTCACTTGCCTACATTCTTCCCAAATCCACAAAATAAAGGGGAGAAACGTCTACACACTCTGGATATACACAGACAATTATGCTACTATTTGGACAGAACTAAAAGTTACAGAAAGACTGACCAACTGTTTGTAGCATATGCTGCTGGGGCACAAGGAAAAGCAATTTCCAAACAGACAGTTTAAAAATGGATAGGAAATTGCATTTGTTTTTGTTACTCCTTTCATGGAAAGACGGTTCCTGCAAACATTAGGCCTCATTCCACGAGAGCCACAGCCACCACTACAGCCTTCCTAAGAGGGGTGGCTACCAAGGACATTTTAGAAGCTGCTACATGGAGCTCTGTGCATACATTTGCCAAGCATTACAATTTACCTTTATACTCCAGATCCAGAGCAGGTTTTGCTACAGCAGTCCTGCAGGGTATCTTAACTACACCATCCTTTTCTTAGTGCCTCCACCCCCAGATTGGCTATGGTATTCTACCCATATGTTATGACTGCAGATGCATCCTTGAAGGACATAGTACAGTTTTGTACCTACCATAAATGTAGATGTCCGATAGGTATGCATCTGCAGTCAGGTTCCCTCCTCCTTCCCCTCTGTGGTATTCCTAGGGTGCTTACCCCTCTATTAGCTAGCTGGGGGATCTATTATGGTGTATTTGTTTGTATGTATATATATATATATATATATATATATATATTTGAAAATGTTTGGAATTTATTGCATTTCTCAAAATTTAGCCTTCCTAGAGGGCATCTGGGGCAAGAAACACTGAGGAAGATGGCGTCGGCTGATGCTTTTATACCCCAGACGCTCTGACGTCGGGAAAAGTGCGACATCAGCCGAGGCCAGACCCAGACTTTGGAATCCGGCCGACCGAAGGGCTGCCTGAGGCAGGACAACCCATATGTTATGACTGCAGATGCATACCTATCGGACATCTACATTTATGGTAGGTACAAAACTGTACTTTTCCCTCCCTCCTTCCCCTCTTGGTAAAGGACTAGTGGCTAACACCTCCTCATACAACCTAATTTGGGTTATCTTCCTATGGTGTATTTGCTTGCAACTACTGTTTTTTGATTACATTGCATTGCTTGAATATATTTATATATATATATATATATATATATATATATATATATATATATATATAATATTTATGTATTGCCTTCCTTCTGGGGGCACCTGACATCTGGGGCAAGAAAAGACTGAAGAATATGGCGTCGGCTGTGTCTTATATACCCCTGTCGCACTGACATCAGGAAAAGCGACAACAACCCATTGGACCTAGACTTTGGAATTCGGCCGACCGAGGACCCGCCTGACGGCAGAGAACCCATATCTGATTACTGCAGCTGTATTAGCACTCGAACATCTACATTTATGGTAGGTACAAAACTGTACTTTCTCACTCTTTTCTCCTCTTTATCCGCTGTTTGAGTGCTCACACTGACATTTACTTTGAGGGAGTAATTAACTCACATATTCATAACAAATTAACAGATTTCATTGCATTTACAGTATATTGTAATATGTCGTCAGTTTTCACCTATGTGTATGCCTTTTCTGTTTTGTTTGTGGAGCTTTCCCCTCCAGGCCACTGCTGAAAACAGATACAATTATCCATTCAGAATTTCCCAGTAAACAAATGCCAGTAAATAAATAAAATACATGGGCTACATCATTGTTGACCTCGTCTAAAGGCATGCTGTGTGGGAGAACAGGAAGTTTTTGCCATTTAAGTGGTGCAGATGTTTATTAATGTATTTTTCTTCTATTTTGGATAGGAAGGATAACATTCCAGTTGGTCCATGGGTATGGTACCGTAATTCCCACATCTAAGAATGGGTACAATGTATAATTTGCCCCAGATTTCTTTTTTGTAACGGTGCTGAAAAGTTGAATGTTAAGGAGGGTCTCATTAAAGTATGTTACAGCAGCAGCATGTAGAGGAAGGAATCTTAACGAGTTCAATTATGTTGTTTTAGGAGATTGTTGAAATAATACATCTGAGAAAGTTTTCATTTGTCTAGTCCAGATGAAGTGTACTGGTGTTGGTTGGGTGGGTGGTGGCCAAATGATGTAGATAGGCTTGTTGTCACCAATTTCATTTTTACCCTCTCTTCTTGACCTGTTAAAATCCTGGCACTGGGATGAGTAGTCTTACTTTTTTTCCCCACAACCTTTCATCTCTCCTAACCCTACAAAGTGACCCTCCTCCAAAGGTTAGTTTAGTGCTTGAAGAGGAAACTTGAAGGTCCTAAAAGCAGTGCTGTTTACCCTCAGGCCATTTGCCACCTGGGTAACTAGTACTCTTGACTTCTGTCCAGTGCCTGATTTTTCAAGACAAGAAAGCGCTAAGATGGAGCAGATGGATAACCATCTTAAATATTAGGTTTCTTGACTTCTAGGCCAAGTTTTTCCACCTGGCATAGAGGGAGAAGAGTGAAAAGCTGTGGAAGTCCTAGTGGATTTAAGGCCTTCTGTGGTAGAAGTCTCAAGTTACTACTACGTGGGCATATTCTTATGTCTGCAGTTATGGTAAATTCCTACATGTCCATTACTTTCCAAATCCATTCATCTGCTAAGTGTAGGAGCACTTGCCCTTATGTCTGAAGGGGTATTAGACTTGGTGCTCCCAGTTTACTGAATGTCAGCTTGTGTATCAACTGATACTTGTTTCTCCCCAGGCATTGCTCTACATCATGTCTACTTTTTTTTGCAGATGTCACTACTGCCTGAAATTTACCCAAAACATCTTCACATAATGGCCTTTTCTTACCTTATGTACCATCTTAGAAAAGCAGGAACAGTCCTAAGAGTCACTGTTACACAACCAGTCATTAGTAACATTCGAGTTAGGAGTATTGTCAAGTAAAGGTGCTTGTGTATCAGTAGTAGTCAGAATTTGCCCCAGTGGTATTGTTGGCATCAAATAAGGACACATTAGTATCATAACAAATTCCTGTGTAGTCATTGTCTACTTGTGTTGCTAAAGATGAACAGTTTTTTTTTAACTCCTGAGTCCTCGTGCCATCTGAGCAAGTAGAAGCATTGTTCACATACCCCCAGCATCTTCACTTAAAATATGCCAATTTTTATGTAGTCTAACATGTATAATATTGTTACAACCACTCGAGTGGCATAGAGATACAAAACCCTGACTACAGCCCGGACGACCCAGGTTCTTTTTGTGGCTCGGGTGACTGATAGAGTGGCAGTGGAAAGGATGGACATGCCTATCTCGGAAAGGTTGGGTGAGGCTCCATGGGTGTCTCCATACAGCAGTCCTTTGTGGAGGCCGGGGATGTTGTTTGAAAGGGATGATATTGTTGAAGGGTTAAAGCTGGGCCTGTCTGAGCTCCTGCGGAGGCAGAGAGATATGCATTCCACTCTCACTGGAAGCTTATCTAGGCCATACCATCTTACCACCTAGGAAGGATGGAAACAGGGTAGGTCAGAAGTGAACCCCCACCCCCACCCCACCCTGGAAGGATGTTTTAATATGCTGAGCCCCTGCTACTGACAAGCCACAGGGGCTGGGCTGGCATTGATACGCTGAGAGGAGGCCAAAAAAAGTATCTTATTGTTGTAAAAATGTTTGGGCACAAGGTCTTGTATGCATAAAATATTCATTTTTTTTTCCATCATTGCAGTAATCAAGACAGAAGTGGCAAAAAACAAATGTGTTTAAACTTATTAAACTTACAAAATGCAGTAGTTTAATGCTCCTAATTCCAAGACAAACTCAAGTGTCCAAGTGAGAAGATGGATTTTTTCTAATTAGTTAATTGCAGGGGACCAAATCTGTTGTAGTATTACTAATAACTTGTCACACGGTGATCAAAATAATGGTAAAGAATATTATAAACCATTTGCCACTGATCAGAGAGATGTCTAGATGAATTCAAAATTTACTAGTGTGACTTTATTAAAACTCACAGAAGAACTAGCAGAAAAGGAACTACTCTGAATGATTGTCCAAAACAGTAGAATGATGAGATGACACTAGGCTCTCAGCATAAAACGTACAAGTCTTTTATTTTAAAACAACATAAGCGCTTTCACAGCTCTTGCTGCTTCTTCAGATATCTGTATAAAAATGCAGTCACACACACAGCAATTTATATAGAAATTCAACTAGCAAATCAACCAATTAAGCAATTATGTATTAAAAGGACACAATGTGTAATATAAATTTAAAAATAAGAAATGAACTTAAAATCAGCTAATGCACATGAGTGTATGTAAAGTTTATCTAAAAAGTGAGTGTGTATGTAACAAAGGTTTAAGGATAACTTTATCATTTAGTCCTGAACCGTAATCAATCCTTAACCTAGCTATCCACGTGCTCTCTAAGCTTTCAGTAGCATTCCTAACATCACCCAGCATCTTAGTAGCTGCTACCTGTGCTATAACTTGAAACTTAAAACAGTGTGTTTGTGTGAGGTAAGCTTCACATGTTTAGAAAGAACACTGCACTCAAGTACCATTATTTATATGTCTTAAGTGTTCTACTATAAGTTCCTTCAACTGTCTATCAGTCTTGCCTACATCGAACTTCGTGCAGGCAGTGCAGCACGCTAAGTAAACCACATGAGAAGTGCAAGTAGCTTGAACATCGAACACATACTTCTAAGTGCTGCAGTTATATTGACATTACTGGTATGCTTATACATCCAGATCAGGGTAAACAGTATATGTTTAATGTTCAAGCTACTTGTACTTCTTCTCATGTGGTTTATTTAGACCTCCAAGCAGACCATCTCCACAGCTGTGTCAGATTGTGCTGGGGTGAGGACATTCCCTCAAGACCTTAAGGTTGTAAGACCTTCATTTGTTTCTGCAGGCAAAGTAACTCATCAGTATCTGAGAGATACTAGCCTTAATTTAGATGTAATGGGCGACAAGCCAGCAGCAAACATAAGGAATATTGAAAGAAGCACCAATGTAAAGTGGTAAGTCAACAAGTTGGTGTGTGTGTGTGTGCCCACACCAAGATCATGCTAGCTTTGCAGGCTAGCTACAACAGCATGGAAGCTGCAGTACAGCACAATCTCTGTGTTGTTGCTAGTCTGTCAGATCTCAGTTCAATAGCAGACCCTCGTATGGATGCTGTATCTAGAGGTGCATGGAATGATCTGCAGATGGATGTGTTTGTATCCACACAAAACAAACAACTGGGTCACTTTTATTGAAGGAACTCTTGCATCTTTGCAAAGAGGCCTGGGCAGCAGATGCCTTTTCAGTAACGTAGACAAAACTGTATGTTTATCCCCTCCTCCCATTCTTGTCATTCCCAACGTAATTCAAAAGATGAGGAAGGATGCATCCAGAATATTTTATTAAATCCATTCTGGCACCAGTTGCTGCCCTAGATGGACTTCCTGGCATATGGGTAAGGGATCACACATATACCCTAGTCTTCAGACTCTGCAGCTGACAGTAAGAATGGTAGACTCCTGATACACTTTAGGGAACAGTACTGTAAAGATATGCTTGATGCTGTCAAGGAAACTTGAAAACGTGCTACTAGCCAGTCTTCTGTATCCAATGGAAAAAGTGGTAACAAGAGTTGAGCAAGATCCTCTAATGTGGTCCCTGATCCTTGAGATTTCAGTGATGATCTTAAGGTGTAACTGGCATTCACTTTTATTAAGGTTTACCTGTCTCCCTCTGGACTCACATTCTGCAAGTCTGTTCCTTGTATTCGGTGGGGGGACTGTCCACATCAGAATGATTAGGAAAGATTGGTACCACTTTGCTTCATCTATTGCATGTTGGAAAGGATGACCCATGCCCTCTGAGCGAGTAGAATTCTTTCCAGTAGAGTTGTTGACTCGGAGAATATAAATATTGGTGGCACTTGGATAGTAGGGTGTCAGAACTATATGTTCTTATGTGTATTCCTCCCTTCTTGGTCTTCAAAGATGGACTAGGCTTTACATCTAACCATTCATGCCCAAGGGTAGTATCAGAATTTACTGTGACAGATCATTCTACTTTCTGCCTTCTTTCTTCATGCTCAGAGTAGGAAGAAAGAATTCTCAATTCTCTGGACATGCACAGACAATTAAGTTTTTTCCCTAGATAGGACAAAATTTCTAACATTGATGTGGAGTGCTCAGAGTTGAACTGAATCCTCTTGTAATTGCAAGTCTTTCACAAAGCTATGAAATACATTATACCATGTAGAGCCAAGAGCATGTCCAGTCGCAAAGTTATTAATGTGAATTGTCTAAGATTGTCTTGCATTTATTCCTGTGTTTAGGATCTCTGATACTGGATATTGCAGTAATTCAGCAGACTTATGCTCTTTCCCCAGTTAGGCGCATGAATTCTGTTACAGAAAACTTTGCATCACTGTTGTTTTAACCCAGTGGTTTTATGGACTTGGACGTTAATTTCTATAAAACATCTTCCCAAGAAATTGTTGAACTGCTTGTTTGGTTTGCAGAGAGCATTAAAAATATCTTATAATGCTTGATGGCCACGATCAAGGACCTCAGCTGTGTCTACCCTTCCAAAAGCAGAAAACTTAGACTGCATGACTATGACTCTGGAAAAATGAGCAACACTGGAGAAGTTAATCAAACTTTCCATTAGTAGAAGAGTAACTAGGCATACATGTAACAAAATGGTCTCCCATCAGTAAATGCATAGTCCACCATACTGCCTTTTGCAATAATAATAATAGTTTGGGGCACTAACAGACTTCAGACTCATTGCATACTCTTAGGCTTAGGGTACATGTAAGGTGTCGTGTGGTATTAAATCAGCAGATTTTTAAGTACTGTTATGTTAGATGCCCAGTGTAGAAGCAGAGCAAGCCTTGATGTTCTTCATGTTTCACTGTTGCAGTCATTACATTTGGGTTATCTCCTTGCAGTAGCCCTCAGTCAGCTTGATTAACATCTTGGGTCCTTCATCGGTTGCTGTCCCTTCTTCCATGACGTCAGGTTGTCAGGGGTATAAAACATGCACCTGACGCCATTACATCAGTCTTTCTTGCCATGCGGTGCCCGAAGCAGAATCAGTTCACAAGTGCCAGTCGGCCGACTCCTGAAATTTTCGATGTTCATCGTGCATACAGCTGCAGTAATCACATATGGGTTCTCTGCCGTCAGGCGGGTCCTCGGTCGGCCGAATTCCAAAGTCTTGGTCCGGCGTCGGTTGTTGTCGCCTTC
Source organism: Protopterus annectens (assembly GCF_019279795.1). Taxonomy (NCBI): domain Eukaryota; kingdom Metazoa; phylum Chordata; order Ceratodontiformes; family Protopteridae; genus Protopterus; species Protopterus annectens. The sequence goes on from NC_056732.1 coordinate 1,064,896,335, forward strand.
TTCCCTGACGTCAGTGCGACGGGGGTATATAAGTCACAGCCAACGCCATGTTCTCCAGTCTTTTTTGTCGCGCGGTGCCCGAAGCAGAAGAAGTTCGCAAGTGCCGGTCGGCCAGCTCCTGAATTTACGAAAAAATTGGAAACCGAAGTCTTCTTTAAAGCTAAGTACCCCGTTGGGGAAACTTTTCTTGCCTCAGACCGATGTCAGACAAAGTTAACAATTGTATTTCTTGTGGGAAGCAAATACCGCATAAGGATTTCCATTCCCTCTGCACACCTTGCTTAGGCCCAGACCACAAAGTCTTGGGCTGTCGCTTTTGCGCTACTTTCAATAAACGCACTATTAAGCGTCGGGCGGAGTTCGCCCAACATTATTTTGTTAAAGCCTTTGATTATAAAATGTCGTCGGATACTCCGACTACCATTTTGTCCAAAAAACGAAAGGACAAGGACCGACACGCGAGGCCGGCGGTCTCCACGCCAAAACTGGCTGCACATGGTCTGGTTCTCAGCGAGACGCCTATGCAGTCCCTGACTACCGACGACACTTCCTTGGCGGTGTCTTCTGTACCTGAGACCGCTGGTACCTCGGCCCTTACTCAGACTACAACCACCGAAACCACAGTGAGTGTTGAGCCTCCTAATGTGGACAGGTCCACTTCCACCCAGGGTGTATTTAGACCCTCTTCTTCCTTTTCCATTAAGGCCTTCACTAAGTCAAAATCAGCCATGCATCCCAAGAGGCCTGTTGCACAGGGCCCATCCCCAGGCCCCATGCCTAAAAAGCAGATGCTTAAAATGGCTGAGGATTTAATTTCCTATATCAGGGGTTCCCAACCCCCTCCAGACAGGAGACCCAGAGTGGAGGAAGACTCTCTGTCTTCTGAACAGGGCTCCATTTTCTCAGAACATTCTGATGTGGAGGAACACTCGTACTCCCCTTATGAAGATTCTAATGCAGAACAGTCTTTTGGGGAAACCTTGCACACCTTGAGGGAGCACTTCCACTGAGAAGGCCAAGACTTTTCTGATTCCAAGAAAAGGCTTAGGGAATTTCTTTTGTTACCTCAACACAGACCTCTGGCTATACCTCCTGTCCTGGACATACTTGATGATGTTTACTCGGAGGCTTGTCTTAATCCGGATTCCCTGCCTCCTGCACCAGTCAAACTTGATAGGTACTACAGAGTCCCTAGCTCTCACCAATTTATTTTCAAAAGCCATAATGCTGACCCTGAGACCATTTCTCAAGGCCCCAAGGGAATGAAGGCCTCTACTGCCAAGAATCCACTACCTTCCGAAAGGGAATCTAGATCCTTAGAAAGGTGGGGGGAAAAGGTATACACCTCGGCCACCCTAGCCATGAGGGCCTTAAATTGTCAGTTCCATATGCTTAAATATCAGCAGTTTCTGTTATCTCAGTTAAGAAACAAAATGTCTCAACCTGAACAACCAGATTTGAAGGAATTGCAGGATATGATGCATAGTGCAGAACAAGTAGGTAAACACACCTTACAATGTGGTTATGATGCCTTAGAGGCCTCAAGCAGGGCTGCTACTACAGGAGCAGTCATTCGTAGACATGCCTGGCTTAGGGAACAAAGCTTGCCTGATCATGTTAAAGCTAAACTACTAGATGCTCCTTTACAAAAGGATGTGCTATTTGGTACTAATGCTGAGGAGATACTATGGAAAATGGAAGAAAGAGCTAAATCTATGCAAACTGTCAAGGCTTTTCTACAGGTACAGCCACCACGTTTTAGTAGAAATTGGCCTTCAAAAAACTGGTCCTTTCCAGCCACGGACAAGCCCCAAAGAGGTAGATACAGGCGCTCAAGGGGCAGAGGACAATCTCAAGGATCATATAGAGGCAGGCAATGGCAAACTCAAGCACCAAGAGGTGGCGAAGACAGTGCACAACAATACAGAAAGCAAACCCAATGACTTCCTCCTTTTCATGCCAAGCAAATCTCAGCTGGCAGCTCCCTTGGGAGGAAAGCTTGCACTATTTTCAGGAAATTGGCATATTATCACAACAGACAAATGGATCCTAAACATAATAAACAGACGCTACAGATTTCATTTTCACACTCTTCCAAAAATGAGAGGCATGCCAAACCTGCCACACAATCAAAGGGCAGAGGCGCAAATACAAATTACAAAACTCATGGACATGAAAGCCATTCAGGAGGTTCCTACTCACGAACAAGGTCAAGGTTTTTATTCCAGACTTTTCCTGGTACCAAGAAAAGGAACCGACTGGAGACCCATTTTGGACTTATCCATCCTAAATACATTTCTACTGCCAAAATTCAAGATGCTCACATTACAGCAGCTTCTTCCCATGCTGGGCAAGGAGTTTTGGCTGGTAACATTGGACCTCAAGGAGGCATACCTGCATGTCCCAATCAGACAAAGCTGCAGAAGATACCTCAGATTTCTTGCAGGTTCAATCCACTATCAATTCTCTGCATTTCCCTTTGGCTTATCTACTGCGCCCAGAGTATTCACGAAATGCCTGGCATCAGTAATTGCCTACTGCAGACTTCAAGGGATACAAATTTACCCTTATTTGGATGACTGCCTGATCCAAGCGGACAGCAAGCACACTCTTCTGGAACATCTGGCTTATGCAACACGGTTACTGAATTCTCTGGGATACACAATCAACAAAGAGAAATCCAGGCTAACACCATCTCAGAAAATAACTTTCCTGGGTGCCAACTTGGACACAAACACCCAGATGGCCTATCTTACGCCAGAAAAACAAGGGCAACTAACTCAGTACTTCAAAACACTAGCAAATTGTACCAGACTTACTGCAAGGAAAATCCTGCAGGCTCTGGGCTTCATGGCATCTTGCATTCTTTTAATCCCGTGTGCAAAGTTGCATATGAGAAAACTTCAATGGTACCTAAAAAACCTATGGTCTCAACACAGCCACGATTTGGAAACAATAATACCAATAATTCCATGTTTGCAAAAGGAATTTCTATGGTGGGCCCAAGCATGTCAAACAAACACAGGTCTCCCATTCTGCAAGCCTCAAGCAAATCAAGTCATCACAACAGACGCCTCAGATTACGCCTGGGGGGCGCACATGACAGGCAGGTGCATTCAGGGCAAATGGTCACAAAAGGAAAAGCACCTTCACATCAATCAAAAAGAAATGCTAGCAGTAATAAATGCAATTACAGCATTCAAGGACCTCCTGCATCCAGGACAATTATTGATAAGAACAGACAACACCAGAGTAATGTGGTACATAAACAAACAAGGAGGAACACATTCATATCCCCTGTGCAGACTAGCCATGACACTTTGGAACATGGCTCTGGAATGGCAAATCGAACTTCAAGCACAGTACTTGCCAGGTTTGGAAAACACGCTGGCAGACTCATCAGAAATATGACAGATCCACACGAATGGAAGCTGCATCCACAGGTGTTTACAAAGATAATCCAAGCATGGGGAAGGCCAGACACAGATCTCTTCGCCTCCCACAGGAACCATCAACTGGAAAAGTTTTGCTCAAGTACTTTTCACCCAAAGGCCTGGAGGGTGGACGCCCTTTCATTCAGTTGGGCAGCATGGACAGTGTACACTTTCCCACCTCTGCCTCTTCTACCCAAGGTGCTCTTGAAAGCAAGAGCAGACAGACCAAAGATGATACTGATTGCTCCAGACTGGCCAAGACAGCACTGGTGTACCCACTCCTAAGGAGCCTAACACATACTCCTCCTTGGCCTCTACCTCTAATGCCTCTTCTGCTGACTCAGCACAGCTACAAAACTCTTCACAGTCAGCTGAAAACACTCAATCTTGCTGCATGGAAAATTCCTTAACACCACAGCAGACCCTACTCTCCAAAGAGGTTCAGGATGTCATTCTGGAGGCCAGAAGGCCATCTACTAGGAAGACTTGCTCCGCAAAATGGAAACAGTTTTGCTCTTGGAATGAGAAAAAAGGCCAGGACCCTAGAAAACTGAATTTGCCTCTGGTATTACAGTATCTAGCTGAGCTGCTGAACAGTGGACTTTCATTTTCCTCCATAAAAATCCATGCCTCAGCCATTTCTGCAGAATTCAACACGGATCCACCGTTATTCTCTCACCCACTTTTAAGGCAATTCCTCAGAGGGGCTAAGAATATAAGACCACCAAGGAAACAACCAATGCCAGCCTGGGATCTTAATTTCATTCTAGAAAAATTAACATTGCCACCCTTTGAACCAGCTGCCTCAACAGATTTGCAATATTTGTCCTGGAAAACAGCTTTCCTTCTGGCCATTACCTCAGCTCGTAGGGTTTCGGAACTTCAAGCCCTCATGGCTGTGCAGCCCTATCTTATCTTCCATCAGGACAGGGTTTCCCTTCGAACCAACCCGTCATTTATGCCTAAAGTGGTATCCAGGGTAGTTTTAAATCAAGTCATACACTTACCTACCTTTTACCCCAATCCTCAAAACAAAGGGGAAAGGCTGCTACATTCCTTAGACATCCATAGACAGCTACGTTACTATTTGGACAGAACAAAGCCTTTCAGGAAATCACAACAACTTTTTGTGTCTTATGCTGTAGGAGCTCAAGGGAAGCCTGTTACCAAACAGACAATCTGTAAATGGATAGGCCATTGCATACGATTTTGTTACTCCTATCATGGGAAATCTGTCCCTGTAGGCATCAGACCACACTCCACCAGGGCCACAGCTACCTCTACAGCCTTCCTCAGGGGAGTTCCTACCAAAGATATCTTGGAGGCAACCACTTGGAGTTCTGTACATACCTTCACAAGACACTACCACCTGCCTTTATATTCCAAGACTAGAGCAGGCTTTGCTACTGCTGTGTTGCAGGGCATTCTGGCTCATCCCAGTTCTTCCTAGTGCCTACCACCCTGTGCGTAGCTTTGGGATTCTACCCATATGTGATTACTGCAGCTGTATGCACGATGAACATAGTACAGTTTTGTACCTACCATAAATGTAGATGTTAGAGTGCTAATACAGCTGCAGTACAGGTTTCCCTCCCTCCTTCCCCTCTAGGTATAGGACTAGTGGCTAACACCTCCTCATACAACTTATTTTGGGTTATCCTCCTATGGTGTATTTGCTTGCAACTGCTCTTTTTTGATAACATTGCATTGCTTGCATATATTATATATATATATAATTTATCTATTGCCTTCCTTTTGGGGGCACCTGACATCTGGGGCAAGAAAGACTGGAGAACATGGTGTCGGCTGTGACTTATATACCCCTGTCGCACTGACGTCAGGGAAGAAGGCGACAACAACCGACGCCGGACCAAGACTTTGGAATTCGGCCGACCGAGGACCCGCCTGACGGCAGAGAACCCATATGTGATTACTGCAGCTGTATTAGCACTCGAACATCTACATTTATGGTAGGTACAAAACTGTACTTTTTCGAGTTTCAGAACGAAGTCTTCAACTAAAGCTAAGTACCCCGTTGGGGAAACTTTGTCTTGCTCCTTACCGATGTCAGTAAAAGTTAATAATTGCATTACTTGTGGAAAGCAAATACCTCATAAAGATTTCCATTCGTACTGTATTCCTTGCCTAGGCCCTGACCACGACGTACCTTGCTGTCGGTTTTGTGCTTTATTTAATCAGCGCACTATCCGCCGTCTGTATATTTTTGCTGCTAAATATTTCAGTTCTCTGTTTATTTATTCATAAATGTTGTCTGTTAGCCACCCGACTAATGGGATTTAGAAAAAATACAGAAATAGAGAGAGACAGGCCGCCAAGGTCCAAAACTGCTGACGATGCTTCTCCTAAGCCAGTCGCCAGTTTGCTGGTACTCAGTGAGGTACTTTCGCAGCCCCTGATAACCGCTACTTCTGATTCGCAGGCCTCTACTGAGACCCATTCGGAATCTGGTATGCCATGAGATGCTTCAACTATGGAGCCCGCGGATGTCTCTACCATATATGGGTCCGGAGCCTCTGTGCAGGCACTGGCTTCTGAGGGGGTGTATTCAGGCCTACGGACTTGCATATTAAACCAACGCCTCCTTCTTCATTTAGGCCTAAATCTCGGACCGTGCCTAAAATACCGACGCCCAGGCCGCATGCTTAGGCCTCTATGCCTAAAAACCAAATGATAAGAATGACTGAAGATCTTATAACTCTAATCAGGGGAAGCCAACCTCCCCCTTCTAAGAGACCTAGGGGAAGCCAACCTCCGCTTTCTAAGAGACCTAGGACTGAAGTTGTTTACGAATCTTCTGACCAGGATTCTGATTTTGTCTGATTCTTCTGATAATCTGGATTTGCATTTATCTGCTTATGAGGATTCTGATGCAGAGGACTCTATTCCCTCTGCTTCCCCTCCAGAGGATTTTTCTTTTGGTGAAACCTTACATATTCTAAGGGAGCATTTCCACTGGGAAAGCCAGGATTTTTCTGATTCAAAAAAGAGGCTTAGGGAATTCTTACTCCTGCCTCAGCATAAGCCCTTTGGCTATTCCTCCTGTACTAGACCTTGTTGATGAGGCTTTTTTGGAATCTAGTTAGGCCCCTGATTCTTTGCCGCCTGCTCCCAGAAAACCTGACCGATATTGCAGGGTTCCTGATTCACACAAGTTCCTTTTTAAAAATCCTATTGCAGATCCAGAGACCATTTCACAGGGACCCAAGGGCATTAAGGCTTCTACTGCTAAAAATGTTACCCCTTCTGATAGAGACTCCAGAGCGCTGGATAGATGGGTTAAGAAGGTTCACACTTCTGCAGCCTTGGCCATTAGGGCTTTAAACTGCCAGTTTCATATGTTAAAGTATCAGCAACATGTTACTGGATTGCTTAAACAGAAAATGATGTTGATTCCTGAGTGTGCGGAAAATAAAGAATTACAAGATTTAATGCATTCTGCTGAACAGGTTGGAACACATGCTTTGCAATGTGAATTTGATTCATTAGAGGCCTCTTGCAGGGCTGCTGTTACAGGGTCTGTGCTCAGAAGGCATGCTTGGCTTAAGGAGCAATCTTTGCCTGATCATGTTAAAGCTAAATTGTTGGATGCTCCCTTAAATCAGGACCGCCTGTTTGGCAAGAAGGCTGAGGAAGTTCTTAAAAATATGGAAGATAAAGGTAAATCTATGCAAACTGTTAAAGATTTCTTACAAGTTCAGCCTCCTAGATTTAGTAGACACTAGCCCTCTAAGAATTGGTCCTTTCCAGCCCCTTCCAGATCTTCTCAAGCCAGACACAGCAGAAACCCCAGGTTTCAGTCCCAGGGGGCACAGAAGACTAAGCAATGGGGGGTTTCCGCACCCAAATTGGGGCATAGTAAGACCCCCCCCCACATGGAAAACTGTCTCAATGACTTGCTTTTAAAACTTCCAAGCACTTCCCAACTGAATGCTCCTTTAGGTGGAATAATTCGTCTGCAGGCCAAAAACTGGGAACTCCTTACACAGGTTTTAAATTTAGTGTCCCAAGGATACAGATTTCACTTCCACACCTTACCAACAACAAGCAGGTGGCCAGATCTACCCCCAAATCAGTGGGCAGAGGCCCAAAATCAAGTACTCTCTTACACATAGGGGCTATTCAGTTGGTACTAGAAGAGGAAAAGGGACAAGGTTTATATTCTAGACTTTTTCTGGTATCCAGAAAAGGCAATGCATTCTCCTCCAATACCTTTCTGGTGATTCCAAAATTCAAAATGCTGACTCTTCACTAGCTGCTTCCTATGCTAGGCAAAGATGCCTGGTTGGCAGCACTAGATTTAAAAGAAGCATACCTGCACATGCCTATCAGGGAGTCTTGCAGAAGATACCTGCACTTCAAAGCAGACTACATGCACTATCAGTTCTCTGCACTGCCCTTTGACTTATCTACTGCACCCAGGGTATTCACAAAGTGCCTAGCTCCAGTCATTGCATTCTGCAGGAAAAGAAATATTCAAATATTTCCATACCTGGACGATTGTCTAATTCAGGCAGAAAGCCAGGACATACTTTTGAATAACCTGGTCTTTGTTCAAAGGGTACTGACTTTGTCTGGGATATACCATAAATGAAAAGAAATCACACCTGGTACCCTGTCAACAAATTATATTCCTCGGAGCAATCTTGAATACAACTTCCCAGATGGCTTTCCTCACTCCAGAGAAACAAACTCATTTTACAACCTACTTCAAACAAGTGGCCACAGAAACCCAGATGTTCTTCGTGTTTCACTGTTGCAGTCATTACATTTGGGTAATCTGCTGGCAGGTTGCCCTCAGTCAGCCTGATTAACTAAGTCTTGGGTCCTGCATCGGTTGCTGTCCCTTCTTCCATGACGTCAGGTCGTCAGGGGGTATAAAACATATAGCCAACGCCATTACATCAGTCTTTCTTGCCGCGCAGTGCCCGAAGCAGAAGCAGTTTGGCGTACCATCCTGAATTTTCAGTTCAAAACTTCATG